>NW_028239108.1:600000-1102500 GCF_036417535.1 Chlamydotis macqueenii
TGGGATTTTTGGTGCAAAATGCAGGGAATTTGGGGCAAAAAATGGGGGATTTGTGGGGAAATCGTGGGATTTGGGGGGCAAAATGTTGGATTTTGGTGCAAAATGCGGGGATTTGGGTCAAAAATGTGGGATTTGGGGGCAAAATGGGGGAATGTGGGTCAAAAATGTGGGATTTGGGGGGGCAAAATGTTGGAATTTGGTGTAAAATGTGGGAATTTGGGGCAAAAATGCGGGATTTGGGGGGCGAGATGGGGGAATTTGGGGGCGAAATCGCTGGATTTTGGGGCAAAAATGTGAGATATTGGTGTAAAATGTGGGGATTTGGGTCAAAAATGTGGGATTTTTGGGGGGAAATTGCAGGATTTTGGGTGCAAAATGTGGGGTTTTAGGTCAAAAATGGGGGATTTGGGGGGAAATCGTGGGATTTTGGGGACGAAATGTGGGATTTTGGTGTTAAATGTGGGAATTCAGGGCAAAAAATGCAGAATTTGGGGGCAAAATGTGGGGATTTTGGGGGTAAATTGTGGGATTTTGGTGCAAAATGCAGGAATTTGGGGCAAAAATGGGGGATTTGTGGGGAAATCGTGGGATTTAGGGGGCAAAATGTTGGATTTTGGTGCAAAATGCGGGGATTTTGGGTCAAAAATGTGGGATTTGGGGGCAAAATGGGGGAATGTGGGTCAAAAATGTGGGATTTGGGGGCAAAATGTGGGAATTTGGTGTAAAATGTGGGAATTTGGGGCAAAAATGGGGGATTTGGGGGGCGAAATTGGGGAATTTGGGGCAAAAATGTGGGATTTGGGGGGCAAAATGTGGGATATTGGTGTGAAATGCGGAAATTTGGGGGAAAAATGTGGGATTTGGGGGTAAATTGCAGGATTTTAGTGTAAAATGTGGGAATGCAGGGCAAAAATGTGGGATTTGGGAAGCAAAATGGGGGATTTTGGGGGGAAATTGCAGGATTTGGGGGGCAAAATGTGCGGTTTTAGGGTAAAAATGGGGGATTTGGGGGGAAATCGCGGGATTTTGGGGGCAAAATGTGGGAATTTGGTGTGAAATGTGCGAATTTGGGTCAAAATTGTGGGCTTTGGGGGGCGAAATGGGGGAATTTGGTGTAAAATGTGGGAATTTGGGGCAAAAATGCGGGATTTGGGGGGCGAGATGGGGGAATTTGGGGGGAAATCGCTGGATTTTGGGGCAAAATGTGAGATATTGGTGTAAAATGTGGGGATTTGGGTCAAAAATGTGGGATTTGGGGGGGAAATTGCAGGATTTTGGGTGCAAAATGTGGGGTTTTAGGTCAAAAATGGGGGATTTGGGGGGAAATCGTGGGATTTTGGGGACGAAATGTGGGATTTTGGTGTAAAATGTGGGGATTTGTGTCAAAAATGCGGGATTTGGGGGGCAAAACGGGGGAATTTGGGGGGAAATCACGGGATTTGGGGGCAAAAATGTGGGAATTTGGTGTGAAATGCGGGAATTTGGGGCAAAATGTGGGATTTTGGGGAAAAATTGCGGGATTTTGAGGGGAAAATTGCAGGATTTGGGTGCAAAATGTGGGGTTTTAGGTCAAAAATGGGGGATTTGGGGGGAAATCGTGGGGTTTTGGGTGGCAAAATGTGGGTATTTGGTGTGAAATGTGGGAATTTGGGGCAAAAATGTGGGATTTGGGGGGCAAAAATGCAGGATTTGGGGGCAAAATGTGGGATTTTGGGGGTAAATTGTGGGATTTTGGTGCAAAATGCAGGAATTTGGGGCAAAAATGGGGGATTTGTGGGGAAATCGTGGGATTTTGGGGGCAAAATGTTGGATTTTGATGCAAAATGCGGGGATTTGGGTCAAAAATGTGGGATTTGGGGGCAAAATGGGGGAATTTGGGTCAAAAATGTGGGATTTGGGGGCAAAATGTGGGAATTTGGTGTAAAATGTGGGAATTTGGGGCAAAAATGGGGGATTTGGGGGGCGAAATTGGGGAATTTGGGGCAAAAATGCGGGATTTGGGGGGCAAAATGTGGGATATTGGTGTGAAATGCGGAAATTTGGGGGAAAAATGTGGGATTTGGGGGGAAATTGCAGGATTTTGGTGTAAAATGTGGGAATGCAGGGCAAAAATGTGGGATTTGGGAAGCAAAATGGGGGATTTTGGGGGGAAATTGCAGGATTTGGGGGGCAAAATGTGCGGTTTTAGGGTAAAAATGGGGGATTTGGGGGGAAATCGCGGGATTTTGGGGGCAAAATGTGGGAATTTGGTGTGAAATGTGCGAATTTGGGTCAAAATTGTGGGCTTTGGGGGGCGAAATGTGGGAATTTGGGGGGAAATCGCGGGACTTTGGAAGAAAAATGTGGGATTTGGGGGGCGAAATGTGGGAATTTGTGTCAAAAATGTGGGATTTGGGGGGCGAAATGTGGGAATTTGGGGGAAATTGCGGGATGTTGGGGCAAAAATGTGGGCTTCAGGGGGCGAAATGTGGGATTTTGGTGCGAAATGTGGAATTTGGGGCAAAAATGCGGGATTTGGGGCGCAAAATGTGGGAATTTGGGGGGAAATTGCAGGATTTTGGGGCAAAAATGTGGGATTTGGGGGGAAATAGCGGGATTTTGGGGGTGAAATGTGGGAATTTGGGTCAAAATTGTGGGCTTTGGGGGGCGAAATGGGGGAATTTGGGTCAAAAATGCGGGATTTGGGTGGCGAAATGTGGGAATTTGGGTCAAAAATGTGGGATTTGGGGGGCGAAATGTGGGAATTTGGGGCGAAATTGCAGGATTTGGGGGCAAAATGTGGGGTTTTAGGGTAAAAATGGGGGATTTTGGGGGAAATCGTGGGGTTTGGGGTGGCAAAATGTGGGAATTTGGTGTGAAATGTGGGAATTTGGGGCAAAAATGTGGGATTTGGGGGGCGAAATGTGGGAATTTGGGGCAAAAATACAGGATTTTGGGGGCAAAATGTGGGAATTTGGTGTGAAATGTGGGAATTCAGGGCAAAAATGCGGGATTTGGGGTCAAAAATGTGGGATTTTGGGGGTAAATTGTGGGATTTTGGTGCAAAATGCAGGAATTTGGGGCAAAACTGGGGGATTTGTGGGGAAATTGTGGGATTTTGGGGGCAAAATGTTGGATTTTGGTGCGAAATGCGGGGATTTGGGTCAAAAATGTGGGATTTTGGGGGCAAAATGGGGGAATTTGGGTCAAAAATGTGGGATTTGGGGGGCAAAATGTGGGAATTTGGTGTAAAATGTGGGAATTTGGGGCAAAATTGTGGGCTTTGGGGGGCGAAATTGGGGAATTTGGGGCAAAAATGTGGGATTTGGGGGGCAAAATGTGGGATATTGGTGTGAAATGCGGAAATTTGGGGGGAAAATGTGGGATTTGGGGGTAAATTGCAGGATTTTGGTGTAAAATGTGGGAATGCAGGGCAAAAATGTGGGATTTGGGAAGCAAAATGGGGGATTTTGGGGGGAAATTGCAGGATTTGGGGGGCAAAATGTGCGGTTTTAGGGTAAAAATGGGGGATTTGGGCGGAAATCGCGGGATTTTGGGGGCAAAATGTGGGAATTGCGTGTGAAATGTGCGAATTTGGGTCAAAATTGTGCGCTTTGGGGGCGAAATGTGGGAATTTGGGGCAAAAATGCAGGATTTGGGGGGCGAAATGTGGGAATTTGGGTCAAAATTGTGGGCTTTGGGGGGCGAAATGTGGGAATTTGGGGCAAAAATGTGGGATTTGGGGGGCGAAATGGGGGAATTTGGTGTTAAAGTTGGGAATTCAGGGCAAAAATGTGGGATTTGGGGGGCAAAATGGGGGAATTTGGGGGGAAATCGCGGGACTTTGGAAGAAAAATGGGGGATTTGGGTGGCGAAATGTGGGAATTTGGGTCAAAAATGTGGGATTTGGGGGGCGAAATGTGGGAATTTGGGGCGAAATTGCAGGATTTGGGGGCAAAATGTGGGGTTTTAGGGTAAAAATGGGGGATTTTGGGGGAAATCGTGGAATTTTGGGTGGCAAAATGTGGGAATTTGGTGTGAAATGTGGGAATTTAGGGCAAAAATGCGGGATTTTGGGGCAAAATGTGGGATTTTGGGGGTAAATTGTGGGATTTTGGTGCAAAATGCAGGAATTTGGGGCAAAAATGGGGGATTTGTGGGGAAATCGTGGGATTTGGGGGGCAAAATGTTGGATTTTGGTGCAAAATGCGGGGATTTGGGTCAAAAATGTGGGATTTGGGGGCAAAATGGGGGAATGTGGGTCAAAAATGTGGGATTTGGGGGGCAAAATGTTGGAATTTGGTGTAAAATGTGGGAATTTGGGGCAAAAATGCGGGATTTGGGGGGCGAGATGGGGGAATTTGGGGCGAAATCGCTGGATTTTGGGGCAAAATGTGAGATATTGGTGTAAAATGTGGGGATTTGGGTCAAAAATGTGGGATTTTGGGGGGAAATTGCAGGATTTTGGGTGCAAAATGTGGGGTTTTAGGTCAAAAATGGGGGATTTGGGGGGAAATCGTGGGATTTTGGGGACGAAATGTGGGATTTTGGTGTTAAATGTGGGAATTCAGGGCAAAAATGCAGAATTTGGGGGCAAAATGTGGGATTTTGGGGGTAAATTGTGGGATTTTGGTGCAAAATGCAGGAATTTGGGGCAAAAATGGGGGATTTGTGGGGAAATCGTGGGATTTAGGGGGCAAAATGTTGGATTTTGGTGCAAAATGCGGGGATTTGGGTCAAAAATGTGGGATTTGGGGGCAAAATGGGGGAATTTGGGTCAAAAATGTGGGATTTGGGGGCAAAATGTGGGAATTTGGTGTAAAATGTGGGAATTTGGGGCAAAAATGGGGGATTTGGGGGGCGAAATTGGGGAATTTGGGGCAAAAATGTGGGATTTGGGGGGCAAAATGTGGGATATTGGTGTGAAATGCGGAAATTTGGGGGAAAAATGTGGGATTTGGGGGTAAATTGCAGGATTTTAGTGTAAAATGTGGGAATGCAGGGCAAAAATGTGGGATTTGGGAAGCAAAATGGGGGATTTTGGGGGGAAATTGCAGGATTTGGGGGGCAAAATGTGCGGTTTTAGGGTAAAAATGGGGGATTTGGGGGGAAATCGCGGGATTTTGGGGGCAAAATGTGGGAATTTGGTGTGAAATGTGCGAATTTGGGTCAAAATTGTGGGCTTTGGGGGGCGAAATGGGGGAATTTGGGGGGAAATCGCGGGACTTTGGAAGAAAAATGTGGGATTTGGGGGGCGAAATGTGGGAATTTGGGTCAAAAATGTGGGATTTGGGGGGCGAAATTGGGGAATTTGGGTCAAAAATGTGGGATTTGGGGGGCGAAATGTGGGAATTTGGGGCGAAATTGCAGGATTTGGGGTCAAAATGTGGGGTTTTAGGGTAAAAATGGGGGATTTTGGGGGAAATCGTGGGGTTTGGGGTGGCAAAATGTGGGAATTTGGTGTGAAATGTGGGAATTTGGGGCAAAAATGTGGGATTTGGGGGGCGAAATGTGGGAATTTGGGGCAAAAATACAGGATTTTGGGGGCAAAATGTGGGAATTTGGTGTGAAATGTGGGAATTCAGGGCAAAAATGCGGGATTTGGGGTCAAAAATGTGGGATTTTGGGGGTAAATTGTGGGATTTTGGTGCAAAATGCAGGAATTTGGGGCAAAACTGGGGGATTTGTGGGGAAATTGTGGGATTTTGGGGGCAAAATGTTGGATTTTGGTGCGAAATGCGGGGATTTGGGTCAAAAATGTGGGATTTTGGGGGCAAAATGGGGGAATTTGGGTCAAAAATGTGGGATTTGGGGGGCAAAATGTGGGAATTTGGTGTAAAATGTGGGAATTTGGGGCAAAAATGCGGGATTTGGGGGGCGAGATGGGGGAATTTGGGGGGAAATCGCTGGATTTTGGGGCAAAATGTGAGATATTGGTGTAAAATGTGGGGATTTGGGTCAAAAATGTGGGATTTTGGGGGGAAATTGCAGGATTTTGGGTGCAAAATGTGGGGTTTTAGGTCAAAAATGGGGGATTTGGGGGGAAATCGTGGGATTTTGGGGACGAAATGTGGGATTTTGGTGTAAAATGTGGGGATTTGTGTCAAAAATGCGGGATTTGGGGGGCAAAACGGGGGAATTTGGGGGGAAATCACGGGATTTGGGGGCAAAAATGTGGGAATTTGGTGTGAAATGCGGGAATTTGGGGCAAAATGTGGGATTTTGGGGAAAAATTGCGGGATTTTGAGGGGAAAATTGCAGGATTTGGGTGCAAAATGTGGGGTTTTAGGTCAAAAATGGGGGATTTGGGGGGAAATCGTGGGGTTTTGGGTGGCAAAATGTGGGTATTTGGTGTGAAATGTGGGAATTTGGGGCAAAAATGTGGGATTTGGGGGGCAAAAATGCAGGATTTGGGGGCAAAATGTGGGATTTTGGGGGTAAATTGTGGGATTTTGGTGCAAAATGCAGGAATTTGGGGCAAAAATGGGGGATTTGTGGGGAAATCGTGGGATTTTGGGGGCAAAATGTTGGATTTTGATGCAAAATGCGGGGATTTGGGTCAAAAATGTGGGATTTGGGGGCAAAATGGGGGAATTTGGGTCAAAAATGTGGGATTTGGGGGCAAAATGTGGGAATTTGGTGTAAAATGTGGGAATTTGGGGCAAAAATGGGGGATTTGGGGGGCGAAATTGGGGAATTTGGGGCAAAAATGCGGGATTTGGGGGGCAAAATGTGGGATATTGGTGTGAAATGCGGAAATTTGGGGGAAAAATGTGGGATTTGGGGGGAAATTGCAGGATTTTGGTGTAAAATGTGGGAATGCAGGGCAAAAATGTGGGATTTGGGAAGCAAAATGGGGGATTTTGGGGGGAAATTGCAGGATTTGGGGGGCAAAATGTGCGGTTTTAGGGTAAAAATGGGGGATTTGGGCGGAAATCGCGGGATTTTGGGGGCAAAATGTGGGAATTGCGTGTGAAATGTGCGAATTTGGGTCAAAATTGTGCGCTTTGGGGGCGAAATGTGGGAATTTGGGGCAAAAATGCAGGATTTGGGGGGCGAAATGTGGGAATTTGGGTCAAAATTGTGGGCTTTGGGGGGCGAAATGTGGGAATTTGGGGCAAAAATGTGGGATTTGGGGGGCGAAATGGGGGAATTTGGTGTTAAAGTTGGGAATTCAGGGCAAAAATGTGGGATTTGGGGGGCAAAATGGGGGAATTTGGGGGGAAATCGCGGGACTTTGGAAGAAAAATGGGGGATTTGGGTGGCGAAATGTGGGAATTTGGGTCAAAAATGTGGGATTTGGGGGGCGAAATGTGGGAATTTGGGGCGAAATTGCAGGATTTGGGGGCAAAATGTGGGGTTTTAGGGTAAAAATGGGGGATTTTGGGGGAAATCGTGGAATTTTGGGTGGCAAAATGTGGGAATTTGGTGTGAAATGTGGGAATTTAGGGCAAAAATGCGGGATTTTGGGGCAAAATGTGGGATTTTGGGGGTAAATTGTGGGATTTTGGTGCAAAATGCAGGAATTTGGGGCAAAAATGGGGGATTTGTGGGGAAATCGTGGGATTTGGGAGGCAAAATGTTGGATTTTGGTGCAAAATGCGGGGATTTGGGTCAAAAATGTGGGATTTGGGGGCAAAATGGGGGAATGTGGGTCAAAAATGTGGGATTTGGGGGGCAAAATGTTGGAATTTGGTGTAAAATGTGGGAATTTGGGGCAAAAATGCGGGATTTGGGGGGCGAGATGGGGGAATTTGGGGCGAAATCGCTGGATTTTGGGGCAAAATGTGAGATATTGGTGTAAAATGTGGGGATTTGGGTCAAAAATGTGGGATTTTGGGGGGAAATTGCAGGATTTTGGGTGCAAAATGTGGGGTTTTAGGTCAAAAATGGGGGATTTGGGGGGAAATCGTGGGATTTTGGGGACGAAATGTGGGATTTTGGTGTTAAATGTGGGAATTCAGGGCAAAAATGCAGAATTTGGGGGCAAAATGTGGGATTTTGGGGGTAAATTGTGGGATTTTGGTGCAAAATGCAGGAATTTGGGGCAAAAATGGGGGATTTGTGGGGAAATAGTGGGATTTAGGGGGCAAAATGTTGGATTTTGGTGCAAAATGCGGGGATTTGGGTCAAAAATGTGGGATTTGGGGGCAAAATGGGGGAATTTGGGTCAAAAATGTGGGATTTGGGGGCAAAATGTGGGAATTTGGTGTAAAATGTGGGAATTTGGGGCAAAAATGGGGGATTTGGGGGGCGAAATTGGGGAATTTGGGGCAAAAATGTGGGATTTGGGGGGCAAAATGTGGGATATTGGTGTGAAATGCGGAAATTTGGGGGAAAAATGTGGGATTTGGGGGTAAATTGCAGGATTTTAGTGTAAAATGTGGGAATGCAGGGCAAAAATGTGGGATTTGGGAAGCAAAATGGGGGATTTTGGGGGGAAATTGCAGGATTTGGGGGGCAAAATGTGCGGTTTTAGGGTAAAAATGGGGGATTTGGGGGGAAATCGCGGGATTTTGGGGGCAAAATGTGGGAATTTGGTGTGAAATGTGCGAATTTGGGTCAAAATTGTGGGCTTTGGGGGGCGAAATGGGGGAATTTGGTGTAAAATGTGGGAATTTGGGGCAAAAATGCGGGATTTGGGGGGCGAGATGGGGGAATTTGGGGGGAAATCGCTGGATTTTGGGGCAAAATGTGAGATATTGGTGTAAAATGTGGGGATTTGGGTCAAAAATGTGGGATTTTGGGGGGAAATTGCAGGATTTTGGGTGCAAAATGTGGGGTTTTAGGTCAAAAATGGGGGATTTGGGGGGAAATCGTGGGATTTTGGGGACGAAATGTGGGATTTTGGTGTAAAATGTGGGGATTTGTGTCAAAAATGCGGGATTTGGGGGGCAAAACGGGGGAATTTGGGGGGAAATCACGGGATTTGGGGGCAAAAATGTGGGAATTTGGTGTGAAATGCGGGAATTTGGGGCAAAATGTGGGATTTTGGGGAAAAATTGCGGGATTTTGAGGGGAAAATTGCAGGATTTGGGTGCAAAATGTGGGGTTTTAGGTCAAAAATGGGGGATTTGGGGGGAAATCGTGGGGTTTTGGGTGGCAAAATGTGGGTATTTGGTGTGAAATGTGGGAATTTGGGGCAAAAATGTGGGATTTGGGGGGCAAAAATGCAGGATTTGGGGGCAAAATGTGGGATTTTGGGGGTAAATTGTGGGATTTTGGTGCAAAATGCAGGAATTTGGGGCAAAAATGGGGGATTTGTGGGGAAATCGTGGGATTTTGGGGGCAAAATGTTGGATTTTGATGCAAAATGCGGGGATTTGGGTCAAAAATGTGGGATTTGGGGGCAAAATGGGGGAATTTGGGTCAAAAATGTGGGATTTGGGGGCAAAATGTGGGAATTTGGTGTAAAATGTGGGAATTTGGGGCAAAAATGGGGGATTTGGGGGGCGAAATTGGGGAATTTGGGGCAAAAATGCGGGATTTGGGGGGCAAAATGTGGGATATTGGTGTGAAATGCGGAAATTTGGGGGAAAAATGTGGGATTTGGGGGGAAATTGCAGGATTTTGGTGTAAAATGTGGGAATGCAGGGCAAAAATGTGGGATTTGGGAAGCAAAATGGGGGATTTTGGGGGGAAATTGCAGGATTTGGGGGGCAAAATGTGCGGTTTTAGGGTAAAAATGGGGGATTTGGGGGGAAATCGCGGGATTTTGGGGGCAAAATGTGGGAATTTGGTGTGAAATGTGCGAATTTGGGTCAAAATTGTGGGCTTTGGGGGGCGAAATGTGGGAATTTGGGGGGAAATCGCGGGACTTTGGAAGAAAAATGTGGGATTTGGGGGGCGAAATGTGGGAATTTGTGTCAAAAATGTGGGATTTGGGGGGCGAAATGTGGGAATTTGGGGGAAATTGCGGGATGTTGGGGCAAAAATGTGGGCTTCAGGGGGCGAAATGTGGGATTTTGGTGCGAAATGTGGAATTTGGGGCAAAAATGCGGGATTTGGGGCGCAAAATGTGGGAATTTGGGGGGAAATTGCAGGATTTTGGGGCAAAAATGTGGGATTTGGGGGGAAATAGCGGGATTTTGGGGGTGAAATGTGGGAATTTGGGTCAAAATTGTGGGCTTTGGGGGGCGAAATGGGGGAATTTGGGTCAAAAATGCGGGATTTGGGTGGCGAAATGTGGGAATTTGGGTCAAAAATGTGGGATTTGGGGGGCGAAATGTGGGAATTTGGGGCGAAATTGCAGGATTTGGGGGCAAAATGTGGGGTTTTAGGGTAAAAATGGGGGATTTTGGGGGAAATCGTGGGGTTTGGGGTGGCAAAATGTGGGAATTTGGTGTGAAATGTGGGAATTTGGGGCAAAAATGTGGGATTTGGGGGGCGAAATGTGGGAATTTGGGGCAAAAATACAGGATTTTGGGGGCAAAATGTGGGAATTTGGTGTGAAATGTGGGAATTCAGGGCAAAAATGCGGGATTTGGGGTCAAAAATGTGGGATTTTGGGGGTAAATTGTGGGATTTTGGTGCAAAATGCAGGAATTTGGGGCAAAACTGGGGGATTTGTGGGGAAATTGTGGGATTTTGGGGGCAAAATGTTGGATTTTGGTGCGAAATGCGGGGATTTGGGTCAAAAATGTGGGATTTTGGGGGCAAAATGGGGGAATTTGGGTCAAAAATGTGGGATTTGGGGGGCAAAATGTGGGAATTTGGTGTAAAATGTGGGAATTTGGGGCAAAATTGTGGGCTTTGGGGGGCGAAATTGGGGAATTTGGGGCAAAAATGTGGGATTTGGGGGGCAAAATGTGGGATATTGGTGTGAAATGCGGAAATTTGGGGGGAAAATGTGGGATTTGGGGGTAAATTGCAGGATTTTGGTGTAAAATGTGGGAATGCAGGGCAAAAATGTGGGATTTGGGAAGCAAAATGGGGGATTTTGGGGGGAAATTGCAGGATTTGGGGGGCAAAATGTGCGGTTTTAGGGTAAAAATGGGGGATTTGGGCGGAAATCGCGGGATTTTGGGGGCAAAATGTGGGAATTGCGTGTGAAATGTGCGAATTTGGGTCAAAATTGTGCGCTTTGGGGGCGAAATGTGGGAATTTGGGGCAAAAATGCAGGATTTGGGGGGCGAAATGTGGGAATTTGGGTCAAAATTGTGGGCTTTGGGGGGCGAAATGTGGGAATTTGGGGCAAAAATGTGGGATTTGGGGGGCGAAATGGGGGAATTTGGTGTTAAAGTTGGGAATTCAGGGCAAAAATGTGGGATTTGGGGGGCAAAATGGGGGAATTTGGGGGGAAATCGCGGGACTTTGGAAGAAAAATGGGGGATTTGGGTGGCGAAATGTGGGAATTTGGGTCAAAAATGTGGGATTTGGGGGGCGAAATGTGGGAATTTGGGGCGAAATTGCAGGATTTGGGGGCAAAATGTGGGGTTTTAGGGTAAAAATGGGGGATTTTGGGGGAAATCGTGGAATTTTGGGTGGCAAAATGTGGGAATTTGGTGTGAAATGTGGGAATTTAGGGCAAAAATGCGGGATTTTGGGGCAAAATGTGGGATTTTGGGGGTAAATTGTGGGATTTTGGTGCAAAATGCAGGAATTTGGGGCAAAAATGGGGGATTTGTGGGGAAATCGTGGGATTTGGGGGGCAAAATGTTGGATTTTGGTGCAAAATGCGGGGATTTGGGTCAAAAATGTGGGATTTGGGGGCAAAATGGGGGAATGTGGGTCAAAAATGTGGGATTTGGGGGGCAAAATGTTGGAATTTGGTGTAAAATGTGGGAATTTGGGGCAAAAATGCGGGATTTGGGGGGCGAGATGGGGGAATTTGGGGCGAAATCGCTGGATTTTGGGGCAAAATGTGAGATATTGGTGTAAAATGTGGGGATTTGGGTCAAAAATGTGGGATTTTGGGGGGAAATTGCAGGATTTTGGGTGCAAAATGTGGGGTTTTAGGTCAAAAATGGGGGATTTGGGGGGAAATCGTGGGATTTTGGGGACGAAATGTGGGATTTTGGTGTTAAATGTGGGAATTCAGGGCAAAAATGCAGAATTTGGGGGCAAAATGTGGGATTTTGGGGGTAAATTGTGGGATTTTGGTGCAAAATGCAGGAATTTGGGGCAAAAATGGGGGATTTTGGGGGAAATCGTGGGATTTAGGGGGCAAAATGTTGGATTTTGGTGCAAAATGCGGGGATTTGGGTCAAAAATGTGGGATTTGGGGGCAAAATGGGGGAATTTGGGTCAAAAATGTGGGATTTGGGGGCAAAATGTGGGAATTTGGTGTAAAATGTGGGAATTTGGGGCAAAAATGGGGGATTTGGGGGGCGAAATTGGGGAATTTGGGGCAAAAATGTGGGATTTGGGGGGCAAAATGTGGGATATTGGTGTGAAATGCGGAAATTTGGGGGAAAAATGTGGGATTTGGGGGTAAATTGCAGGATTTTAGTGTAAAATGTGGGAATGCAGGGCAAAAATGTGGGATTTGGGAAGCAAAATGGGGGATTTTGGGGGGAAATTGCAGGATTTGGGGGGCAAAATGTGCGGTTTTAGGGTAAAAATGGGGGATTTGGGGGGAAATCGCGGGATTTTGGGGGCAAAATGTGGGAATTTGGTGTGAAATGTGGGAATTTGGGTCAAAATTGTGGGCTTTGGGGGGCGAAATGGGGGAATTTGGGGGGAAATCGCGGGACTTTGGAAGAAAAATGTGGGATTTGGGGGGCGAAATGTGGGAATTTGGGTCAAAAATGTGGGATTTGGGGGGCGAAATTGGGGAATTTGGGTCAAAAATGTGGGATTTGGGGGGCGAAATGTGGGAATTTGGGGCGAAATTGCAGGATTTGGGGTCAAAATGTGGGGTTTTAGGGTAAAAATGGGGGATTTTGGGGGAAATCGTGGGGTTTGGGGTGGCAAAATGTGGGAATTTGGTGTGAAATGTGGGAATTTGGGGCAAAAATGTGGGATTTGGGGGGCGAAATGTGGGAATTTGGGGCAAAAATACAGGATTTTGGGGGCAAAATGTGGGAATTTGGTGTGAAATGTGGGAATTCAGGGCAAAAATGCGGGATTTGGGGTCAAAAATGTGGGATTTTGGGGGTAAATTGTGGGATTTTGGTGCAAAATGCAGGAATTTGGGGCAAAACTGGGGGATTTGTGGGGAAATTGTGGGATTTTGGGGGCAAAATGTTGGATTTTGGTGCGAAATGCGGGGATTTGGGTCAAAAATGTGGGATTTTGGGGGCAAAATGGGGGAATTTGGGTCAAAAATGTGGGATTTGGGGGGCAAAATGTGGGAATTTGGTGTAAAATGTGGGAATTTGGGGCAAAATTGTGGGCTTTGGGGGGCGAAATTGGGGAATTTGGGGCAAAAATGTGGGCTTTGGGGGGCAAAATGTGGGATATTGGTGTGAAATGCGGAAATTTGGGGGGAAAATGTGGGATTTGGGGGTAAATTGCAGGATTTTGGTGTAAAATGTGGGAATGCAGGGCAAAAATGTGGGATTTGGGAAGCAAAATGGGGGATTTTGGGGGGAAATTGCAGGATTTGGGGGGCAAAATGTGCGGTTTTAGGGTAAAAATGGGGGATTTGGGCGGAAATCGCGGGATTTTGGGGGCAAAATGTGGGAATTGCGTGTGAAATGTGCGAATTTGGGTCAAAATTGTGCGCTTTGGGGGCGAAATGTGGGAATTTGGGGCAAAAATGCAGGATTTGGGGGGCGAAATGTGGGAATTTGGGTCAAAATTGTGGGCTTTGGGGGGCGAAATGTGGGAATTTGGGGCAAAAATGTGGGATTTGGGGGGCGAAATGGGGGAATTTGGTGTTAAAGTTGGGAATTCAGGGCAAAAATGTGGGATTTGGGGGGCAAAATGGGGGAATTTGGGGGGAAATCGCGGGACTTTGGAAGAAAAATGGGGGATTTGGGTGGCGAAATGTGGGAATTTGGGTCAAAAATGTGGGATTTGGGGGGCGAAATGTGGGAATTTGGGGCGAAATTGCAGGATTTGGGGGCAAAATGTGGGGTTTTAGGGTAAAAATGGGGGATTTTGGGGGAAATCGTGGAATTTTGGGTGGCAAAATGTGGGAATTTGGTGTGAAATGTGGGAATTTAGGGCAAAAATGCGGGATTTTGGGGCAAAATGTGGGATTTTGGGGGTAAATTGTGGGATTTTGGTGCAAAATGCAGGAATTTGGGGCAAAAATGGGGGATTTGTGGGGAAATCGTGGGATTTGGGGGGCAAAATGTTGGATTTTGGTGCAAAATGCGGGGATTTGGGTCAAAAATGTGGGATTTGGGGGCAAAATGGGGGAATGTGGGTCAAAAATGTGGGATTTGGGGGGCAAAATGTTGGAATTTGGTGTAAAATGTGGGAATTTGGGGCAAAAATGCGGGATTTGGGGGGCGAGATGGGGGAATTTGGGGCGAAATCGCTGGATTTTGGGGCAAAATGTGAGATATTGGTGTAAAATGTGGGGATTTGGGTCAAAAATGTGGGATTTTGGGGGGAAATTGCAGGATTTTGGGTGCAAAATGTGGGGTTTTAGGTCAAAAATGGGGGATTTGGGGGGAAATCGTGGGATTTTGGGGACGAAATGTGGGATTTTGGTGTTAAATGTGGGAATTCAGGGCAAAAATGCAGAATTTGGGGGCAAAATGTGGGATTTTGGGGGTAAATTGTGGGATTTTGGTGCAAAATGCAGGAATTTGGGGCAAAAATGGGGGATTTGTGGGGAAATCGTGGGATTTAGGGGGCAAAATGTTGGATTTTGGTGCAAAATGCGGGGATTTGGGTCAAAAATGTGGGATTTGGGGGCAAAATGGGGGAATTTGGGTCAAAAATGTGGGATTTGGGGGCAAAATGTGGGAATTTGGTGTAAAATGTGGGAATTTGGGGCAAAAATGGGGGATTTGGGGGGCGAAATTGGGGAATTTGGGGCAAAAATGTGGGATTTGGGGGGCAAAATGTGGGATATTGGTGTGAAATGCGGAAATTTGGGGGAAAAATGTGGGATTTGGGGGTAAATTGCAGGATTTTAGTGTAAAATGTGGGAATGCAGGGCAAAAATGTGGGATTTGGGAAGCAAAATGGGGGATTTTGGGGGGAAATTGCAGGATTTGGGGGGCAAAATGTGCGGTTTTAGGGTAAAAATGGGGGATTTGGGGGGAAATCGCGGGATTTTGGGGGCAAAATGTGGGAATTTGGTGTGAAATGTGCGAATTTGGGTCAAAATTGTGGGCTTTGGGGGGCGAAATGGGGGAATTTGGGGGGAAATCGCGGGACTTTGGAAGAAAAATGTGGGATTTGGGGGGCGAAATGTGGGAATTTGGGTCAAAAATGTGGGATTTGGGGGGCGAAATTGGGGAATTTGGGTCAAAAATGTGGGATTTGGGGGGCGAAATGTGGGAATTTGGGGCGAAATTGCAGGATTTGGGGGCAAAATGTGGGGTTTTAGGGTAAAAATGGGGGATTTTGGGGGAAATCGTGGGGTTTGGGGTGGCAAAATGTGGGAATTTGGTGTGAAATGTGGGAATTTGGGGCAAAAATGTGGGATTTGGGGGGCGAAATGTGGGAATTTGGGGCAAAAATACAGGATTTTGGGGGCAAAATGTGGGAATTTGGTGTGAAATGTGGGAATTCCGGGCAAAAATGCGGGATTTGGGGGCAAAAATGTGGGATTTTGGGGGTAAATTGTGGGATTTTGGTGCAAAATGCAGGAATTTGGGGCAAAAATGGGGGATTTGTGGGGAAATCGTGGGATTTTGGGGGCAAAATATTGGATTTTGGTGCGAAATGCGGGGATTTGGGTCAAAAATGTGGGATTTTGGGGGCAAAATGGGGGAATTTGGGGCAAAAATGTGGGATTTGGGGGGCCAAATGTGGGAATTTGGTGTAAAATGTGGGAATTTGGGGCAAAATTGTGGGCTTTGGGGGGCAAAATGTGGGATATTGGTGTGAAATGTGGAAATTTGGGGGGAAAATGTGGGATTTGGGGGGAAATTGCAGGATTTTGGTGTAAAATGTGGGAATGCAGGGCAAAAATGTGGGATTTGGGAAGCAAAATGGGGGATTTTGGGGGGAAATTGCAGGATTTGGGGGGCAAAATGTGCGGTTTTAGGGTAAAAATGGGGGATTTGGGGGGAAATCGCGGGATTTTGGGGGCAAAATGTGGGAATTGCTTGTGAAATGTGCGAATTTGGGTCAAAATTGTGCGCTTTGGGGGCGAAATGGGGGAATTTGGGGCAAAAATGCAGGATTTGGGGGGCGAAATGTGGGAATTTGGGTCAAAATTGTGGGCTTTGGGGGGCGAAATGTGGGAATTTGGGGCAAAAAAGTGGGATTTGGGGGGCGAAATGGGGGAATTTGGTGTTAAAGTTGGGAATTCAGGGCAAAAATGTGGGATTTGGGGGGCAAAATGGGGGAATTTGGGGGGAAATCGCGGGACTTTGGAAGAAAACTGCGGAATTTGGGGGCAAAATGTGGGAATTTGGGTCAAAAATGTGGGATTTGGGGGGCGAAATGTGGGAATTTGGGGCGAAATTGCAGGATTTGGGGGCAAAATGTGGGGTTTTAGGGTAAAAATGGGGGATTTTGGGGGAAATCGTGGAATTTTGGGTGGCAAAATGTGGGAATTTGGTGTGAAATGTGGGAATTCATGGCAAAAATGCGGGATTTGGGGGCAAAATGTGGGATTTTGGGGGTAAATTGTGGGATTTTGGTGCAAAATGCAGGAATTTGGGGCAAAAATGGGGGATTTGTGGGGAAATCGTGGGATTTTGGGGGCAAAATGTTGGATTTTGGTGCAAAATGCGGGGATTTGGGTCAAAAATGTGGGATTTGGGGGCAAAAGGGGGGAATTTGGGTCAAAAGTGTGGGATTTGGGGGGCAAAATGTTGGAATTTGGTGTAAAATGTGGGAATTTGGGGCAAAAATGCGGGATTTGGGGGGCGAGATGGGGGAATTTGGGGGGAAATCGCTGGATTTTGGGGCAAAATGTGAGATATTGGTGTAAAATGTGGGGATTTGGGTCAAAAATGTGGGATTTTGGGGGGAAATTGCAGGATTTTGGGTGCAAAATGTGGGGTTTTAGGTCAAAAATGGGGGATTTGGGGGGAAATCGTGGGATTTTGGGGACGAAATGTGGGATTTTGGTGTAAAATGTGGGGATTTGTGTCAAAAATGCGGGATTTGGGGGGCAAAACGGGGGAATTTGGGGGGAAATCACGGGATTTGGGGGCAAAAATGTGGGAATTTGGTGTGAAATGCGGGAATTTGGGGCAAAATGTGGGATTTTGGGGAAAAATTGCGGGATTTTGAGGGGAAAATTGCAGGATTTGGGTGCAAAATGTGGGGTTTTAGGTCAAAAATGGGGGATTTGGGGGGAAATCGTGGGGTTTTGGGTGGCAAAATGTGGGTATTTGGTGTGAAATGTGGGAATTTGGGGCAAAAATGTGGGATTTGGGGGGCAAAAATGCAGGATTTGGGGGCAAAATGTGGGATTTTGGGGGTAAATTGTGGGATTTTGGTGCAAAATGCAGGAATTTGGGGCAAAAATGGGGGATTTGTGGGGAAATCGTGGGATTTTGGGGGCAAAATGTTGGATTTTGATGCAAAATGCGGGGATTTGGGTCAAAAATGTGGGATTTGGGGGCAAAATGGGGGAATTTGGGTCAAAAATGTGGGATTTGGGGGCAAAATGTGGGAATTTGGTGTAAAATGTGGGAATTTGGGGCAAAAATGGGGGATTTGGGGGGCGAAATTGGGGAATTTGGGGCAAAAATGCGGGATTTGGGGGGCAAAATGTGGGATATTGGTGTGAAATGCGGAAATTTGGGGGAAAAATGTGGGATTTGGGGGGAAATTGCAGGATTTTGGTGTAAAATGTGGGAATGCAGGGCAAAAATGTGGGATTTGGGAAGCAAAATGGGGGATTTTGGGGGGAAATTGCAGGATTTGGGGGGCAAAATGTGCGGTTTTAGGGTAAAAATGGGGGATTTGGGGGGAAATCGCGGGATTTTGGGGGCAAAATGTGGGAATTTGGTGTGAAATGTGCGAATTTGGGTCAAAATTGTGGGCTTTGGGGGGCGAAATGTGGGAATTTGGGGGGAAATCGCGGGACTTTGGAAGAAAAATGTGGGATTTGGGGGGCGAAATGTGGGAATTTGTGTCAAAAAAGTGGGATTTGGGGGGCGAAATGTGGGAATTTGGTGTAAAATGTGGGAATTTGGGGCAAAATTGTGGGCTTTGGGGGGCGAAATTGGGGAATTTGGGGCAAAAATGTGGGATTTGGGGGGCAAAATTTGGGATATTGGTGTGAAATGCGGAAATTTGGGGGGAAAATGTGGGATTTGGGGGGAAATTGCAGGATTTTGGTGTAAAATGTGGGAATGCAGGGCAAAAATGTGGGATTTGGGAAGCAAAATGGGGGATTTTGGGGGGAAATTGCAGGATTTGGGGGGCAAAATGTGCGGTTTTAGGGTAAAAATGGGGGATTTGGGGGGAAATCGCGGGATTTTGGGGGCAAAATGTGGGAATTGCTTGTGAAATGTGCGAATTTGGGTCAAAATTGTGCGCTTTGGGGGCGAAATGTGGGAATTTGGGGCAAAAATGCAGGATTTGGGGGGCGAAATGTGGGAATTTGGGTCAAAATTGTGGGCTTTGGGGGGCGAAATGTGGGAATTTGGGGCAAAAAAGTGGGATTTGGGGGGCGAAATGGGGGAATTTGGTGTTAAAGTTGGGAATTCAGGGCAAAAATGTGGGATTTGGGGGGCAAAATGGGGGAATTTGGGGGGAAATCGCGGGACTTTGGAAGAAAAATGGGGGATTTGGGTGGCGAAATGTGGGAATTTGGGTCAAAAATGTGGGATTTGGGGGGCGAAATGTGGGAATTTGGGGCGAAATTGCAGGATTTGGGGGCAAAATGTGGGGTTTTAGGGTAAAAATGGGGGATTTTGGGGGAAATCGTGGAATTTTGGGTGGCAAAATGTGGGAATTTGGTGTGAAATGTGGGAATTTAGGGCAAAAATGCGGGATTTTGGGGCAAAATGTGGGATTTTGGGGGTAAATTGTGGGATTTTGGTGCAAAATGCAGGAATTTGGGGCAAAAATGGGGGATTTGTGGGGAAATCGTGGGATTTGGGGGGCAAAATGTTGGATTTTGGTGCAAAATGCGGGGATTTGGGTCAAAAATGTGGGATTTGGGGGCAAAATGGGGGAATGTGGGTCAAAAATGTGGGATTTGGGGGGCAAAATGTTGGAATTTGGTGTAAAATGTGGGAATTTGGGGCAAAAATGCGGGATTTGGGGGGCGAGATGGGGGAATTTGGGGCGAAATCGCTGGATTTTGGGGCAAAATGTGAGATATTGGTGTAAAATGTGGGGATTTGGGTCAAAAATGTGGGATTTTGGGGGGAAATTGCAGGATTTTGGGTGCAAAATGTGGGGTTTTAGGTCAAAAATGGGGGATTTGGGGGGAAATCGTGGGATTTTGGGGACGAAATGTGGGATTTTGGTGTTAAATGTGGGAATTCAGGGCAAAAATGCAGAATTTGGGGGCAAAATGTGGGATTTTGGGGGTAAATTGTGGGATTTTGGTGCAAAATGCAGGAATTTGGGGCAAAAATGGGGGATTTGTGGGGAAATCGTGGGATTTAGGGGGCAAAATGTTGGATTTTGGTGCAAAATGCGGGGATTTGGGTCAAAAATGTGGGATTTGGGGGCAAAATGGGGGAATTTGGGTCAAAAATGTGGGATTTGGGGGCAAAATGTGGGAATTTGGTGTAAAATGTGGGAATTTGGGGCAAAAATGGGGGATTTGGGGGGCGAAATTGGGGAATTTGGGGCAAAAATGTGGGATTTGGGGGGCAAAATGTGGGATATTGGTGTGAAATGCGGAAATTTGGGGGAAAAATGTGGGATTTGGGGGTAAATTGCAGGATTTTAGTGTAAAATGTGGGAATGCAGGGCAAAAATGTGGGATTTGGGAAGCAAAATGGGGGATTTTGGGGGGAAATTGCAGGATTTGGGGGGCAAAATGTGCGGTTTTAGGGTAAAAATGGGGGATTTGGGGGGAAATCGCGGGATTTTGGGGGCAAAATGTGGGAATTTGGTGTGAAATGTGCGAATTTGGGTCAAAATTGTGGGCTTTGGGGGGCGAAATGGGGGAATTTGGGGGGAAATCGCGGGACTTTGGAAGAAAAATGTGGGATTTGGGGGGCGAAATGTGGGAATTTGGGTCAAAAATGTGGGATTTGGGGGGCGAAATGTGGGAATTTGGGGGAAATTGCAGGATTTTGGGGCAAAAATGTGGGATTTGGGGGGATAAACGGGGGAATTTGGGGGAAATCGCGGGATTTTGGGGGCAAAATGGGGGAATTTGGTGCGAAATGCGGGGTTTGGGGTCAAAAATGCGTGATTTGGGGGCAAAATGGGGGAATTTGGGGAAAAATGTGGGATTTGGGGGGCAAAATGTGGGATTTTGGTGTAAAATGTGGGGATTTGGGTCAAAAATGTGGGATTTTGGGAGGCGAAACGGGGGGATTTGTGGGGAAATCGTGGGATTTTGGGGCAAAAATGCGAGATTTGTCGAGCGAAATGGGTGAATTTGGGGCAAAAATGGGGGAATTTGGGGGGAAATCGTGGGATTTTGGGGGCAAAATGTGGGATTTTGTTGCAAAATGCAGGAATTTGGGGCAAAAATCGGGGATTTTTGGGGGAAATTGCAGGATTTTGGGGGCAAAACGTGCGGTTTTAGGGTAAAAATGGGGGATTTGGGGGGAAATCGCGGGATTTTGGGGGCAAAATGTGGGATATTGGTGTGAAATGTGGGAATTTGGGGCAAAAATGGGGGATTTGGGGGGCAAAATGGGGGATTTGGGGGGAAATCGTGGGATTTGGGGGCCAAATGTGGGATTTTGGTGTAAAACGTGGGAATTTGGGGCAAAAATGTGGGATTTCGGGGGAAATAGCGGGATTTTGGGGGCGAAATGTGGGAATTTGGGTCAAAAATGCGGGATTTGGGGGGCGAAATGTGGGAATTTGGGTCAAAAATGCGGGATTTGGGGGGCGAAATGTGGGAATTTGGGGCGAAATTGCAGGATTTGGGGGCAAAATGTGGGGTTTTAGGGTAAAAATGGGGGATTTTGGGGGAAATCGTGGGGTTTGGGGTGGCAAAATGTGGGAATTTGGTGTGAAATGTGGGAATTTGGGGCAAAAATGTGGGATTTGGGGGGCGAAATGTGGGAATTTGGGGCAAAAATACAGGATTTTGGGGGCAAAATGTGGGAATTTGGTGTGAAATGTGGGAATTCCGGGCAAAAATGCGGGATTTGGGGGCAAAAATGTGGGATTTTGGGGGTAAATTGTGGGATTTTGGTGCAAAATGCAGGAATTTGGGGCAAAAATGTGGGATTTGGGGGCAAAATGGGGGAATTTGGGTCAAAAATGTGGGATTTGGGGGCAAAATGTGGGAATTTGGTGTAAAATGTGGGAATTTGGGGCAAAAATGGGGGATTTGGGGGGCGAAATTGGGGAATTTGGGGCAAAAATGCGGGATTTGGGGGGCAAAATGTGGGATATTGGTGTGAAATGCGGAAATTTGGGGGAAAAATATGGGATTTGGGGGTAAATTGCAGGATTTTGGTGTAAAATGTGGGAATGCAGGGCAAAAATGTGGGATTTGGGAAGCAAAATGGGGGATTTTGGGGGGAAATTGCAGGATTTGGGGGGCAAAATGTGCGGTTTTAGGGTAAAAATGGGGGATTTGGGGGGAAATCGCGGGATTTTGGGGGCAAAATGTGGGAATTTGGTGTGAAATGTGCGAATTTGGGTCAAAATGTGGGCTTTGGGGGGCGAAATGGGGGAATTTGGGGGGAAATCGCGGGACTTTGGAAGAAAAATGTGGGATTTGGGGGGCGAAATGTGGGAATTTGTGTCAAAAATGTGGGATTTGGGGGGCGAAATGTGGGAATTTGGGGGAAATTGCGGGATGTTGGGGCAAAAATGTGGGCTTCAGGGGGCGAAATGTGGGATTTTGGTGCGAAATGTGGAATTTGGGGCAAAAATGCGGGATTTGGGGCGCAAAATGTGGGAATTTGGGGGGAAATTGCAGGATTTTGGGGCAAAAATGTGGGATTTGGGGGGAAATAGCGGGATTTTGGGGGTGAAATGTGGGAATTTGGGTCAAAATTGTGGGCTTTGGGGGGCGAAATGGGGGAATTTGGGTCAAAAATGCGGGATTTGGGTGGCGAAATGTGGGAATTTGGGTCAAAAATGTGGGATTTGGGGGGCGAAATGTGGGAATTTGGGGCGAAATTGCAGGATTTGGGGGCAAAATGTGGGGTTTTAGGGTAAAAATGGGGGATTTTGGGGGAAATCGTGGGGTTTGGGGTGGCAAAATGTGGGAATTTGGTGTGAAATGTGGGAATTTGGGGCAAAAATGTGGGATTTGGGGGGCGAAATGTGGGAATTTGGGGCAAAAATACAGGATTTTGGGGGCAAAATGTGGGAATTTGGTGTGAAATGTGGGAATTCAGGGCAAAAATGCGGGATTTGGGGTCAAAAATGTGGGATTTTGGGGGTAAATTGTGGGATTTTGGTGCAAAATGCAGGAATTTGGGGCAAAACTGGGGGATTTGTGGGGAAATTGTGGGATTTTGGGGGCAAAATGTTGGATTTTGGTGCGAAATGCGGGGATTTGGGTCAAAAATGTGGGATTTTGGGGGCAAAATGGGGGAATTTGGGTCAAAAATGTGGGATTTGGGGGGCAAAATGTGGGAATTTGGTGTAAAATGTGGGAATTTGGGGCAAAATTGTGGGCTTTGGGGGGCGAAATTGGGGAATTTGGGGCAAAAATGTGGGATTTGGGGGGCAAAATGTGGGATATTGGTGTGAAATGCGGAAATTTGGGGGGAAAATGTGGGATTTGGGGGTAAATTGCAGGATTTTGGTGTAAAATGTGGGAATGCAGGGCAAAAATGTGGGATTTGGGAAGCAAAATGGGGGATTTTGGGGGGAAATTGCAGGATTTGGGGGGCAAAATGTGCGGTTTTAGGGTAAAAATGGGGGATTTGGGCGGAAATCGCGGGATTTTGGGGGCAAAATGTGGGAATTGCGTGTGAAATGTGCGAATTTGGGTCAAAATTGTGCGCTTTGGGGGCGAAATGTGGGAATTTGGGGCAAAAATGCAGGATTTGGGGGGCGAAATGTGGGAATTTGGGTCAAAATTGTGGGCTTTGGGGGGCGAAATGTGGGAATTTGGGGCAAAAATGTGGGATTTGGGGGGCGAAATGGGGGAATTTGGTGTTAAAGTTGGGAATTCAGGGCAAAAATGTGGGATTTGGGGGGCAAAATGGGGGAATTTGGGGGGAAATCGCGGGACTTTGGAAGAAAAATGCGGGATTTGGGTGGCGAAATGTGGGAATTTGGGTCAAAAATGTGGGATTTGGGGGGCGAAATGTGGGAATTTGGGGCGAAATTGCAGGATTTGGGGGCAAAATGTGGGGTTTTAGGGTAAAAATGGGGGATTTTGGGGGAAATCGTGGAATTTTGGGTGGCAAAATGTGGGAATTTGGTGTGAAATGTGGGAATTTAGGGCAAAAATGCGGGATTTTGGGGCAAAATGTGGGATTTTGGGGGTAAATTGTGGGATTTTGGTGCAAAATGCAGGAATTTGGGGCAAAAATGGGGGATTTGTGGGGAAATCGTGGGATTTGGGGGGCAAAATGTTGGATTTTGGTGCAAAATGCGGGGATTTGGGTCAAAAATGTGGGATTTGGGGGCAAAATGGGGGAATGTGGGTCAAAAATGTGGGATTTGGGGGGCAAAATGTTGGAATTTGGTGTAAAATGTGGGAATTTGGGGCAAAAATGCGGGATTTGGGGGGCGAGATGGGGGAATTTGGGGCGAAATCGCTGGATTTTGGGGCAAAATGTGAGATATTGGTGTAAAATGTGGGGATTTGGGTCAAAAATGTGGGATTTTGGGGGGAAATTGCAGGATTTTGGGTGCAAAATGTGGGGTTTTAGGTCAAAAATGGGGGATTTGGGGGGAAATCGTGGGATTTTGGGGACGAAATGTGGGATTTTGGTGTTAAATGTGGGAATTCAGGGCAAAAATGCAGAATTTGGGGGCAAAATGTGGGATTTTGGGGGTAAATTGTGGGATTTTGGTGCAAAATGCAGGAATTTGGGGCAAAAATGGGGGATTTTGGGGGAAATCGTGGGATTTAGGGGGCAAAATGTTGGATTTTGGTGCAAAATGCGGGGATTTGGGTCAAAAATGTGGGATTTGGGGGCAAAATGGGGGAATTTGGGTCAAAAATGTGGGATTTGGGGGCAAAATGTGGGAATTTGGTGTAAAATGTGGGAATTTGGGGCAAAAATGGGGGATTTGGGGGGCGAAATTGGGGAATTTGGGGCAAAAATGTGGGATTTGGGGGGCAAAATGTGGGATATTGGTGTGAAATGCGGAAATTTGGGGGAAAAATGTGGGATTTGGGGGTAAATTGCAGGATTTTAGTGTAAAATGTGGGAATGCAGGGCAAAAATGTGGGATTTGGGAAGCAAAATGGGGGATTTTGGGGGGAAATTGCAGGATTTGGGGGGCAAAATGTGCGGTTTTAGGGTAAAAATGGGGGATTTGGGGGGAAATCGCGGGATTTTGGGGGCAAAATGTGGGAATTTGGTGTGAAATGTGGGAATTTGGGTCAAAATTGTGGGCTTTGGGGGGCGAAATGGGGGAATTTGGGGGGAAATCGCGGGACTTTGGAAGAAAAATGTGGGATTTGGGGGGCGAAATGTGGGAATTTGGGTCAAAAATGTGGGATTTGGGGGGCGAAATTGGGGAATTTGGGTCAAAAATGTGGGATTTGGGGGGCGAAATGTGGGAATTTGGGGCGAAATTGCAGGATTTGGGGTCAAAATGTGGGGTTTTAGGGTAAAAATGGGGGATTTTGGGGGAAATCGTGGGGTTTGGGGTGGCAAAATGTGGGAATTTGGTGTGAAATGTGGGAATTTGGGGCAAAAATGTGGGATTTGGGGGGCGAAATGTGGGAATTTGGGGCAAAAATACAGGATTTTGGGGGCAAAATGTGGGAATTTGGTGTGAAATGTGGGAATTCAGGGCAAAAATGCGGGATTTGGGGTCAAAAATGTGGGATTTTGGGGGTAAATTGTGGGATTTTGGTGCAAAATGCAGGAATTTGGGGCAAAACTGGGGGATTTGTGGGGAAATTGTGGGATTTTGGGGGCAAAATGTTGGATTTTGGTGCGAAATGCGGGGATTTGGGTCAAAAATGTGGGATTTTGGGGGCAAAATGGGGGAATTTGGGTCAAAAATGTGGGATTTGGGGGGCAAAATGTGGGAATTTGGTGTAAAATGTGGGAATTTGGGGCAAAATTGTGGGCTTTGGGGGGCGAAATTGGGGAATTTGGGGCAAAAATGTGGGCTTTGGGGGGCAAAATGTGGGATATTGGTGTGAAATGCGGAAATTTGGGGGGAAAATGTGGGATTTGGGGGTAAATTGCAGGATTTTGGTGTAAAATGTGGGAATGCAGGGCAAAAATGTGGGATTTGGGAAGCAAAATGGGGGATTTTGGGGGGAAATTGCAGGATTTGGGGGGCAAAATGTGCGGTTTTAGGGTAAAAATGGGGGATTTGGGCGGAAATCGCGGGATTTTGGGGGCAAAATGTGGGAATTGCGTGTGAAATGTGCGAATTTGGGTCAAAATTGTGCGCTTTGGGGGCGAAATGTGGGAATTTGGGGCAAAAATGCAGGATTTGGGGGGCGAAATGTGGGAATTTGGGTCAAAATTGTGGGCTTTGGGGGGCGAAATGTGGGAATTTGGGGCAAAAATGTGGGATTTGGGGGGCGAAATGGGGGAATTTGGTGTTAAAGTTGGGAATTCAGGGCAAAAATGTGGGATTTGGGGGGCAAAATGGGGGAATTTGGGGGGAAATCGCGGGACTTTGGAAGAAAAATGGGGGATTTGGGTGGCGAAATGTGGGAATTTGGGTCAAAAATGTGGGATTTGGGGGGCGAAATGTGGGAATTTGGGGCGAAATTGCAGGATTTGGGGGCAAAATGTGGGGTTTTAGGGTAAAAATGGGGGATTTTGGGGGAAATCGTGGAATTTTGGGTGGCAAAATGTGGGAATTTGGTGTGAAATGTGGGAATTTAGGGCAAAAATGCGGGATTTTGGGGCAAAATGTGGGATTTTGGGGGTAAATTGTGGGATTTTGGTGCAAAATGCAGGAATTTGGGGCAAAAATGGGGGATTTGTGGGGAAATCGTGGGATTTGGGGGGCAAAATGTTGGATTTTGGTGCAAAATGCGGGGATTTGGGTCAAAAATGTGGGATTTGGGGGCAAAATGGGGGAATGTGGGTCAAAAATGTGGGATTTGGGGGGCAAAATGTTGGAATTTGGTGTAAAATGTGGG
This sequence comes from Chlamydotis macqueenii, assembly GCF_036417535.1. Lineage (NCBI taxonomy): Eukaryota > Metazoa > Chordata > Aves > Otidiformes > Otididae > Chlamydotis > Chlamydotis macqueenii. The sequence goes on from NW_028239108.1 coordinate 626,417, forward strand.
AATTTGGGGCAAAAATGCGGGATTTGGGGGGCGAGATGGGGGAATTTGGGGCGAAATCGCTGGATTTTGGGGCAAAATGTGAGATATTGGTGTAAAATGTGGGGATTTGGGTCAAAAATGTGGGATTTTGGGGGGAAATTGCAGGATTTTGGGTGCAAAATGTGGGGTTTTAGGTCAAAAATGGGGGATTTGGGGGGAAATCGTGGGATTTTGGGGACGAAATGTGGGATTTTGGTGTTAAATGTGGGAATTCAGGGCAAAAATGCAGAATTTGGGGGCAAAATGTGGGATTTTGGGGGTAAATTGTGGGATTTTGGTGCAAAATGCAGGAATTTGGGGCAAAAATGGGGGATTTGTGGGGAAATCGTGGGATTTAGGGGGCAAAATGTTGGATTTTGGTGCAAAATGCGGGGATTTGGGTCAAAAATGTGGGATTTGGGGGCAAAATGGGGGAATTTGGGTCAAAAATGTGGGATTTGGGGGCAAAATGTGGGAATTTGGTGTAAAATGTGGGAATTTGGGGCAAAAATGGGGGATTTGGGGGGCGAAATTGGGGAATTTGGGGCAAAAATGTGGGATTTGGGGGGCAAAATGTGGGATATTGGTGTGAAATGCGGAAATTTGGGGGAAAAATGTGGGATTTGGGGGTAAATTGCAGGATTTTAGTGTAAAATGTGGGAATGCAGGGCAAAAATGTGGGATTTGGGAAGCAAAATGGGGGATTTTGGGGGGAAATTGCAGGATTTGGGGGGCAAAATGTGCGGTTTTAGGGTAAAAATGGGGGATTTGGGGGGAAATCGCGGGATTTTGGGGGCAAAATGTGGGAATTTGGTGTGAAATGTGCGAATTTGGGTCAAAATTGTGGGCTTTGGGGGGCGAAATGGGGGAATTTGGGGGGAAATCGCGGGACTTTGGAAGAAAAATGTGGGATTTGGGGGGCGAAATGTGGGAATTTGGGTCAAAAATGTGGGATTTGGGGGGCGAAATTGGGGAATTTGGGTCAAAAATGTGGGATTTGGGGGGCGAAATGTGGGAATTTGGGGCGAAATTGCAGGATTTGGGGGCAAAATGTGGGGTTTTAGGGTAAAAATGGGGGATTTTGGGGGAAATCGTGGGGTTTGGGGTGGCAAAATGTGGGAATTTGGTGTGAAATGTGGGAATTTGGGGCAAAAATGTGGGATTTGGGGGGCGAAATGTGGGAATTTGGGGCAAAAATACAGGATTTTGGGGGCAAAATGTGGGAATTTGGTGTGAAATGTGGGAATTCCGGGCAAAAATGCGGGATTTGGGGGCAAAAATGTGGGATTTTGGGGGTAAATTGTGGGATTTTGGTGCAAAATGCAGGAATTTGGGGCAAAAATGGGGGATTTGTGGGGAAATCGTGGGATTTTGGGGGCAAAATATTGGATTTTGGTGCGAAATGCGGGGATTTGGGTCAAAAATGTGGGATTTTGGGGGCAAAATGGGGGAATTTGGGGCAAAAATGTGGGATTTGGGGGGCCAAATGTGGGAATTTGGTGTAAAATGTGGGAATTTGGGGCAAAATTGTGGGCTTTGGGGGGCAAAATGTGGGATATTGGTGTGAAATGTGGAAATTTGGGGGGAAAATGTGGGATTTGGGGGGAAATTGCAGGATTTTGGTGTAAAATGTGGGAATGCAGGGCAAAAATGTGGGATTTGGGAAGCAAAATGGGGGATTTTGGGGGGAAATTGCAGGATTTGGGGGGCAAAATGTGCGGTTTTAGGGTAAAAATGGGGGATTTGGGGGGAAATCGCGGGATTTTGGGGGCAAAATGTGGGAATTGCTTGTGAAATGTGCGAATTTGGGTCAAAATTGTGCGCTTTGGGGGCGAAATGGGGGAATTTGGGGCAAAAATGCAGGATTTGGGGGGCGAAATGTGGGAATTTGGGTCAAAATTGTGGGCTTTGGGGGGCGAAATGTGGGAATTTGGGGCAAAAAAGTGGGATTTGGGGGGCGAAATGGGGGAATTTGGTGTTAAAGTTGGGAATTCAGGGCAAAAATGTGGGATTTGGGGGGCAAAATGGGGGAATTTGGGGGGAAATCGCGGGACTTTGGAAGAAAACTGCGGAATTTGGGGGCAAAATGTGGGAATTTGGGTCAAAAATGTGGGATTTGGGGGGCGAAATGTGGGAATTTGGGGCGAAATTGCAGGATTTGGGGGCAAAATGTGGGGTTTTAGGGTAAAAATGGGGGATTTTGGGGGAAATCGTGGAATTTTGGGTGGCAAAATGTGGGAATTTGGTGTGAAATGTGGGAATTCATGGCAAAAATGCGGGATTTGGGGGCAAAATGTGGGATTTTGGGGGTAAATTGTGGGATTTTGGTGCAAAATGCAGGAATTTGGGGCAAAAATGGGGGATTTGTGGGGAAATCGTGGGATTTTGGGGGCAAAATGTTGGATTTTGGTGCAAAATGCGGGGATTTGGGTCAAAAATGTGGGATTTGGGGGCAAAAGGGGGGAATTTGGGTCAAAAGTGTGGGATTTGGGGGGCAAAATGTTGGAATTTGGTGTAAAATGTGGGAATTTGGGGCAAAAATGCGGGATTTGGGGGGCGAGATGGGGGAATTTGGGGGGAAATCGCTGGATTTTGGGGCAAAATGTGAGATATTGGTGTAAAATGTGGGGATTTGGGTCAAAAATGTGGGATTTTGGGGGGAAATTGCAGGATTTTGGGTGCAAAATGTGGGGTTTTAGGTCAAAAATGGGGGATTTGGGGGGAAATCGTGGGATTTTGGGGACGAAATGTGGGATTTTGGTGTAAAATGTGGGGATTTGTGTCAAAAATGCGGGATTTGGGGGGCAAAACGGGGGAATTTGGGGGGAAATCACGGGATTTGGGGGCAAAAATGTGGGAATTTGGTGTGAAATGCGGGAATTTGGGGCAAAATGTGGGATTTTGGGGAAAAATTGCGGGATTTTGAGGGGAAAATTGCAGGATTTGGGTGCAAAATGTGGGGTTTTAGGTCAAAAATGGGGGATTTGGGGGGAAATCGTGGGGTTTTGGGTGGCAAAATGTGGGTATTTGGTGTGAAATGTGGGAATTTGGGGCAAAAATGTGGGATTTGGGGGGCAAAAATGCAGGATTTGGGGGCAAAATGTGGGATTTTGGGGGTAAATTGTGGGATTTTGGTGCAAAATGCAGGAATTTGGGGCAAAAATGGGGGATTTGTGGGGAAATCGTGGGATTTTGGGGGCAAAATGTTGGATTTTGATGCAAAATGCGGGGATTTGGGTCAAAAATGTGGGATTTGGGGGCAAAATGGGGGAATTTGGGTCAAAAATGTGGGATTTGGGGGCAAAATGTGGGAATTTGGTGTAAAATGTGGGAATTTGGGGCAAAAATGGGGGATTTGGGGGGCGAAATTGGGGAATTTGGGGCAAAAATGCGGGATTTGGGGGGCAAAATGTGGGATATTGGTGTGAAATGCGGAAATTTGGGGGAAAAATGTGGGATTTGGGGGGAAATTGCAGGATTTTGGTGTAAAATGTGGGAATGCAGGGCAAAAATGTGGGATTTGGGAAGCAAAATGGGGGATTTTGGGGGGAAATTGCAGGATTTGGGGGGCAAAATGTGCGGTTTTAGGGTAAAAATGGGGGATTTGGGGGGAAATCGCGGGATTTTGGGGGCAAAATGTGGGAATTTGGTGTGAAATGTGCGAATTTGGGTCAAAATTGTGGGCTTTGGGGGGCGAAATGTGGGAATTTGGGGGGAAATCGCGGGACTTTGGAAGAAAAATGTGGGATTTGGGGGGCGAAATGTGGGAATTTGTGTCAAAAAAGTGGGATTTGGGGGGCGAAATGTGGGAATTTGGTGTAAAATGTGGGAATTTGGGGCAAAATTGTGGGCTTTGGGGGGCGAAATTGGGGAATTTGGGGCAAAAATGTGGGATTTGGGGGGCAAAATTTGGGATATTGGTGTGAAATGCGGAAATTTGGGGGGAAAATGTGGGATTTGGGGGGAAATTGCAGGATTTTGGTGTAAAATGTGGGAATGCAGGGCAAAAATGTGGGATTTGGGAAGCAAAATGGGGGATTTTGGGGGGAAATTGCAGGATTTGGGGGGCAAAATGTGCGGTTTTAGGGTAAAAATGGGGGATTTGGGGGGAAATCGCGGGATTTTGGGGGCAAAATGTGGGAATTGCTTGTGAAATGTGCGAATTTGGGTCAAAATTGTGCGCTTTGGGGGCGAAATGTGGGAATTTGGGGCAAAAATGCAGGATTTGGGGGGCGAAATGTGGGAATTTGGGTCAAAATTGTGGGCTTTGGGGGGCGAAATGTGGGAATTTGGGGCAAAAAAGTGGGATTTGGGGGGCGAAATGGGGGAATTTGGTGTTAAAGTTGGGAATTCAGGGCAAAAATGTGGGATTTGGGGGGCAAAATGGGGGAATTTGGGGGGAAATCGCGGGACTTTGGAAGAAAAATGGGGGATTTGGGTGGCGAAATGTGGGAATTTGGGTCAAAAATGTGGGATTTGGGGGGCGAAATGTGGGAATTTGGGGCGAAATTGCAGGATTTGGGGGCAAAATGTGGGGTTTTAGGGTAAAAATGGGGGATTTTGGGGGAAATCGTGGAATTTTGGGTGGCAAAATGTGGGAATTTGGTGTGAAATGTGGGAATTTAGGGCAAAAATGCGGGATTTTGGGGCAAAATGTGGGATTTTGGGGGTAAATTGTGGGATTTTGGTGCAAAATGCAGGAATTTGGGGCAAAAATGGGGGATTTGTGGGGAAATCGTGGGATTTGGGGGGCAAAATGTTGGATTTTGGTGCAAAATGCGGGGATTTGGGTCAAAAATGTGGGATTTGGGGGCAAAATGGGGGAATGTGGGTCAAAAATGTGGGATTTGGGGGGCAAAATGTTGGAATTTGGTGTAAAATGTGGGAATTTGGGGCAAAAATGCGGGATTTGGGGGGCGAGATGGGGGAATTTGGGGCGAAATCGCTGGATTTTGGGGCAAAATGTGAGATATTGGTGTAAAATGTGGGGATTTGGGTCAAAAATGTGGGATTTTGGGGGGAAATTGCAGGATTTTGGGTGCAAAATGTGGGGTTTTAGGTCAAAAATGGGGGATTTGGGGGGAAATCGTGGGATTTTGGGGACGAAATGTGGGATTTTGGTGTTAAATGTGGGAATTCAGGGCAAAAATGCAGAATTTGGGGGCAAAATGTGGGATTTTGGGGGTAAATTGTGGGATTTTGGTGCAAAATGCAGGAATTTGGGGCAAAAATGGGGGATTTGTGGGGAAATCGTGGGATTTAGGGGGCAAAATGTTGGATTTTGGTGCAAAATGCGGGGATTTGGGTCAAAAATGTGGGATTTGGGGGCAAAATGGGGGAATTTGGGTCAAAAATGTGGGATTTGGGGGCAAAATGTGGGAATTTGGTGTAAAATGTGGGAATTTGGGGCAAAAATGGGGGATTTGGGGGGCGAAATTGGGGAATTTGGGGCAAAAATGTGGGATTTGGGGGGCAAAATGTGGGATATTGGTGTGAAATGCGGAAATTTGGGGGAAAAATGTGGGATTTGGGGGTAAATTGCAGGATTTTAGTGTAAAATGTGGGAATGCAGGGCAAAAATGTGGGATTTGGGAAGCAAAATGGGGGATTTTGGGGGGAAATTGCAGGATTTGGGGGGCAAAATGTGCGGTTTTAGGGTAAAAATGGGGGATTTGGGGGGAAATCGCGGGATTTTGGGGGCAAAATGTGGGAATTTGGTGTGAAATGTGCGAATTTGGGTCAAAATTGTGGGCTTTGGGGGGCGAAATGGGGGAATTTGGGGGGAAATCGCGGGACTTTGGAAGAAAAATGTGGGATTTGGGGGGCGAAATGTGGGAATTTGGGTCAAAAATGTGGGATTTGGGGGGCGAAATGTGGGAATTTGGGGGAAATTGCAGGATTTTGGGGCAAAAATGTGGGATTTGGGGGGATAAACGGGGGAATTTGGGGGAAATCGCGGGATTTTGGGGGCAAAATGGGGGAATTTGGTGCGAAATGCGGGGTTTGGGGTCAAAAATGCGTGATTTGGGGGCAAAATGGGGGAATTTGGGGAAAAATGTGGGATTTGGGGGGCAAAATGTGGGATTTTGGTGTAAAATGTGGGGATTTGGGTCAAAAATGTGGGATTTTGGGAGGCGAAACGGGGGGATTTGTGGGGAAATCGTGGGATTTTGGGGCAAAAATGCGAGATTTGTCGAGCGAAATGGGTGAATTTGGGGCAAAAATGGGGGAATTTGGGGGGAAATCGTGGGATTTTGGGGGCAAAATGTGGGATTTTGTTGCAAAATGCAGGAATTTGGGGCAAAAATCGGGGATTTTTGGGGGAAATTGCAGGATTTTGGGGGCAAAACGTGCGGTTTTAGGGTAAAAATGGGGGATTTGGGGGGAAATCGCGGGATTTTGGGGGCAAAATGTGGGATATTGGTGTGAAATGTGGGAATTTGGGGCAAAAATGGGGGATTTGGGGGGCAAAATGGGGGATTTGGGGGGAAATCGTGGGATTTGGGGGCCAAATGTGGGATTTTGGTGTAAAACGTGGGAATTTGGGGCAAAAATGTGGGATTTCGGGGGAAATAGCGGGATTTTGGGGGCGAAATGTGGGAATTTGGGTCAAAAATGCGGGATTTGGGGGGCGAAATGTGGGAATTTGGGTCAAAAATGCGGGATTTGGGGGGCGAAATGTGGGAATTTGGGGCGAAATTGCAGGATTTGGGGGCAAAATGTGGGGTTTTAGGGTAAAAATGGGGGATTTTGGGGGAAATCGTGGGGTTTGGGGTGGCAAAATGTGGGAATTTGGTGTGAAATGTGGGAATTTGGGGCAAAAATGTGGGATTTGGGGGGCGAAATGTGGGAATTTGGGGCAAAAATACAGGATTTTGGGGGCAAAATGTGGGAATTTGGTGTGAAATGTGGGAATTCCGGGCAAAAATGCGGGATTTGGGGGCAAAAATGTGGGATTTTGGGGGTAAATTGTGGGATTTTGGTGCAAAATGCAGGAATTTGGGGCAAAAATGTGGGATTTGGGGGCAAAATGGGGGAATTTGGGTCAAAAATGTGGGATTTGGGGGCAAAATGTGGGAATTTGGTGTAAAATGTGGGAATTTGGGGCAAAAATGGGGGATTTGGGGGGCGAAATTGGGGAATTTGGGGCAAAAATGCGGGATTTGGGGGGCAAAATGTGGGATATTGGTGTGAAATGCGGAAATTTGGGGGAAAAATATGGGATTTGGGGGTAAATTGCAGGATTTTGGTGTAAAATGTGGGAATGCAGGGCAAAAATGTGGGATTTGGGAAGCAAAATGGGGGATTTTGGGGGGAAATTGCAGGATTTGGGGGGCAAAATGTGCGGTTTTAGGGTAAAAATGGGGGATTTGGGGGGAAATCGCGGGATTTTGGGGGCAAAATGTGGGAATTTGGTGTGAAATGTGCGAATTTGGGTCAAAATGTGGGCTTTGGGGGGCGAAATGGGGGAATTTGGGGGGAAATCGCGGGACTTTGGAAGAAAAATGTGGGATTTGGGGGGCGAAATGTGGGAATTTGTGTCAAAAATGTGGGATTTGGGGGGCGAAATGTGGGAATTTGGGGGAAATTGCGGGATGTTGGGGCAAAAATGTGGGCTTCAGGGGGCGAAATGTGGGATTTTGGTGCGAAATGTGGAATTTGGGGCAAAAATGCGGGATTTGGGGCGCAAAATGTGGGAATTTGGGGGGAAATTGCAGGATTTTGGGGCAAAAATGTGGGATTTGGGGGGAAATAGCGGGATTTTGGGGGTGAAATGTGGGAATTTGGGTCAAAATTGTGGGCTTTGGGGGACGAAATGTGGGAATTTGGGGCAAAAATACAGGATTTTGGGGGCAAAATGTGGGAATTTGGTGTGAAATGTGGGAATTCAGGGCAAAAATGCGGGATTTGGGGGCAAAAATGTGGGATTTTGGGGGTAAATTGTGGGATTTTGGTGCAAAATGCAGGAATTTGGGGCAAAAATGTGGGATTTGTGGGGAAATCGTGGGATTTTGGGGGCAAAATGTTGGATTTTGGTGCGAAATGCGGGGATTTGGGTCAAAAATGTGGGATTTTGGGGGCAAAATGGGGGAATTTGGGTCAAAATGTGGGATTTGGGGGGCAAAATGTGGGAATTTGGTGTAAAATGTGGGAATTTGGGGCAAAATTGTGGGCTTTGGGGGGCGAAATTGGGGAATTTGGGGCAAAAATGTGGGATTTGGGGGGCAAAATGTGGGATATTGGTGTGAAATGCGGAAATTTGGGGGGAAAATGTGGGATTTGGGGGTAAATTGCAGGATTTTGGTGTAAAATGTGGGAATGCAGGGCAAAAATGTGGGATTTGGGAAGCAAAATGGGGGATTTTGGGGGGAAATTGCAGGATTTGGGGGGCAAAATGTGCGGTTTTAGGGTAAAAATGGGGGATTTGGGGGGAAATCGCGGGATTTTGGGGGCAAAATGTGGGAATTGCGTGTGAAATGTGCGAATTTGGGTCAAAATTGTGCGCTTTGGGGGCGAAATGTGGGAATTTGGGGCAAAAATGCAGGATTTGGGGGGCGAAATGTGGGAATTTGGGTCAAAATTGTGGGCTTTGGGGTGCGAAATGTGGGAATTTGGGTCAAAAATGTGGGATTTGGGGGGCGAAATGTGGGAATTTGGTGTTAAAGTTGGGAATTCAGGGCAAAAATGTGGGATTTGGGGGGCAAAATGGGGGAATTTGGGGGGAAATCGCGGGACTTTGGAAGAAAAATGGGGGATTTGGGTGGCGAAATGTGGGAATTTGGGTCAAAAATGTGGGATTTGGGGGGCGAAATGTGGGAATTTGGGGCGAAATTGCAGGATTTGGGGGCAAAATGTGGGGTTTTAGGGTAAAAATGGGGGATTTTGGGGGAAATCGTGGAATTTTGGGTGGCAAAATGTGGGAATTTGGTGTGAAATGTGGGAATTCAGGGCAAAAATGCGGGATTTTGGGGCAAAATGTGGGATTTTGGGGGTAAATTGTGGGATTTTGGTGCAAAATGCAGGAATTTGGGGCAAAAATGGGGGATTTGTGGGGAAATCGTGGGATTTGGGGGGCAAAATGTTGGATTTTGGTGCAAAATGCGGGGATTTGGGTCAAAAATGTGGGATTTGGGGGCAAAATGGGGGAATGTGGGTCAAAAATGTGGGATTTGGGGGGCAAAATGTTGGAATTTGGTGTAAAATGTGGGAATTTGGGGCAAAAATGCGGGATTTGGGTGGCGAAATGTGGGAATTTGGGTCAAAAATGCGGGATTTGGGGGGCGAAATGTGGGAATTTGGGGCGAAATTGCAGGATTTGGGGGCAAAATGTGGGGTTTTAGGGTAAAAATGGGGGATTTTGGGGGAAATCGTGGGGTTTGGGGTGGCAAAATGTGGGAATTTGGTGTGAAATGTGGGAATTTGGGGCAAAATTGTGGGCTTTGGGGGGCGAAATGGGGGAATTTGGGGGGAAATCGCGGGACTTTGGAAGAAAAATGTGGGATTTGGGGGGCGAAATGTGGGAATTTGGGTCAAAAATGTGGGATTTGGGGGGCGAAATGTGGGAATTTGGGGGAAATTGCAGGATTTTGGGGCAAAAATGTGGGATTTGGGGGGATAAACGGGGGAATTTGGGGGAAATCGCGGGATTTTGGGGGCAAAATGGTGGAATTTGGTGCTAAATGCGGGGTTTGGGGTCAAAAATGCGTGATTTGGGGGCAAAATGGGGGAATTTGGGGAAAAATGTGGGATTTGGGGGGCAAAATGTGGGATTTTGGTGTAAAATGTGGGGATTTGGGTCAAAAATGTGGGATTTTGGGAGGCGAAACGGGGGGATTTGTGGGGAAATCGTGGGATTTTGGGGCAAAAATGCGAGATTTGTCGAGCGAAATGGGTGAATTTGGGGCAAAAATGGGGGAATTTGGGGGGAAATCGTGGGATTTTGGGGGCAAAATGTGGGATTTTGGTGCAAAATGCAGGAATTTGGGGCAAAAATCGGGGATTTTTGGGGGAAATTGCAGGATTTTGGGGGCAAAACGTGCGGTTTTAGGGTAAAAATGGGGGATTTGGGGGGAAATCGCGGGATTTTGGGGGCAAAATGTGGGATATTGGTGTGAAATGTGGGAATTTGGGGCAAAAATGGGGGATTTGGGGGGCAAAATGGGGGATTTGGGGGGAAATCGTGGGATTTGGGGGCCAAATGTGGGATTTTGGTGTAAAACGTGGGAATTTGGGGCAAAAATGTGGGATTTCGGGGGAAATAGCGGGATTTTGGGGGCGAAATGTGGGAATTTGGGTCAAAAATGCGGGATTTGGGTGGCGAAATGTGGGAATTTGGGTCAAAAATGTGGGATTTGGGGGGCGAAATGTGGGAATTTGGGGCGAAATTGCAGGATTTGGGGGCAAAATGTGGGGTTTTAGGGTAAAAATGGGGGATTTTGGGGGAAATCGTGGAATTTTGGGTGGCAAAATGTGGGAATTTGGTGTGAAATGTGGGAATTTAGGGCAAAAATGCGGGATTTTGGGGCAAAATGTGGGATTTTGGGGGTAAATTGTGGGATTTTGGTGCAAAATGCAGGAATTTGGGGCAAAAATGGGGGATTTGTGGGGAAATCGTGGGATTTTGGGGGCAAAATGTTGGATTTTGGTGCAAAATGCGGGGATTTGGGTCAAAAATGTGGGATTTGGGGGCAAAATGGGGGAATGTGGGTCAAAAATGTGGGATTTGGGGGGCAAAATGTTGGAATTTGGTGTAAAATGTGGGAATTTGGGGCAAAAATGCGGGATTTGGGGGGCGAGATGGGGGAATTTGGGGCGAAATCGCTGGATTTTGGGGCAAAATGTGAGATATTGGTGTAAAATGTGGGGATTTGGGTCAAAAATGTGGGATTTTGGGGGGAAATTGCAGGATTTTGGGTGCAAAATGTGGGGTTTTAGGTCAAAAATGGGGGATTTGGGGGGAAATCGTGGGATTTTGGGGACGAAATGTGGGATTTTGGTGTTAAATGTGGGAATTCAGGGCAAAAATGCAGAATTTGGGGGCAAAATGTGGGATTTTGGGGGTAAATTGTGGGATTTTGGTGCAAAATGCAGGAATTTGGGGCAAAAATGGGGGATTTGTGGGGAAATCGTGGGATTTAGGGGGCAAAATGTTGGATTTTGGTGCAAAATGCGGGGATTTGGGTCAAAAATGTGGGATTTGGGGGCAAAATGGGGGAATTTGGGTCAAAAATGTGGGATTTGGGGGCAAAATGTGGGAATTTGGTGTAAAATGTGGGAATTTGGGGCAAAAATGGGGGATTTGGGGGGCGAAATTGGGGAATTTGGGGCAAAAATGTGGGATTTGGGGGGCAAAATGTGGGATATTGGTGTGAAATGCGGAAATTTGGGGGAAAAATGTGGGATTTGGGGGTAAATTGCAGGATTTTAGTGTAAAATGTGGGAATGCAGGGCAAAAATGTGGGATTTGGGAAGCAAAATGGGGGATTTTGGGGGGAAATTGCAGGATTTGGGGGGCAAAATGTGCGGTTTTAGGGTAAAAATGGGGGATTTGGGGGAAATCGCGGGATTTTGGGGGCAAAATGTGGGAATTTGGTGTGAAATGTGCGAATTTGGGTCAAAATTGTGGGCTTTGGGGGGCGAAATGGGGGAATTTGGGGGGAAATCGCAGGACTTTGGAAGAAAAATGTGGGATTTGGGGGGCGAAATGTGGGAATTTGGGTCAAAAATGTGGGATTTGGGGGGCGAAATTGGGGAATTTGGGTCAAAAATGTGGGATTTGGGGGGCGAAATGTGGGAATTTGGGGCGAAATTGCAGGATTTGGGGGCAAAATGTGGGGTTTTAGGGTAAAAATGGGGGATTTTGGGGGAAATCGTGGGGTTTGGGGTGGCAAAATGTGGGAATTTGGTGTGAAATGTGGGAATTTGGGGCAAAAATGTGGGATTTGGGGGGCGAAATGTGGGAATTTGGGGCAAAAATACAGGATTTTGGGGGCAAAATGTGGGAATTTGGTGTGAAATGTGGGAATTCCGGGCAAAAATGCGGGATTTGGGGGCAAAAATGTGGGATTTTGGGGGTAAATTGTGGGATTTTGGTGCAAAATGCAGGAATTTGGGGCAAAAATGGGGGATTTGTGGGGAAATCGTGGGATTTTGGGGGCAAAATATTGGATTTTGGTGCGAAATGCGGGGATTTGGGTCAAAAATGTGGGATTTTGGGGGCAAAATGGGGGAATTTGGGGCAAAAATGTGGGATTTGGGGGGCCAAATGTGGGAATTTGGTGTAAAATGTGGGAATTTGGGGCAAAATTGTGGGCTTTGGGGGGCAAAATGTGGGATATTGGTGTGAAATGTGGAAATTTGGGGGGAAAATGTGGGATTTGGGGGGCAAAATGTTGGAATTTGGTGTAAAATGTGGGAATTTGGGGCAAAAATGTGGGATTTGGGGGGCGAAATTGCAGAATTTGGGGCAAAAATGCGGGATTTGGGGGCAAAATGTGGGATATTGGTGTGAAATGCGGAAATTTGGGGGAAAAATGTGGGATTTGGGGGTAAATTGCAGGATTTTGGTGTAAAATGTGGGAATGCAGGGCAAAAATGTGGGATTTGGGAAGCAAAATGGGGGATTTTGGGGGGAAATTGCAGGATTTGGGGGGCAAAATGTGCGGTTTTAGGGTAAAAATGGGGGATTGGGGGGGAAATCGCGGGATTTTGGGGGCAAAATGTGGGAATTGCTTGTGAAATGTGCGAATTTGGGTCAAAATTGTGCGCTTTGGGGGCGAAATGTGGGAATTTGGGGCAAAAATGCAGGATTTGGGGGGCGAAATGTGGGAATTTGGGTCAAAATTGTGGGCTTTGGGGGGCGAAATGTGGGAATTTGGGGCAAAAAAGTGGGATTTGGGGGGCGAAATGGGGGAATTTGGTGTTAAAGTTGGGAATTCAGGGCAAAAATGTGGGATTTGGGGGGCAAAATGGGGGAATTTGGGGGGAAATCGCGGGACTTTGGAAGAAAACTGCGGAATTTGGGGGCAAAATGTGGGAATTTGGGTCAAAAATGTGGGATTTGGGGGGCGAAATGTGGGAATTTGGGGCGAAATTGCAGGATTTGGGGGCAAAATGTGGGGTTTTAGGGTAAAAATGGGGGATTTTGGGAGAAATCGTGGAATTTTGGGTGGCAAAATGTGGGAATTTGGTGTTAAATGTGGGAATTCAGGGCAAAAATGCGGGATTTGGGGGCAAAATGTGGGATTTTGGGGGTAAATTGTGGGATTTTGGTGCAAAATGCAGGAATTTGTTGCAAAAATGGGGGATTTGTGGGGAAATCGTGGGATTTTGGGGGCAAAATGTTGGATTTTGGTGCAAAATGCGGGGATTTGGGTCAAAAATGTGGGATTTGGGGGCAAAAGGGGGGAATTTGGGTCAAAAGTGTGGGATTTGGGGGGCAAAATGTTGGAATTTGGTGTAAAATGTGGGAATTTGGGGCAAAAATGCGGGATTTGGGGGGCGAGATGGGGGAATTTGGGGGGAAATCGCTGGATTTTGGGGCAAAATGTGAGATATTGGTGTAAAATGTGGGGATTTGGGTCAAAAATGTGGGATTTTGGGGGGAAATTGCAGGATTTTGGGTGCAAAATGTGGGGTTTTAGGTCAAAAATGGGGGATTTGGGGGGAAATCGTGGGATTTGGGGGGCGAAATGTGGGATTTTGGTGTAAAATGTGGGGATTTGTGTCAAAAATGCGGGATTTGGGGGGCAAAACGGGGGAATTTGGGGGGAAATCACGGGATTTGGGGGCAAAAATGTGGGAATTTGGTGTGAAATGCGGGAATTTGGGGCAAAATGTGGGATTTTGGGGAAAAATTGCGGGATTTTGAGGGGAAAATTGCAGGATTTGGGTGCAAAATGTGGGGTTTTAGGTCAAAAATGGGGGATTTGGGGGGAAATCGTGGGGTTTTGGGTGGCAAAATGTGGGTATTTGGTGTGAAATGTGGGAATTTGGGGCAAAAATGTGGGATTTGGGGGGCAAAACGGGGGAATTTGGGGGGAAATAACGGGATTTGGGGGCAAAAATGTGGGAATTTGGTGTGAAATGCGGGAATTTGGGGCAAAATGTGGGATTTTGGGGAAAAATTGCGGGATTTTGAGGGGAAAATTGCAGGATTTGGGTGCAAAATGTGGGGTTTTAGGTCAAAAATGGGGGATTTGGGGGGAAATCGTGGGGTTTTGGGTGGCAAAATGTGGGTATTTGGTGTGAAATGTGGGAATTTGGGGCAAAAATGTGGGATTTGGGGGGCAAAAATGCAGGATTTGGGGGCAAAATGTGGGATTTTGGGGGTAAATTGTGGGATTTTGGTGCAAAATGCAGGAATTTGGGGCAAAAATGGGGGATTTGTGGGGAAATCGTGGGATTTTGGGGGCAAAATGTTGGATTTTGATGCAAAATGCGGGGATTTGGGTCAAAAATGTGGGATTTGGGGGCAAAATGGGGGAATTTGGGTCAAAAATGTGGGATTTGGGGGCAAAATGTGGGAATTTGGTGTAAAATGTGGGAATTTGGGGCAAAAATGGGGGATTTGGGGGGCGAAATTGGGGAATTTGGGGCAAAAATGTGGGATTTGGGGGGCAAAATGTGGGATATTGGTGTGAAATGCGGAAATTTGGGGGAAAAATGTGGGATTTGGGGGTAAATTGCAGGATTTTAGTGTAAAATGTGGGAATGCAGGGCAAAAATGTGGGATTTGGGAAGCAAAATGGGGGATTTTGGGGGGAAATTGCAGGATTTGGGGGGCAAAATGTGCGGTTTTAGGGTAAAAATGGGGGATTTGGGGGGAAATCGCGGGATTTTGGGGGCAAAATGTGGGAATTTGGTGTGAAATGTGCGAATTTGGGTCAAAATTGTGGGCTTTGGGGGGCGAAATGTGGGAATTTGGGGGGAAATCGCGGGACTTTGGAAGAAAAATGTGGGATTTGGGGGGCGAAATGTGGGAATTTGTGTCAAAAATGTGGGATTTGGGGGGCGAAATGTGGGAATTTGGGGGAAATTGCGGGATGTTGGGGCAAAAATGTGGGCTTCAGGGGGCGAAATGTGGGATTTTGGTGCGAAATGTGGAATTTGGGGCAAAAATGCGGGATTTGGGGCGCAAAATGTGGGAATTTGGGGGGAAATTGCAGGATTTTGGGGCAAAAATGTGGGATTTGGGGGGAAATAGCGGGATTTTGGGGGTGAAATGTGGGAATTTGGGTCAAAATTGTGGGCTTTGGGGGGCGAAATGGGGGAATTTGGGTCAAAAATGCGGGATTTGGGTGGCGAAATGTGGGAATTTGGGTCAAAAATGTGGGATTTGGGGGGCGAAATGTGGGAATTTGGGGCGAAATTGCAGGATTTGGGGGCAAAATGTGGGGTTTTAGGGTAAAAATGGGGGATTTTGGGGGAAATCGTGGGGTTTGGGGTGGCAAAATGTGGGAATTTGGTGTGAAATGTGGGAATTTGGGGCAAAAATGTGGGATTTGGGGGGCGAAATGTGGGAATTTGGGGCAAAAATACAGGATTTTGGGGGCAAAATGTGGGAATTTGGTGTGAAATGTGGGAATTCAGGGCAAAAATGCGGGATTTGGGGTCAAAAATGTGGGATTTTGGGGGTAAATTGTGGGATTTTGGTGCAAAATGCAGGAATTTGGGGCAAAAATGGGGGATTTGTGGGGAAATCGTGGGATTTTGGGGGCAAAATGTTGGATTTTGGTGCGAAATGCGGGGATTTGGGTCAAAAATGTGGGATTTTGGGGGCAAAATGGGGGAATGTGGGTCAAAAATGTGGGATTTGGGGGGCAAAATGTTGGAATTTGGTGTAAAATGTGGGAATTTGGGGCAAAAATGCGGGATTTGGGGGGCGAGATGGGGGAATTTGGGGCGAAATCGCTGGATTTTGGGGCAAAATGTGAGATATTGGTGTAAAATGTGGGGATTTGGGTCAAAAATGTGGGATTTTGGGGGGAAATTGCAGGATTTTGGGTGCAAAATGTGGGGTTTTAGGTCAAAAATGGGGGATTTGGGGGGAAATCGTGGGATTTTGGGGACGAAATGTGGGATTTTGGTGTTAAATGTGGGAATTCAGGGCAAAAATGCAGAATTTGGGGGCAAAATGTGGGATTTTGGGGGTAAATTGTGGGATTTTGGTGCAAAATGCAGGAATTTGGGGCAAAAATGGGGGATTTGTGGGGAAATCGTGGGATTTAGGGGGCAAAATGTTGGATTTTGGTGCAAAATGCGGGGATTTGGGTCAAAAATGTGGGATTTGGGGGCAAAATGGGGGAATTTGGGTCAAAAATGTGGGATTTGGGGGCAAAATGTGGGAATTTGGTGTAAAATGTGGGAATTTGGGGCAAAAATGGGGGATTTGGGGGGCGAAATTGGGGAATTTGGGGCAAAAATGCGGGATTTGGGGGGCAAAATGTGGGATATTGGTGTGAAATGCGGAAATTTGGGGGAAAAATGTGGGATTTGGGGGTAAATTGCAGGATTTTAGTGTAAAATGTGGGAATGCAGGGCAAAAATGTGGGATTTGGGAAGCAAAATGGGGGATTTTGGGGGGAAATTGCAGGATTTGGGGGGCAAAATGTGCGGTTTTAGGGTAAAAATGGGGGATTTGGGGGGAAATCGCGGGATTTTGGGGGCAAAATGTGGGAATTTGGTGTGAAATGTGCGAATTTGGGTCAAAATTGTGGGCTTTGGGGGGCGAAATGGGGGAATTTGGGGGGAAATCGCGGGACTTTGGAAGAAAAATGTGGGATTTGGGGGGCGAAATGTGGGAATTTGGGTCAAAAATGTGGGATTTGGGGGGCGAAATGTGGGAATTTGGGGGAAATTGCAGGATTTTGGGGCAAAAATGTGGGATTTGGGGGGATAAACGGGGGAATTTGGGGGAAATCGCGGGATTTTGGGGGCAAAATGGGGGAATTTGGTGTAAAATGTGGGGATTTGGGTCAAAAATGTGGGATTTTGGGAGGCGAAACGGGGGGATTTGTGGGGAAATCGTGGGATTTTGGGGCAAAAATGCGAGATTTGTCGAGCGAAATGGGTGAATTTGGGGCAAAAATGGGGGAATTTGGGGGGAAATCGTGGGATTTTGGGGGCAAAATGTGGGATTTTGGTGCAAAATGCAGGAATTTGGGGCAAAAATCGGGGATTTTTGGGGGAAATTGCAGGATTTTGGGGGCAAAACGTGCGGTTTTAGGGTAAAAATGGGGGATTTGGGGGGAAATCGCGGGATTTTGGGGGCAAAATGTGGGATATTGGTGTGAAATGTGGGAATTTGGGGCAAAAATGGGGGATTTGGGGGGCAAAATGGGGGATTTGGGGGGAAATCGTGGGATTTGGGGGCCAAATGTGGGATTTTGGTGTAAAACGTGGGAATTTGGGGCAAAAATGTGGGATTTCGGGGGAAATAGCGGGATTTTGGGGGCGAAATGTGGGAATTTGGGTCAAAAATGCAGGATTTGGGTGGCGAAATGTGGGAATTTGGGTCAAAAATGCGGGATTTGGGGGGCGAAATGTGGGAATTTGGGGCGAAATTGCAGGATTTGGGGGCAAAATGTGGGGTTTTAGGGTAAAAATGGGGGATTTTGGGGGAAATCGTGGGGTTTGGGGTGGCAAAATGTGGGAATTTGGTGTGAAATGTGGGAATTTGGGGCAAAAATGTGGGATTTGGGGGGCGAAATGTGGGAATTTGGGGCAAAAATACAGGATTTTGGGG
Organism: Chlamydotis macqueenii; assembly: GCF_036417535.1. Classification (NCBI taxonomy): domain Eukaryota; kingdom Metazoa; phylum Chordata; class Aves; order Otidiformes; family Otididae; genus Chlamydotis; species Chlamydotis macqueenii. The sequence continues at coordinate 644,181 of NW_028239108.1, forward strand.
GCAAAATGTGGGAATTTGGTGTGAAATGTGGGAATTCCGGGCAAAAATGCGGGATTTGGGGGCAAAAATGTGGGATTTTGGGGGTAAATTGTGGGATTTTGGTGCAAAATGCAGGAATTTGGGGCAAAAATGTGGGATTTGGGGGCAAAATGGGGGAATTTGGGTCAAAAATGTGGGATTTGGGGGCAAAATGTGGGAATTTGGTGTAAAATGTGGGAATTTGGGGCAAAAATGGGGGATTTGGGGGGCGAAATTGGGGAATTTGGGGCAAAAATGCGGGATTTGGGGGGCAAAATGTGGGATATTGGTGTGAAATGCGGAAATTTGGGGGAAAAATATGGGATTTGGGGGTAAATTGCAGGATTTTGGTGTAAAATGTGGGAATGCAGGGCAAAAATGTGGGATTTGGGAAGCAAAATGGGGGATTTTGGGGGGAAATTGCAGGATTTGGGGGGCAAAATGTGCGGTTTTAGGGTAAAAATGGGGGATTTGGGGGGAAATCGCGGGATTTTGGGGGCAAAATGTGGGAATTTGGTGTGAAATGTGCGAATTTGGGTCAAAATGTGGGCTTTGGGGGGCGAAATGGGGGAATTTGGGGGGAAATCGCGGGACTTTGGAAGAAAAATGTGGGATTTGGGGGGCGAAATGTGGGAATTTGTGTCAAAAATGTGGGATTTGGGGGGCGAAATGTGGGAATTTGGGGGAAATTGCGGGATGTTGGGGCAAAAATGTGGGCTTCAGGGGGCGAAATGTGGGATTTTGGTGCGAAATGTGGAATTTGGGGCAAAAATGCGGGATTTGGGGCGCAAAATGTGGGAATTTGGGGGGAAATTGCAGGATATTGGGGCAAAAATGTGGGATTTGGGGGGAAATAGCGGGATTTTGGGGGTGAAATGTGGGAATTTGGGTCAAAATTGTGGGCTTTGGGGGACGAAATGTGGGAATTTGGGGCAAAAATACAGGATTTTGGGGGCAAAATGTGGGAATTTGGTGTGAAATGTGGGAATTCAGGGCAAAAATGCGGGATTTGGGGGCAAAAATGTGGGATTTTGGGGGTAAATTGTGGGATTTTGGTGCAAAATGCAGGAATTTGGGGCAAAAATGTGGGATTTGTGGGGAAATCGTGGGATTTTGGGGGCAAAATGTTGGATTTTGGTGCGAAATGCGGGGATTTGGGTCAAAAATGTGGGATTTTGGGGGCAAAATGGGGGAATTTGGGTCAAAATGTGGGATTTGGGGGGCAAAATGTGGGAATTTGGTGTAAAATGTGGGAATTTGGGGCAAAATTGTGGGCTTTGGGGGGCGAAATTGGGGAATTTGGGGCAAAAATGTGGGATTTGGGGGGCAAAATGTGGGATATTGGTGTGAAATGCGGAAATTTGGGGGGAAAATGTGGGATTTGGGGGTAAATTGCAGGATTTTGGTGTAAAATGTGGGAATGCAGGGCAAAAATGTGGGATTTGGGAAGCAAAATGGGGGATTTTGGGGGGAAATTGCAGGATTTGGGGGGCAAAATGTGCGGTTTTAGGGTAAAAATGGGGGATTTGGGGGGAAATAGCGGGATTTTGGGGGCGAAATGTGGGAATTTGGGTCAAAAATGCGGGATTTGGGTGGCGAAATGTGGGAATTTGGGTCAAAAATGTGGGATTTGGGGGGCGAAATGTGGGAATTTGGGGCGAAATTGCAGGATTTGGGGGCAAAATGTGGGGTTTTAGGGTAAAAATGGGGGATTTTGGGGGAAATCGTGGGGTTTGGGGTGGCAAAATGTGGGAATTTGGTGTGAAATGTGGGAATTTGGGGCAAAAATGTGGGATTTGGGGGGCGAAATGTGGGAATTTGGGGCAAAAATACAGGATTTTGGGGGCAAAATGTGGGAATTTGGTGTGAAATGTGGGAATTCCGGGCAAAAATGTGGGATTTGGGGGCAAAAATGTGGGATTTTGGGGGTAAATTGTGGGATTTTGGTGCAAAATGCAGGAATTTGGGGCAAAAATGGGGGATTTGTGGGGAAATCGTGGGATTTTGGGGGCAAAATGTTGGATTTTGGTGCGAAATGCGGGGATTTGGGTCAAAAATGTGGGATTTTGGGGGCAAAATGGGGGAATTTGGGTCAAAAATGTGGGATTTGGGGGGCAAAATGTGGGAATTTGGTGTAAAATGTGGGAATTTGGGGCAAAATTGTGGGCTTTGGGGGGCAAAATGTGGGATATTGGTGTGAAATGCGGAAATTTGGGGGGAAAATGTGGGATTTGGGGGTAAATTGCAGGATTTTGGTGTAAAATGTGGGAATGCAGGGCAAAAATGTGGGATTTGGGAAGCAAAATGGGGGATTTTGGGGGGAAATTGCAGGATTTGGGGGGCAAAATGTGCGGTTTTAGGGTAAAAATGGGGGATTTGGGGGGAAATCGCGGGATTTTGGGGGCAAAATGTGGGAATTGCTTGTGAAATGTGCGAATTTGGGTCAAAATTGTGCGCTTTGGGGGCGAAATGGGGGAATTTGGGGCAAAAATGCGGGATTTTGGGGCAAAATGTGGGATTTTGGGGGTAAATTGTGGGATTTTGGTGCAAAATGCAGGAATTTGGGGCAAAAATGGGGGATTTGTGGGGAAATCGTGGGATTTAGGGGGCAAAATGTTGGATTTTGGTGCAAAATGCGGGGATTTGGGTCAAAAATGTGGGATTTGGGGGCAAAATGGGGGAATTTGGGTCAAAAATGTGGGATTTGGGGGGCAAAATGTTGGAATTTGGTGTAAAATGTGGGAATTTGGGGCAAAAATGCGGGATTTGGGGGGCGAGATGGGGGAATTTGGGGGGAAATCGCTGGATTTTGGGGCAAAATGTGAGATATTGGTGTAAAATGTGGGGATTTGGGTCAAAAATGTGGGATTTTGGGGGGAAATTGTGGGATTTTGGGTGCAAAATGTGGGGTTTTAGGTCAAAAATGGGGGATTTGGGGGGAAATCGTGGGATTTTGGGGACGAAATGTGGGATTTTGGTGTTAAATGTGGGAATTCAGGGCAAAAATGCAGAATTTGGGGGCAAAATGTGGGATTTTGGGGGTAAATTGTGGGATTTTGGTGCAAAATGCAGGAATTTGGGGCAAAAATGGGGGATTTGTGGGGAAATCGTGGGATTTTGGGGGCAAAATGTTGGATTTTGGTGCAAAATGCGGGGATTTGGGTCAAAAATGTGGGATTTGGGGGCAAAATGGGGGAATTTGGGTCAAAAATGTGGGATTTGGGGGCAAAATGTGGGAATTTGGTGTAAAATGTGGGAATTTGGGGCAAAAATGGGGGATTTGGGGGGCGAAATTGGGGAATTTGGGGCAAAAATGTGGGATTTGGGGGGCAAAATGTGGGATATTGGTGTGAAATGCGGAAATTTGGGGGAAAAATGTGGGATTTGGGGGTAAATTGCAGGATTTTAGTGTAAAATGTGGGAATGCAGGGCAAAAATGTGGGATTTGGGAAGCAAAATGGGGGATTTTGGGGGGAAATTGCAGGATTTGGGGGGCAAAATGTGCGGTTTTAGGGTAAAAATGGGGGATTTGGGGGGAAATCGCGGGATTTTGGGGGCAAAATGTGGGAATTTGGTGTGAAATGTGCGAATTTGGGTCAAAATTGTGGGCTTTGGGGGGCGAAATGGGGGAATTTGGGGGGAAATCGCGGGACTTTGGAAGAAAAATGTGGGCTTTGGGGGGCGAAATGTGGGAATTTGGGTCAAAAATGTGGGATTTGGGGGGCGAAATGTGGGAATTTGGGGGAAATTGCAGGATTTTGGGGCAAAAATGTGGGATTTGGGGGGATAAACGGGGGAATTTGGGGGAAATCGCGGGATTTTGGGGGCAAAATGGTGGAATTTGGTGCGAAATGCGGGGTTTGGGGTCAAAAATGCGTGATTTGGGGGCAAAATGGGGGAATTTGGGGAAAAATGTGGGATTTGGGGGGCAAAATGTGGGATTTTGGTGTAAAATGTGGGGATTTGGGTCAAAAATGTGGGATTTTGGGAGGCGAAACGGGGGGATTTGGGGGGAAATCGTGGGATTTTGGGGCAAAAATGCGAGATTTGTCGAGCGAAATGGGTGAATTTGGGGCAAAAATGGGGGAATTTGGGGGGAAATCGTGGGATTTTGGGGGCAAAATGTGGGATTTTGGTGCAAAATGCAGGAATTTGGGGCAAAAATCGGGGATTTTGGGGGGAAATTGCAGGATTTTGGGGGCAAAACGTGCGGTTTTAGGGTAAAAATGGGGGATTTGGGGGGAAATCGCGGGATTTTGGGGGCAAAATGTGGGATATTGGTGTGAAATGTGGGAATTTGGGGCAAAAATGGGGGATTTGGGGGGCAAAATGGGGGATTTGGGGGGAAATCGTGGGATTTGGGGGCCAAATGTGGGATTTTGGTGTAAAACGTGGGAATTTGGGGCAAAAATGTGGGATTTCGGGGGAAATAGCGGGATTTTGGGGGCGAAATGTGGGAATTTGGGTCAAAAATGTGGGATTTGGGGGGCGAAATGTGGGAATTTGGGGCGAAATTGCAGGATTTGGGGGCAAAATGTGGGGTTTTAGGGTAAAAATGGGGGATTTTGGGGGAAATCGTGGGGTTTGGGGTGGCAAAATGTGGGAATTTGGTGTGAAATGTGGGAATTTGGGGCAAAAATGTGGGATTTGGGGGGCGAAATGTGGGAATTTGGGGCAAAAATACAGGATTTTGGGGGCAAAATGTGGGAATTTGGTGTGAAATGTGGGAATTCAGGGCAAAAATGCGGGATTTGGGGGCAAAAATGTGGGATTTTGGGGGTAAATTGTGGGATTTTGGTGCAAAATGCAGGAATTTGGGGCAAAAATGGGGGATTTGTGGGGAAATCGTGGGATTTTGGGGGCAAAATGTTGGATTTTGGTGCGAAATGCGGGGATTTGGGTCAAAAATGTGGGATTTTGGGGGCAAAATGGGGGAATTTGGGTCAAAAATGTGGGATTTGGGGGGCAAAATGTGGGAATTTGGTGTAAAATGTGGGAATTTGGGGCAAAATTGTGGGCTTTGGGGGGCAAAATGTGGGATATTGGTGTGAAATTTGGAAATTTGGGGGGAAAATGTGGGATTTGGGGGTAAATTGCAGGATTTTGGTGTAAAATGTGGGAATGCAGGGCAAAAATGTGGGATTTGGGAAGCAAAATGGGGGATTTTGGGGGGAAATTGCAGGATTTGGGGGGCAAAATGTGCGGTTTTAGGGTAAAAATGGGGGATTTGGGGGGAAATCGCGGGATTTTGGGGGCAAAATGTGGGAATTTGGTGTGAAATGTGGGAATTTGGGTCAAAATTGTGGGCTTTGGGGGGCGAAATGGGGGAATTTGGGAGGAAATCGCGGGACTTTGGAAGAAAAATGTGGGATTTGGGGGGCGAAATGTGGGAATTTGGGTCAAAAATGTGGGATTTGGGGGGCGAAATGTGGGAATTTGGGGGAAATTGCGGGATGTTGGGGCAAAAATGTGGGCTTCAGGGGGCGAAATGTGGGATTTTGGTGCGAAATGTGGGGATTTGGGTCAAAAATGTGGGATTTGGGGGGCGAAATGTGGGAATTTGGGGCGAAATTGCAGGATTTGGGGGCAAAATGTGGGGTTTTAGGGTAAAAATGGGGGATTTTGGGGGAAATCGTGGGGTTTGGGGTGGCAAAATGTGGGAATTTGGTGTGAAATGTGGGAATTTGGGGCAAAAATGTGGGATTTGGGGGGCGAAATGTGGGAATTTGGGGCAAAAATACAGGATTTTGGGGGCAAAATGTGGGAATTTGGTGTGAAATGTGGGAATTCAGGGCAAAAATGCGGGATTTGGGGGCAAAAATGTGGGATTTTGCGGGTAAATTGTGGGATTTTGGTGCAAAATGCAGGAATTTGGGGCAAAAATGGGGGATTTGTGGGGAAATCGTGGGATTTTGGGGGCAAAATGTTGGATTTTGGTGCGAAATGCGGGGATTTGGGTCAAAAATGTGGGATTTTGGGGGCAAAATGGGGGAATTTGGGTCAAAAATGTGGGATTTGGGGGGCAAAATGTGGGAATTTGGTGTAAAATGTGGGAATTTGGGGGGAAAATGTGGGATTTGGGGGTAAATTGCAGGATTTTGGTGTAAAATGTGGGAATGCAGGGCAAAAATGTGGGATTTGGGAAGCAAAATGGGGGATTTTGGGGGGAAATTGCAGGATTTGGGGGGCAAAATGTGCGGTTTTAGGGTAAAAATGGGGGATTTGGGCGGAAATCGCGGGATTTTGGGGGCAAAATGTGGGAATTGCTTGTGAAATGTGCGAATTTGGGTCAAAATTGTGCGCTTTGGGGGCGAAATGGGGGAATTTGGGGCAAAAATGCAGGATTTGGGGGGCGAAATGTGGGAATTTGGGTCAAAATTGTGGGCTTTGGGGGGCGAAATGTGGGAATTTGGGGCAAAAAAGTGGGATTTGGGGGGCGAAATGGGGGAATTTGGTGTTAAAGTTGGGAATTCAGGGCAAAAATGTGGGATTTGGGGGGCAAAATGGGGGAATTTGGGGGGAAATCGCGGGACTTTGGAAGAAAACTGCGGAATTTGGGTGGCAAAATGTGGGAATTTGGGTCAAAAATGTGGGATTTGGGGGGCGAAATGTGGGAATTTGGGGCGAAATTGCAGGATTTGGGGGCAAAATGTGGGGTTTTAGGGTAAAAATGGGGGATTTTGGGGGAAATCGTGGAATTTTGGGGACGAAATGTGGGAATTTGGTGTGAAATGTGGGAATTCATGGCAAAAATGCGGGATTTGGGGGCAAAATGTGGGATTTTGGGGGTAAATTGTGGGATTTTGGTGCAAAATGCAGGAATTTGGGGCAAAAATGGGGGATTTGTGGGGAAATCGTGGGATTTTGGGGGCAAAATGTTGGATTTTGGTGCAAAATGCGGGGATTTGGGTCAAAAATGTGGGATTTGGGGGCAAAATGGGGGAATGTGGGTCAAAAATGTGGGATTTGGGGGGCAAAATGTTGGAATTTGGTGTAAAATGTGGGAATTTGGGGCAAAAATGCGGGATTTGGGGGGCGAGATGGGGGAATTTTGGGGGAAATCGCTGGATTTTGGGGCAAAATGTGAGATATTGGTGTAAAATGTGGGGATTTGGGTCAAAAATGTGGGATTTTGGGGGGAAATTGCAGGATTTTGGGTGCAAAATGTGGGGTTTTAGGTCAAAAATGGGGGATTTGGGGGGAAATCGTGGGATTTTGGGGACGAAATGTGGGATTTTGGTGTTAAATGTGGGAATTCAGGGCAAAAATGCAGAATTTGGGGGCAAAATGTGGGATTTTGGGGGTAAATTGTGGGATTTTGGTGCAAAATGCAGGAATTTGGGGCAAAAATGGGGGATTTGTGGGGAAATCGTGGGATTTAGGGGGCAAAATGTTGGATTTTGGTGCAAAATGCGGGGATTTGGGTCAAAAATGTGGGATTTGGGGGCAAAATGGGGGAATTTGGGTCAAAAATGTGGGATTTGGGGGCAAAATGTGGGAATTTGGTGTAAAATGTGGGAATTTGGGGCAAAAATGGGGGATTTGGGGGGCGAAATTGGGGAATTTGGGGCAAAAATGTGGGATTTGGGGGGCAAAATGTGGGATATTGGTGTGAAATGCGGAAATTTGGGGGAAAAATGTGGGATTTGGGGGTAAATTGCAGGATTTTAGTGTAAAATGTGGGAATGCAGGGCAAAAATGTGGGATTTGGGAAGCAAAATGGGGGATTTTGGGGGGAAATTGCAGGATTTTGGGAGCAAAATGTGCGGTTTTAGGGTAAAAATGGGGGATTTGGGGGGAAATCGCGGGATTTTGGGGGCAAAATGTGGGAATTTGGTGTGAAATGTGCGAATTTGGGTCAAAATTGTGGGCTTTGGGGGGCGAAATGGGGGAATTTGGGGGGAAATCGCGGGACTTTGGAAGAAAAATGTGGGATTTGGGGGGCGAAATGTGGGAATTTGGGTCAAAAATGTGGGATTTGGGGGGCGAAATGTGGGAATTTGGGGGAAATTGCAGGATTTTGGGGCAAAAATGTGGGATTTGGGGGGATAAACGGGGGAATTTGGGGGAAATCGCGGGATTTTGGGGGCAAAATGGGGGAATTTGGTGCGAAATGCGGGGTTTGGGGTCAAAAATGCGTGATTTGGGGGCAAAATGGGGGAATTTGGGGAAAAATGTGGGATTTGGGGGGCAAAATGTGGGATTTTGGTGTAAAATGTGGGGATTTGGGTCAAAAATGTGGGATTTTGGGAGGCGAAACGGGGGGATTTGTGGGGAAATCGTGGGATTTTGGGGCAAAAATGCGAGATTTGTCGAGCGAAATGGGTGAATTTGGGGCAAAAATGGGGGAATTTGGGGGGAAATCGTGGGATTTTGGGGGCAAAATGTGGGATTTTGGTGCAAAATGCAGGAATTTGGGGCAAAAATCGGGGATTTTTGGGGGAAATTGCAGGATTTTGGGGGCAAAACGTGCGGTTTTAGGGTAAAAATGGGGGATTTGGGGGGAAATCGCGGGATTTTGGGGGCAAAATGTGGGATATTGGTGTGAAATGTGGGAATTTGGGGCAAAAATGGGGGATTTGGGGGGCAAAATGGGGGATTTGGGGGGAAATCGTGGGATTTGGGGGCCAAATGTGGGATTTTGGTGTAAAACGTGGGAATTTGGGGCAAAAATGTGGGATTTCGGGGGAAATAGCGGGATTTTGGGGGCGAAATGTGGGAATTTGGGTCAAAAATGCGGGATTTGGGTGGCGAAATGTGGGGTTTTAGGGTAAAAATGGGGGATTTTGGGGGAAATCGTGGGGTTTGGGGTGGCAAAATGTGGGAATTTGGTGTGAAATGTGGGAATTTGGGGCAAAAATGTGGGATTTGGGGGGCGAAATGTGGGAATTTGGGGCAAAAATACAGGATTTTGGGGGCAAAATGTGGGAATTTGGTGTGAAATGTGGGAATTCCGGGCAAAAATGCGGGATTTGGGGGGCGAAATGTGGGAATTTGGGGCAAAAATACAGGATTTTGGGGGCAAAATGTGGGAATTTGGTGTGAAATGTGGGAATTCCGGGCAAAAATGCGGGATTTGGGGGCAAAAATGTGGGATTTTGGGGGTAAATTGTGGGATTTTGGTGCAAAATGCAGGAATTTGGGGCAAAAATGGGGGATTTGTGGGGAAATCGTGGGATTTTGGGGGCAAAATGTTGGATTTTGGTGCGAAATGCGGGGATTTGGGTCAAAAATGTGGGATTTTGGGGGCAAAATGGGGGAATTTGGGTCAAAAATGTGGGATTTGGGGGGCAAAATGTGGGAATTTGGTGTAAAATGTGGGAATTTGGGGCAAAATTGTGGGCTTTGGGGGGCAAAATGTGGGAATTTGGTGTGAAATGTGGAAATTTGGGGGGAAAATGTGGGATTTGGGGGTAAATTGCAGGATTTTGGTGTAAAATGTGGGAATGCAGGGCAAAAATGTGGGATTTGGGAAGCAAAATGGGGGATTTTGGGGGGAAATTGCAGGATTTGGGGGGCAAAATGTGCGGTTTTAGGGTAAAAATGGGGGATTGGGGGGGAAATCGTGGGATTTTGGGGGCAAAATGTGGGAATTGCTTGTGAAATGTGGGAATTTGGGTCAAAATTGTGCGCTTTGGGGGCGAAATGGGGGAATTTGGGGCAAAAATGCAGGATTTGGGGGGCGAAATGTGGGAATTTGGGTCAAAATTGTGGGCTTTGGGGGGCGAAATGTGGGAATTTGGGGCAAAAAAGTGGGATTTGGGGGGCGAAATGGGGGAATTTGGTGTTAAAGTTGGGAATTCAGGGCAAAAATGTGGGATTTGGGGGGCAAAATGGGGGAATTTGGGGGGAAATCGCGGGACTTTGGAAGAAAACTGCGGAATTTGGGTGGCAAAATGTGGGAATTTGGGTCAAAAATGTGGGATTTGGGGGGCGAAATGTGGGAATTTGGGGCGAAATTGCAGGATTTGGGGGCAAAATGTGGGGTTTTAGGGTAAAAATGGGGGATTTTGGGGGAAATCGTGGAATTTTGGGTGGCAAAATGTGGGAATTTGGTGTGAAATGTGGGAATTCATGGCAAAAATGCGGGATTTGGGGGCAAAATGTGGGATTTTGGGGGTAAATTGTGGGATTTTGGTGCAAAATGCAGGAATTTGGGGCAAAAATGGGGGATTTGTGGGGAAATCGTGGGATTTGGGGGGCAAAATGTTGGATTTTGGTGCAAAATGCGGGGATTTGGGTCAAAAATGTGGGATTTGGGGGCAAAATGGGGGAATGTGGGTCAAAAATGTGGGATTTGGGGGGCAAAATGTTGGAATTTGGTGTAAAATGTGGGAATTTGGGGCAAAAATGCGGGATTTGGGGGGCGAGATGGGGGAATTTTGGGGGAAATCGCTGGATTTTGGTGCAAAATGTGAGATATTGGTGTAAAATGTGGGGATTTGGGTCAAAAATGTGGGATTTTGGGGGGAAATTGCAGGATTTTGGGTGCAAAATGTGGGGTTTTAGGTCAAAAATGGGGGATTTGGGGGGAAATCGTGGGATTTTGGGGACGAAATGTGGGATTTTGGTGTTAAATGTGGGAATTCAGGGCAAAAATGCAGAATTTGGGGGCAAAATGTGGGATTTTGGGGGTAAATTGTGGGATTTTGGTGCAAAATGCAGGAATTTGGGGCAAAAATGGGGGATTTGTGGGGAAATCGTGGGATTTAGGGGGCAAAATGTTGGATTTTGGTGCAAAATGCGGGGATTTGGGTCAAAAATGTGGGATTTGGGGGCAAAATGGGGGAATTTGGGTCAAAACTGTGGGATTTGGGGGCAAAATGTGGGAATTTGGTGTAAAATGTGGGAATTTGGGGCAAAAATGGGGGATTTGGGGGGCGAAATTGGGGAATTTGGGGCAAAAATGTGGGATTTGGGGGGCAAAATGTGGGATATTGGTGTGAAATGCGGAAATTTGGGGGAAAAATGTGGGATTTGGGGGTAAATTGCAGGATTTTAGTGTAAAATGTGGGAATGCAGGGCAAAAATGTGGGATTTGGGAAGCAAAATGGGGGATTTTGGGGGGAAATTGCAGGATTTGGGGGGCAAAATGTGCGGTTTTAGGGTAAAAATGGGGGATTTGGGGGGAAATCGCGGGATTTTGGGGGCAAAATGTGGGAATTTGGTGTGAAATGTGCGAATTTGGGTCAAAATTGTGGGCTTTGGGGGGCGAAATGGGGGAATTTGGGGGGAAATCGCGGGACTTTGGAAGAAAAATGTGGGATTTGGGGGGCGAAATGTGGGAATTTGGGTCAAAATTGTGGGCTTTGGGGGGCGAAATGTGGGAATTTGGGGGAAATTGCAGGATTTTGGGGCAAAAATGTGGGATTTGGGGGGATAAACGGGGGAATTTGGGGGAAATCGCGGGATTTTGGGGGCAAAATGGGGGAATTTGGTGCGAAATGCGGGGTTTGGGGTCAAAAATGCGTGATTTGGGGGCAAAATGGGGGAATTTGGGGAAAAATGTGGGATTTGGGGGGCAAAATGTGGGATTTTGGTGTAAAATGTGGGGATTTGGGTCAAAAATGTGGGATTTTGGGAGGCGAAACGGGGGGATTTGTGGGGAAATCGTGGGATTTTGGGGCAAAAATGCGAGATTTGTCGAGCGAAATGGGTGAATTTGGGGCAAAAATGGGGGAATTTGGGGGGAAATCGTGGGATTTTGGGGGCAAAATGTGGGATTTTGGTGCAAAATGCAGGAATTTGGGGCAAAAATCGGGGATTTTGGGGGGAAATTGCAGGATTTTGGGGGCAAAACGTGCGGTTTTAGGGTAAAAATGGGGGATTTGGGGGGAAATCGCGGGATTTTGGGGGCAAAATGTGGGATATTGGTGTGAAATGTGGGAATTTGGGGCAAAAATGGGGGATTTGGGGGGCAAAATGGGGGATTTGGGGGGAAATCGTGGGATTTGGGGGCCAAATGTGGGATTTTGGTGTAAAACGTGGGAATTTGGGGCAAAAATGTGGGATTTCGGGGGAAATAGCGGGATTTTGGGGGCGAAATGTGGGAATTTGGGTCAAAAATGCGGGATTTGGGTGGCGAAATGTGGGAATTTGGGTCAAAAATGTGGGATTTGGGGGGCGAAATGTGGGAATTTGGGGCGAAATTGCAGGATTTGGGGGCAAAATGTGGGGTTTTAGGGTAAAAATGGGGGATTTTGGGGGAAATCGTGGGGTTTGGGGTGGCAAAATGTGGGAATTTGGTGTGAAATGTGGGAATTTGGGGCAAAAATGTGGGATTTGGGGGGCGAAATGTGGGAATTTGGGGCAAAAATACAGGATTTTGGGGGCAAAATGTGGGAATTTGGTGTGAAATGTGGGAATTCCGGGCAAAAATGCGGGATTTGGGGGCAAAAATGTGGGATTTTGGGGGTAAATTGTGGGATTTTGGTGCAAAATGCAGGAATTTGGGGCAAAAATGGGGGATTTGTGGGGAAATCGTGGGATTTTGGGGGCAAAATGTTGGATTTTGGTGCGAAATGCGGGGATTTGGGTCAAAAATGTGGGATTTTGGGGGCAAAATGGGGGAATTTGGGTCAAAAATGTGGGATTTGGGGGGCAAAATGTGGGAATTTGGTGTAAAATGTGGGAATTTGGGGCAAAATTGTGGGCTTTGGGGGGCAAAATGTGGGATATTGGTGTGAAATTTGGAAATTTGGGGGGAAAATGTGGGATTTGGGGGTAAATTGCAGGATTTTGGTGTAAAATGTGGGAATGCAGGGCAAAAATGTGGGATTTGGGAAGCAAAATGGGGGATTTTGGGGGGAAATTGCAGGATTTGGGGGGCAAAATGTGCGGTTTTAGGGTAAAAATGGGGGATTTGGGGGGAAATCGCGGGATTTTGGGGGCAAAATGTGGGAATTGCTTGTGAAATGTGCGAATTTGGGTCAAAATTGTGCGCTTTGGGGGCGAAATGGGGGAATTTGGGGCAAAAATGCAGGATTTGGGGGGCGAAATGTGGGAATTTGGGTCAAAATTGTGGGCTTTGGGGGGCGAAATGTGGGAATTTGGGGCAAAAAAGTGGGATTTGGGGGGCGAAATGGGGGAATTTGGTGTTAAAGTTGGGAATTCAGGGCAAAAATGTGGGATTTGGGGGGCAAAATGGGGGAATTTGGGGGGAAATCGCGGGACTTTGGAAGAAAACTGCGGAATTTGGGTGGCAAAATGTGGGAATTTGGGTCAAAATTGTGGGATTTGGGGGGCGAAATGTGGGAATTTGGGGCGAAATTGCAGGATTTGGGGGCAAAATGTGGGGTTTTAGGGTAAAAATGGGGGATTTTGGGGGAAATCGTGGAATTTTGGGTGGCAAAATGTGGGAATTTGGTGTGAAATGTGGGAATTCATGGCAAAAATTGCAGGATTTGGGGGCAAAATGTGCGGTTTTAGGGTAAAAATGGGGGATTTGGGGGGAAATCACGGGATTTGGGGGCAAAAATGTGGGAATTTGGTGTGAAATGCGGGAATTTGGGGCAAAATGTGGGATTTTGGGGGAAAATTGCGGGATTTTGAGGGGAAAATTGCAGGATTTGGGTGCAAAATGTTGGGTTTTAGGTCAAAAATGGGGGATTTGGGGGGAAATCGTGGGGTTTTGGGTGGCAAAATGTGGGTATTTGGTGTGAAATGTGGGAATTTGGGGCAAAATTGTGGGCTTTGGGGGGCAAAATGTGGGAATTTGGTGTGAAATGTGGAAATTTGGGGAGAAAATGTGGGATTTGGGGGGAAATTGCAGGATTTTGGTGTAAAATGTGGGAATGCAGGGCAAAAATGTGGGATTTGGGAAGCAAAATGGGGGATTTTGGGGGGAAATTGCAGGATTTGGGGGGCAAAATGTGCGGTTTTAGGGTAAAAATGGGGGATTTGGGCGGAAATCGCGGGATTTTGGGGGCAAAATGTGGGAATTGCTTGTGAAATGTGCGGATTTGGGTCAAAATTGTGCGCTTTGGGGGCGAAATGGGGGAATTTGGGGCAAAAATGCAGGATTTGGGGGGCGAAATGTGGGAATTTGGGTCAAAATTGTGGGCTTTGGGGGGCGAAATGTGGGAATTTGGGGCAAAAAAGTGGGATTTGGGGGGCGAAATGTGGGAATTTGGTGTTAAAGTTGGGAATTCAGGGCAAAAATGTGGGATTTGGGGGGCAAAATGGGGGAATTTGGGGGGAAATCGCGGGACTTTGGAAGAAAACTGAGGAATTTGGGTGGCAAAATGTGGGAATTTGGGTCAAAAATGTGGGATTTAGGGGGCGAAATGTTGGAATTTGGTGTAAAATGTGGGAATTTGGGGCAAAAATGCGGGATTTGGGGGGCGAGATGGGGGAATTTTGGGGGAAATCGCTGGATTTTGGGGCAAAATGTGAGATATTGGTGTAAAATGTGGGGATTTGGGTCAAAAATGTGGGATTTTGGGGGGAAATTGCAGGATTTTGGGTGCAAAATGTGGGGTTTTAGGTCAAAAATGGGGGATTTGGGGGGAAATCGTGGGATTTTGGGGACGAAATGTGGGATTTTGGTGTTAAATGTGGGAATTCAGGGCAAAAATGCAGAATTTGGGGGCAAAATGTGGGATTTTGGGGGTAAATTGTGGGATTTTGGTGCAAAATGCAGGAATTTGGGGCAAAAATGGGGGATTTGTGGGGAAATCGTGGGATTTAGGGGGCAAAATGTTGGATTTTGGTGCAAAATGCGGGGATTTGGGTCAAAAATGTGGGATTTGGGGGCAAAATGGGGGAATTTGGGTCAAAAATGTGGGATTTGGGGGCAAAATGTGGGAATTTGGTGTAAAATGTGGGAATTTGGGGCAAAAATGGGGGATTTGGGGGGCGAAATTGGGGAATTTGGGGCAAAAATGTGGGATTTTGGGGGCAAAATGTGGGATATTGGTGTGAAATGCGGAAATTTGGGGGAAAAATGTGGGATTTGGGGGTAAATTGCAGGATTTTAGTGTAAAATGTGGGAATGCAGGGCAAAAATGTGGGATTTGGGAAGCAAAATGGGGGATTTTGGGGGGAAATTGCAGGATTTGGGGGGCAAAATGTGCGGTTTTAGGGTAAAAATGGGGGATTTGGGGGGAAATCGCGGGATTTTGGGGGCAAAATGTGGGAATTTGGTGTGAAATGTGCGAATTTGGGTCAAAATTGTGGGCTTTGGGGGGCGAAATGGGGGAATTTGGGGGGAAATCGCGGGACTTTGGAAGAAAAATGTGGGATTTGGGGGGCGAAATGTGGGAATTTGGGTCAAAAATGTGGGATTTGGGGGGCGAAATGTGGGAATTTGGGGGAAATTGCAGGATTTTGGGGCAAAAATGTGGGATTTGGGGGGATAAACGGGGGAATTTGGGGGAAATCGCGGGATTTTGGGGGCAAAATGGGGGAATTTGGTGCGAAATGCGGGGTTTGGGGTCAAAAATGCGTGATTTGGGGGCAAAATGGGGGAATTTGGGGAAAAATGTGGGATTTGGGGGGCAAAATGTGGGATTTTGGTGTAAAATGTGGGGATTTGGGTCAAAAATGTGGGATTTTGGGAGGCGAAACGGGGGGATTTGTGGGGAAATCGTGGGATTTTGGGGCAAAAATGCGAGATTTGTCGAGCGAAATGGGTGAATTTGGGGCAAAAATGGGGGAATTTGGGGGGAAATCGTGGGATTTTGGGGGCAAAATGTGGGATTTTGGTGCAAAATGCAGGAATTTGGGGCAAAAATCGGGGATTTTTGGGGGAAATTGCAGGATTTTGGGGGCAAAACGTGCGGTTTTAGGGTAAAAATGGGGGATTTGGGGGGAAATCGCGGGATTTTGGGGGCAAAATGTGGGATATTGGTGTGAAATGTGGGAATTTGGGGCAAAAATGGGGGATTTGGGGGGCAAAATGGGGGATTTGGGGGGAAATCGTGGGATTTGGGGGCCAAATGTGGGATTTTGGTGTAAAACGTGGGAATTTGGGGCAAAAATGTGGGATTTCGGGGGAAATAGCGGGATTTTGGGGGCGAAATGTGGGAATTTGGGTCAAAAATGCGGGATTTGGGTGGCGAAATGTGGGGTTTTAGGGTAAAAATGGGGGATTTTGGGGGAAATCGTGGGGTTTGGGGTGGCAAAATGTGGGAATTTGGTGTGAAATGTGGGAATTTGGGGCAAAAATGTGGGATTTGGGGGGCGAAATGTGGGAATTTGGGGCAAAAATACAGGATTTTGGGGGCAAAATGTGGGAATTTGGTGTGAAATGTGGGAATTCAGGGCAAAAATGCAGGATTTGGGGGCAAAAATGTGGGATTTTGGGGGTAAATTGTGGGATTTTGGTGCAAAATGCAGGAATTTGGGGCAAAAATGGGGGATTTGTGGGGAAATCGTGGGATTTTGGGGGCAAAATGTTGGATTTTGGTGCGAAATGCGGGGATTTGGGTCAAAAATGTGGGATTTTGGGGGCAAAATGGGGGAATTTGGGTCAAAAATGTGGGATTTGGGGGGCAAAATGTGGGAATTTGGTGTAAAATGTGGGAATTTGGGGCAAAATTGTGGGCTTTGGGGGGCAAAATGTGGGATATTGGTGTGAAATGCGGAAATTTGGGGGGAAAATGTGGGATTTGGGGGTAAATTGCAGGATTTTGGTGTAAAATGTGGGAATGCAGGGCAAAAATGTGGGATTTGGGAAGCAAAATGGGGGATTTTGGGGGGAAATTGCAGGATTTGGGGGGCAAAATGTGCGGTTTTAGGGTAAAAATGGGGGATTGGGGGGGAAATCGCGGGATTTTGGGGGCAAAATGTGGGAATTGCTTGTGAAATGTGGGAATTTGGGTCAAAATTGTGCGCTTTGGGGGCGAAATGGGGGAATTTGGGGCAAAAATGCAGGATTTGGGGGGCGAAATGTGGGAATTTGGGTCAAAATTGTGGGCTTTGGGGGGCGAAATGTGGGAATTTGGGGCAAAAAAGTGGGATTTGGGGGGCGAAATGGGGGAATTTGGTGTTAAAGTTGGGAATTCAGGGCAAAAATGTGGGATTTGGGGGGCAAAATGGGGGAATTTGGGGGGAAATCGCGGGACTTTGGAAGAAAACTGCGGAATTTGGGTGGCAAAATGTGGGAATTTGGGTCAAAAATGTGGGATTTGGGGGGCGAAATGTGGGAATTTGGGGCGAAATTGCAGGATTTGGGGGCAAAATGTGGGGTTTTAGGGTAAAAATGGGGGATTTTGGGGGAAATCGTGGAATTTTGGGTGGCAAAATGTGGGAATTTGGTGTGAAATGTGGGAATTCATGGCAAAAATGCGGGATTTGGGGGCAAAATGTGGGATTTTGGGGGTAAATTGTGGGATTTTGGTGCAAAATGCAGGAATTTGGGGCAAAAATGGGGGATTTGTGGGGAAATCGTGGGATTTGGGGGGCAAAATGTTGGATTTTGGTGCAAAATGCGGGGATTTGGGTCAAAAATGTGGGATTTGGGGGCAAAATGGGGGAATGTGGGTCAAAAATGTGGGATTTGGGGGGCAAAATGTTGGAATTTGGTGTAAAATGTGGGAATTTGGGGCAAAAATGCGGGATTTGGGGGGCGAGATGGGGGAATTTTGGGGGAAATCGCTGGATTTTGGTGCAAAATGTGAGATATTGGTGTAAAATGTGGGGATTTGGGTCAAAAATGTGGGATTTTGGGGGGAAATTGCAGGATTTTGGGTGCAAAATGTGGGGTTTTAGGTCAAAAATGGGGGATTTGGGGGGAAATCGTGGGATTTTGGGGACGAAATGTGGGATTTTGGTGTTAAATGTGGGAATTCAGGGCAAAAATGCAGAATTTGGGGGCAAAATGTGGGATTTTGGGGGTAAATTGTGGGATTTTGGTGCAAAATGCAGGAATTTGGGGCAAAAATGGGGGATTTGTGGGGAAATCGTGGGATTTAGGGGGCAAAATGTTGGATTTTGGTGCAAAATGCGGGGATTTGGGTCAAAAATGTGGGATTTGGGGGCAAAATGGGGGAATTTGGGTCAAAAATGTGGGATTTGGGGGCAAAATGTGGGAATTTGGTGTAAAATGTGGGAATTTGGGGCAAAAATGGGGGATTTGGGGGGCGAAATTGGGGAATTTGGGGCAAAAATGTGGGATTTGGGGGGCAAAATGTGGGATATTGGTGTGAAATGCGGAAATTTGGGGGAAAAATGTGGGATTTGGGGGTAAATTGCAGGATTTTAGTGTAAAATGTGGGAATGCAGGGCAAAAATGTGGGATTTGGGAAGCAAAATGGGGGATTTTGGGGGGAAATTGCAGGATTTGGGGGGCAAAATGTGCGGTTTTAGGGTAAAAATGGGGGATTTGGGGGGAAATCGCGGGATTTTGGGGGCAAAATGTGGGAATTTGGTGTGAAATGTGCGAATTTGGGTCAAAATTGTGGGCTTTGGGGGGCGAAATGGGGGAATTTGGGGGGAAATCGCGGGACTTTGGAAGAAAAATGTGGGATTTGGGGGGCGAAATGTGGGAATTTGGGTCAAAATTGTGGGCTTTGGGGGGCGAAATGTGGGAATTTGGGGGAAATTGCAGGATTTTGGGGCAAAAATGTGGGATTTGGGGGGATAAACGGGGGAATTTGGGGGAAATCGCGGGATTTTGGGGGCAAAATGGGGGAATTTGGTGCGAAATGCGGGGTTTGGGGTCAAAAATGCGTGATTTGGGGGCAAAATGGGGGAATTTGGGGAAAAATGTGGGATTTGGGGGGCAAAATGTGGGATTTTGGTGTAAAATGTGGGGATTTGGGTCAAAAATGTGGGATTTTGGGAGGCGAAACGGGGGGATTTGTGGGGAAATCGTGGGATTTTGGGGCAAAAATGCGAGATTTGTCGAGCGAAATGGGTGAATTTGGGGCAAAAATGGGGGAATTTGGGGGGAAATCGTGGGATTTTGGGGGCAAAATGTGGGATTTTGGTGCAAAATGCAGGAATTTGGGGCAAAAATCGGGGATTTTTGGGGGAAATTGCAGGATTTTGGGGGCAAAACGTGCGGTTTTAGGGTAAAAATGGGGGATTTGGGGGGAAATCGCGGGATTTTGGGGGCAAAATGTGGGATATTGGTGTGAAATGTGGGAATTTGGGGCAAAAATGGGGGATTTGGGGGGCAAAATGGGGGATTTGGGGGGAAATCGTGGGATTTGGGGGCCAAATGTGGGATTTTGGTGTAAAACGTGGGAATTTGGGGCAAAAATGTGGGATTTCGGGGGAAATAGCGGGATTTTGGGGGCGAAATGTGGGAATTTGGGTCAAAAATGCGGGATTTGGGTGGCGAAATGTGGGAATTTGGGTCAAAAATGTGGGATTTGGGGGGCGAAATGTGGGAATTTGGGGCGAAATTGCAGGATTTGGGGGCAAAATGTGGGGTTTTAGGGTAAAAATGGGGGATTTTGGGGGAAATCGTGGGGTTTGGGGTGGCAAAATGTGGGAATTTGGTGTGAAATGTGGGAATTTGGGGCAAAAATGTGGGATTTGGGGGGCGAAATGTGGGAATTTGGGGCAAAAATACAGGATTTTGGGGGCAAAATGTGGGAATTTGGTGTGAAATGTGGGAATTCCGGGCAAAAATGCGGGATTTGGGGGCAAAAATGTGGGATTTTGGGGGTAAATTGTGGGATTTTGGTGCAAAATGCAGGAATTTGGGGCAAAAATGGGGGATTTGTGGGGAAATCGTGGGATTTTGGGGGCAAAATGTTGGATTTTGGTGCGAAATGCGGGGATTTGGGTCAAAAATGTGGGATTTTGGGGGCAAAATGGGGGAATTTGGGTCAAAAATGTGGGATTTGGGGGGCAAAATGTGGGAATTTGGTGTAAAATGTGGGAATTTGGGGCAAAATTGTGGGCTTTGGGGGGCAAAATGTGGGATATTGGTGTGAAATTTGGAAATTTGGGGGGAAAATGTGGGATTTGGGGGTAAATTGCAGGATTTTGGTGTAAAATGTGGGAATGCAGGGCAAAAATGTGGGATTTGGGAAGCAAAATGGGGGATTTTGGGGGGAAATTGCAGGATTTGGGGGGCAAAATGTGCGGTTTTAGGGTAAAAATGGGGGATTTGGGGGGAAATCGCGGGATTTTGGGGGCAAAATGTGGGAATTGCTTGTGAAATGTGCGAATTTGGGTCAAAATTGTGGGCTTTGGGGGCGAAATGGGGGAATTTGGGGCAAAAATGCAGGATTTGGGGGGCGAAATGTGGGAATTTGGGTCAAAATTGTGGGCTTTGGGGGGCGAAATGTGGGAATTTGGGGCAAAAAAGTGGGATTTGGGGGGCGAAATGGGGGAATTTGGTGTTAAAGTTGGGAATTCAGGGCAAAAATGTGGGATTTGGGGGGCAAAATGGGGGAATTTGGGGGGAAATCGCGGGACTTTGGAAGAAAACTGCGGAATTTGGGTGGCAAAATGTGGGAATTTGGGTCAAAATTGTGGGATTTGGGGGGCGAAATGTGGGAATTTGGGGCGAAATTGCAGGATTTGGGGGCAAAATGTGGGGTTTTAGGGTAAAAATGGGGGATTTTGGGGGAAATCGTGGAATTTTGGGTGGCAAAATGTGGGAATTTGGTGTGAAATGTGGGAATTCATGGCAAAAATTGCAGGATTTGGGGGCAAAATGTGCGGTTTTAGGGTAAAAATGGGGGATTTGGGGGGAAATCACGGGATTTGGGGGCAAAAATGTGGGAATTTGGTGTGAAATGCGGGAATTTGGGGCAAAATGTGGGATTTTGGGGAAAAATTGCGGGATTTTGAGGGGAAAATTGCAGGATTTGGGTGCAAAATGTTGGGTTTTAGGTCAAAAATGGGGGATTTGGGGGGAAATCGTGGGGTTTTGGGTGGCAAAATGTGGGTATTTGGTGTGAAATGTGGGAATTTGGGGCAAAATTGTGGGCTTTGGGGGGCAAAATGTGGGAATTTGGTGTGAAATGTGGAAATTTGGGGAGAAAATGTGGGATTTGGGGGGAAATTGCAGGATTTTGGTGTAAAATGTGGGAATGCAGGGCAAAAATGTGGGATTTGGGAAGCAAAATGGGGGATTTTGGGGGGAAATTGCAGGATTTGGGGGGCAAAATGTGCGGTTTTAGGGTAAAAATGGGGGATTTGGGCGGAAATCGCGGGATTTTGGGGGCAAAATGTGGGAATTGCTTGTGAAATGTGCGGATTTGGGTCAAAATTGTGCGCTTTGGGGGCGAAATGGGGGAATTTGGGGCAAAAATGCAGGATTTGGGGGGCGAAATGTGGGAATTTGGGTCAAAATTGTGGGCTTTGGGGGGCGAAATGTGGGAATTTGGGGCAAAAAAGTGGGATTTGGGGGGCGAAATGGGGGAATTTGGTGTTAAAGTTGGGAATTCAGGGCAAAAATGTGGGATTTGGGGGGCAAAATGGGGGAATTTGGGGGGAAATCGCGGGACTTTGGAAGAAAACTGCGGAATTTGGGTGGCAAAATGTGGGAATTTGGGTCAAAAATGTGGGATTTAGGGGGCGAAATGTGGGAATTTGGGGCGAAATTGCAGGATTTGGGGCAAAATGTGGGGTTTTAGGGTAAAAATGGGGGATTTTGGGGGAAATCGTGGAATTTTGGGTGGCAAAATGTGGGAATTTGGTGTGAAATGTGGGAATTCAGGGCAAAAATGCGGGATTTGGGGGCAAAATGTGGGATTTTGGGGGTAAATTGTGGGATTTTGGTGCAAAATGCAGGAATTTGTTGCAAAAATGGGGGATTTGTGGGGAAATCGTGGGATTTTGGGGGCAAAATGTTGGATTTTGGTGCAAAATGCGGGGATTTGGGTCAAAAATGTGGGATTTGGGGGCAAAATGGGGGAATTTGGGTCAAAAATGTGGGATTTGGGGGGCAAAATGTTGGAATTTGGTGTAAAATGTGGGAATTTGGGGCAAAAATGCGGGATTTGGGGGGCGAGATGGGGGAATTTGGGGGGAAATCGCTGGATTTTGGGGCAAAATGTGAGATATTGGTGTAAAATGTGGGGATTTGGGTCAAAAATGTGGGATTTTGGGGGGAAATCGTGGGATTTGGGGGGCAAAATGTGGGATTTTGGTGTAAAATGTGGGGATTTGTGTCAAAAATGCGGGATTTGTGGGGCAAAACGGGGGAATTTGGGGGGAAATCACGGGATTTGGGGGCAAAAATGTGGGAATTTGGTGTGAAATGCGGGAATTTGGGGCAAAATGTGGGATTCTGGGGAAAAATTGCGGGATTTTGAGGGGAAAATTGCAGGATTTGGGTGCAAAATGTGGGGGTTTAGGTCAAAAATGGGGGATTTGGGGGGAAATCGTGGGGTTTTGGGTGGCAAAATGTGGGTATTTGGTGTGAAATGTGGGAATTTGGGGCAAAAATGTGGGATTTGGGGGGCAAAATGTGGGAATTTGGGGCAAAAATACAGGATTTTGGGGGCAAAATGTGGGAATTTGGTGTGAAATGTGGGATTTGGGGGGCAAAAATGCAGGATTTGGGGGCAAAATGTGGGATTTTGGGGGTAAATTGTGGGATTTTGGTGCAAAATGCAGGAATTTGTTGCAAAAATGGGGGATTTGTGGGGAAATCGTGGGATTTTGGGGGCAAAATGTTGGATTTTGGTGCAAAATGCGGGGATTTGGGTCAAAAATGTGGGATTTGGGGGCAAAATGGGGGAATTTGGGTCAAAAATGTGGGATTTGGGGGCAAAATGTGGGAATTTGGTGTAAAATGTGGGAATTTGGGGCAAAAATGGGGGATTTGGGGGGCGAAATTGGGGAATTTGGGGCAAAAATGCGGGATTTGGGGGGCAAAATGTGGGATATTGGTGTGAAATGCGGAAATTTGGGGGAAAAATGTGGGATTTGGGGGTAAATTGCAGGATTTTAGTGTAAAATGTGGGAATGCAGGGCAAAAATGTGGGATTTGGGAAGCAAAATGGGGGATTTTGGGGGGAAATTGCAGGATTTGGGGGGCAAAATGTGCGGTTTTAGGGTAAAAATGGGGGATTTGGGCGGAAATCGCGGGATTTTGGGGGCAAAATGTGGGAATTTGGTGTGAAATGTGCTAATTTGGGTCAAAATTGTGGGCTTTGGGGGGCGAAATGGGGGAATTTTGGGGGAAATCGCGGGACTTTGGAAGAAAAATGTGGGATTTGGGGGGCGAAATGTGGGAATTTGGGTCAAAAATGTGGGATTTGGGGGGCGAAATGTGGGAATTTGGGGGAAATTGCAGGATGTTGGGGCAAAAATGTGGGCTTCAGGGGGCGAAATGTGGGATTTTGGTGCGAAATGTGGGGATTTGGGTCAAAAATGTGGGATTTTGGGGGCGAAACGGGGGGATTTGGGGGGAAATCGTGGGATTTTGGGGGCAAAATGTTGGATTTTGGTGCGAAATGCGGGGATTTGGGTCAAAAATGTGGGAATTTGGTGTGAAATGTGGGAATTTGGGGCAAAAATGTGGGATTTGGGGGGCAAAATGTGGGAATTTGGTGTAAAATGTGGGAATTTGGGGCAAAATTGTGGGCTTTGGGGGGCAAAATGTGGGATATTGGTGTGAAATGTGGAAATTTGGGGGGAAAATGTGGGATTTGGGGGGAAATTGCAGGATTTTGGTGTAAAATGTGGGAATGCAGGGCAAAAATGTGGGATTTGGGAAGCAAAATGGGGGATTTTGGGGGGAAATTGCAGAATTTGGGGGGCAAAATGTGCGGTTTTAGGGTAAAAATGGGGGATTTGGGCGGAAATCGCGGGATTTTGGGGGCAAAATGTGGGAATTGCTTGTGAAATGTGCGGATTTGGGTCAAAATTGTGCGCTTTGGGGGCGAAATGGGGGAATTTGGGGCAAAAATGCAGGATTTGGGGGGCGAAATGTGGGAATTTGGGTCAAAATTGTGGGCTTTGGGGGGCGAAATGTGGGAATTTGGGGCAAAAAAGTGGGATTTGGGGGGCGAAATGTGGGAATTTGGTGTTAAAGTTGGGAATTTGGGTCAAAAATGTGGGATTTGGGGGGCAAAATGGGGGAATTTGGGGGGAAATCGCGGGACTTTGGAAGAAAACTGCGGGATTTGGGTGGCAAAATGTGGGAATTTGGGTCAAAAATGTGGGATTTGGGGGGCGAAATGTGGGAATTTGGGGCGAAATTGCAGGATTTGGGGGCAAAATGTGGGGTTTTAGGGTAAAAATGGGGGATTTTGGGGGAAATCGTGGAATTTTGGGTGGCAAAATGTGGGAATTTGGTGTGTAATGTGGGAATTCATGGCAAAAATGCGGGATTTGGGGGCAAAATGTGGGATTTTGGGGGTAAATTGTGGGATTTTGGTGCAAAATGCAGGAATTTGGGGCAAAAATGGGGGATTTGTGGGGAAATCGTGGGATTTTGGGGGCAAAATGTTGGATTTTGGTGCAAAATGCGGGGATTTGGGTCAAAAATGTGGGATTTGGGGGCAAAATGGGGGAATGTGGGTCAAAAATGTGGGATTTGGGGGGCAAAATGTTGGAATTTGGTGTAAAATGTGGGAATTTGGGGCAAAAATGCGGGATTTGGGGGGCGAGATGGGGGAATTTGGGGGGAAATCGCTGGATTTTGGGGCAAAATGTGAGATATTGGTGTAAAATGTGGGGATTTGGGTCAAAAATGTGGGATTTTGGGGGGAAATTGCAGGATTTTGGGTGCAAAATGTGGGGTTTTAGGTCAAAAATGGGGGATTTGGGGGGAAATCGTGGGATTTGGGGGGCGAAATGTGGGATTTTGGTGTAAAATGTGGGGATTTGTGTCAAAAATGCGGGATTTGGGGGGCAAAACGGGGGAATTTGGGGGGAAATCACGGGATTTGGGGGCAAAAATGTGGGAATTTGGTGTGAAATGCGGGAATTTGGGGCAAAATGTGGGATTCTGGGGAAAAATTGCGGGATTTTGAGGGGAAAATTGCAGGATTTGGGTGCAAAATGTGGGGTTTTAGGTCAAAAATGGGGGATTTGGGGGGAAATCGTGGGGTTTTGGGTGGCAAAATGTGGGTATTTGGTGTGAAATGTGGGAATTTGGGGCAAAAATGTGGGATTTGGGGGGCAAAATGTGGGAATTTGGGGCAAAAATACAGGATTTTGGGGGCAAAATGTGGGAATTTGGTGTGAAATGTGGGATTTGGGGGGCAAAAATGCAGGATTTGGGGGCAAAATGTGGGATTTTGGGGGTAAATTGTGGGATTTTGGTGCAAAATGCAGGAATTTGGGGCAAAAATGGGGGATTTGTGGGGAAATCGTGGGATTTTGGGGGCAAAATGTTGGATTTTGGTGCAAAATGCGGGGATTTGGGTCAAAAATGTGGGATTTGGGGGCAAAATGGGGGAATTTGGGTCAAAAATGTGGGATTTGGGGGCAAAATGTGGGAATTTGGTGTAAAATGTGGGAATTTGGGGCAAAAATGGGGGATTTGGGGGGCGAAATTGGGGAATTTGGGGCAAAAATGCGGGATTTGGGGGGCAAAATGTGGGATATTGGTGTGAAATGCGGAAATTTGGGGGAAAAATGTGGGATTTGGGGGTAAATTGCAGGATTTTGGTGTAAAATGTGGGAATGCAGGGCAAAAATGTGGGATTTGGGAAGCAAAATGGGGGATTTTGGGGGGAAATTGCAGGATTTGGGGGGCAAAATGTGCGGTTTTAGGGTAAAAATGGGGGATTTGGGGGGAAATCGCGGGATTTTGGGGGCAAAATGTGGGATATTGGTGTGAAATGTGGGAATTTGGGGCAAAAATGGGGGATTTGGGGGGCAAAATGGGGGATTTGGGGGGAAATCGTGGGATTTGGGGGCCAAATGTGGGATTTTGGTGTAAAACGTGGGAATTTGGTGCAAAAATGTGGGATTTCGGGGGAAATAGCGGTATTTTGGGGGTGAAATGTGGGAATTTGGTGTCAAAATTGTGGGCTTTGGGGGGCGAAATTGGGGAATTTGGTTCAAAAATGCGGGATTTGGGTGGCGAAATGTGGGAATTTGGGTCAAAAATGTGGGATTTGGGGGGCGAAATGTGGGAATTTGGGGCGAAATTGCAGGATTTGGGGGCAAAATGTGGGGTTTTAGGGAAAAAATGGGGGATTTTGGGGGAAATCGTGGGGTTTGGGGTGGCAAAATGTGGGAATTTGGTGTGAAATGTGGGAATTTGGGGCAAAAATGTGGGATTTGGGGGGCGAAATGTGGGAATTTGGGGCAAAAATACAGGATTTTGGGGGCAAAATGTGGGAATTTGGTGTGAAATGTGGGAATTCCGGGCAAAAATGCGGGATTTGGGGGCAAAAATGTGGGATTTTGGGGGTAAATTGTGGGATTTTGGTGCAAAATGCAGGAATTTGGGGCAAAAATGGGGGATTTGTGGGGAAATCGTGGGATTTTGGGGGCAAAATGTTGGATTTTGGTGCGAAATGCGGGGATTTGGGTCAAAAATGTGGGCTTTGGGGGGCGAAATGGGGGAATTTGGGGGGAAATCGCGGGACTTTGGAAGAAAAATGTGGGATTTGGGGGGCGAAATGTGGGAATTTGGGTCAAAAATGTGGGATTTGGGGGGCGAAATGTGGGAATTTGGGGGAAATTGCAGGATGTTGGGGCAAAAATGTGGGCTTCAGGGGGCGAAATGTGGGATTTTGGTGCGAAATGTGGAATTTGGGGCAAAAATGCGGGATTTGGGGCGCAAAATGTGGGAATTTGGGGTGAAATTGCAGGATTTTGGGGCAAAAATGTGGGATTTGGGGGGCTAAATGGGGGAATTTGGGGGAAATCGCGGGATTTTGGGGGCAAAATGGGGGAATTTGGTGCGAAATGCGGGGTTTGGGGTCAAAAATGCGTGATTTGGGGGCAAAATGGGGGAATTTGGGGAAAAATGTGGGATTTGGGGGGCAAAATGTGGGATTTTGGTGTAAAATGTGGGGATTTGGGTCAAAAATGTGGGATTTTGGGGGGCGAAACGGGGGGATTTGGGGGGAAATCGTGGGATTTTGGGGGCAAAATGTGGGATTTTGGTGCAAAATGCAGGAATTTGGGGCAAAAATCGGGGATTTTTGGGGGAAATTGCAGGATTTTGGGGGCAAAACGTGCGGTTTTAGGGTAAAAATGGGGGATTTGGGGGGAAATCGCGGGATTTTGGGGGCAAAATGTGGGATATTGGTGTGAAATGTGGGAATTTGGGGCAAAAATGGGGGATTTGGGGGGCAAAATGGGGGATTTGGGGGGAAATCGTGGGATTTGGGGGCCAAATGTGGGATTTTGGTGTAAAACGTGGGAATTTGGTGCAAAAATGTGGGATTTTGGGGGAAATAGCGGGATTTTGGGGGTGAAATGTGGGAATTTGGGTCAAAATTGTGGGCTTTGGGGGGCGAAATTGGGGAATTTGGGTCAAAAATGTGGGAATTTGGTGTGAAATGTGCGAATTTGGGTCAAAATTGTGGGCTTTGGGGGGCGAAATGGGGGAATTTGGGGGGAAATCGCGGGACTTTGGAAGAAAAATGTGGGATTTGGGGGGCGAAATGTGGGAATTTGGGTCAAAAATGTGGGATTTGGGGGGCGAAATGTGGGAATTTGGGGGAAATTGCGGGATGTTGGGGCAAAAATGTGGGCTTCAGGGGGCGAAATGTGGGATTTTGGTGCGAAATGAGGAATTTGGGGCAAAAATGCGGGATTTGGGGCGCGAAATGTGGGATTTTTGGGGGAAATTGCGGGATTTTGGGGCAAAAATGTGGGATTTGGGGGGCTAAACGGGGTAATTTGGGGGAAATCGCGGGATTTTGGGGGCAAAATGGGGGAATTTGGTGCGAAATGCGGGGTTTGGGGTCAAAAATGCGTGATTTGGGGGCAAAATGGGGGAATTTGGGGAAAAATGTGGGATTTGGGGGGCAAAATGTGGGATTTTGGTGTAAAATGTGGGGATTTGGGTCAAAAATGTGGGATTTTGGGGGGCGAAACGGGGGGATTTGGGGGGAGATCGTGGGATTTTGGGGCAAAAATGCGAGATTTGTCGAGCGAAATGGGTGAATTTGGGGCAAAAATGGGGGAATTTGGGGGGAAATCGTGGGATTTTGGGGGCAAAATGTGGGATTTTGGTGCAAAATGCAGGAATTTGGGGCAAAAATCGGGGATTTTTGGGGGAAATTGCAGGATTTTGGGGGCAAAATGTGCGGTTTTAGGGTAAAAATGGGGGATTTGGGGGGAAATCGCGGGATTTTGGGGGCAAAATGTGGGATATTGGTGTGAAATGTGGGAATTTGGGGCAAAAATGGGGGATTTGGGGGGCAAAATGGGGGATTTGGGGGGAAATCGTGGGATTTGGGGGCCAAATGTGGGATTTTGGTGTAAAACGTGGGAATTTGGGGCAAAAATGTGGGATTTGGGGGGAAATAGCGGGATTTTGGGGGCGAAATGTGGGAATTTGGGTCAAAATTGTGGGCTTTGGGGGGCGAAACTGGGGAATTTGGGTCAAAAATGCGGGATTTGGGGGGCGAAATGTGGGAATTTGGGGCGAAATTGCAGGATTTGGGGGCAAAATGTGGGGTTTTAGGGTAAAAATGGGGGATTTTGGGGGAAATCGTGGGGTTTGGGGTGGCAAAATGTGGGAATTTGGTGTGAAATGTGGGAATTTGGGGCAAAAATGTGGGATTTGGGGGGCGAAATGTGGGAATTTGGGGCAAAAATACAGGATTTTGGGGGCAAAATGTGGGAATTTGGTGTGAAATGTGGGAATTCCGGGCAAAAATGCGGGATTTGGGGGCAAAAATGTGGGATTTTGGGGGTAAATTGTGGGATTTTGGTGCAAAATGCAGGAATTTGGGGCAAAAATGGGGGATTTGTGGGGAAATCGTGGGATTTTGGGGGCAAAAGGTTGGATTTTAGTGCGAAATGCGGGGATTTGGGTCAAAAATGTGGGATTTTGGGGGCAAAATGGGGGAATTTGGAGCTAAAATGTGGGATTTGGGGGGCAAAATGTTGGAATTTGGTGTAAAATGTGGGAATTTGGGGCAAAATTGTGGGCTTTGGGGGGCGAAATTGGGGAATTTGGGGCAAAAATGTGGGATTTGGGGGTAAATTGCAGGATTTTGGTGTAAAATGTGGGAATGCAGGGCAAAAATGTGGGATTTGGGAAGCAAAATGGGGGATTTTGGGGGGAAATTGCAGGATTTGGGGGGCAAAATGTGCGGTTTTAGGGTAAAAATGGGGGATTTGGGGGGAAATCGCGGGATTTTGGGGGCAAACTGTGGGAATTGCGTGTGAAATGTGCGAATTTGGGTCAAAATTGTGGGCTTTGGGGGCGAAATGGGGGAATTTGGGGCAAAAATGCAGGATTTGGGGGGCGAAATGTGGGAATTTGGGTCAAAATTGTGGGCTTTGGGGGGCGAAATGTGGGAATTTGGGTCAAAAATGTGGGATTTGGGGGGCGAAATGTGGGAATTTGGTGTTAAAGTTGGGAATTCAGGGCAAAAATGTGGGATTTGGGGGGCAAAATGGGGGAATTTGGGGGGAAATCGCGGGACTTTGGAAGAAAAATGCGGGATTTGTGTGGCGAAATGTGGGAATTTGGGTCAAAAATGTGGGATTTGGGGGGCGAAATGTGGGAATTTGGGGCGAAATTGCAGGATTTGGGGGCAAAATGTGGGGTTTTAGGGTAAAAATGGGGGATTTTGGGGGAAATCGTGGAATTTTGGGTGGCAAAATGTGGGAATTTGGTGTGAAATGCGGGAATTTGGGGCAAAATGTGGGATTTTGGGTAAAAATTGCGGGATTTTGAGGGGAAAATTGCAGGATTTGGGTGCAAAATGTGGGGTTTTAGGTCAAAAATGTGGGATTTTGGGGGAAATCGTGGGGTTTTGGGTGGCAAAATGTGGGTATTTGGTGTGAAATGTGGGAATTTGGGGCAAAAATGTGGGATTTGGGGGGCAAAATGTGGGAATTTGGGGCAAAAATACGGGATTTTGGGGGCAAAATGTGGGAATTTGGTGTTAAATGTGGGAATTCAGGGCAAAAATGCAGGATTTGGGGGCAAAATGTGGGATTTTGGGGGTAAATTGTGGGATTTTGGTGCAAAATGCAGGAATTTGGGGCAAAAATGGGGGATTTGTGGGGAAATCGTGGGATTTTGGGGGCAAAATGTTGGATTTTGGTGCAAAATGCGGGGATTTGGGTCAAAAATGTGGGATTTGGGGGCAAAATGGGGGAATTTGGGTCAAAAATGTGGGATTTGGGGGCAAAATGTGGGAATTTGGTGTAAAATGTGGGAATTTGGGGCAAAAATGGGGGATTTGGGGGGCAAAATTGGGGAATTTGGGGCAAAAATGCGGGGTTTTGGGGGCAAAATGTGGGATATTGGTGTGAAATGCGGAAATTTGGGGGAAAAATGTGGGATTTGCGGAGAAATTGCAGGATTTTGGTGTAAAATGTGGGAATGCAGGGCAAAAATGTGGGATTTGGGAAGCAAAATGGGGGATTTTGGGGGGAAATTGCAGGATTTGGGGGGCAAAATGTGCGGTTTTAGGGTAAAAATGGGGGATTTGGGGGAAATCGCGGGATTTTGGGGGCAAAATGTGGGAATTTGGTGTGAAATGTGCGAATTTGGGTCAAAATTGTGGGCTTTGGGGGCGAAATGGGGGAATTTGGGGGGAAATCGCAGGACTTTGGAAGAAAAATGTGGGATTTGGGGGGCGAAATGTGGGAATTTGGGTCAAAAATGTGGGATTTGGGGGGCGAAATGTGGGAATTTGGGGGAAATTGCAGGATGTTGGGGCAAAAATGTGGGCTTCAGGGGGCGAAATGTGGGATTTTGGTGCGAAATGTGGAATTTGGGGCAAAAATGCGGGATTTGGGGCGCGAAATGTGGGAATTTGGGGGGAAATTGCAGGATTTTGGGGCAAAAATGTGGGATTTGGGGGGCTAAACGGGGGAATTTGGGGGAAATCGCGGGATTTTGGGGGCAAAATGGGGGAATTTGGTGCGAAATGCGGGGTTTGGGGTCAAAAATGCGTGATTTGGGGGCAAAATCGGGGAATTTGGGGAAAAATGTGGGATTTGGGGGGCAAAATGTGGGATTTTGGTGTAAAATGTGGGGATTTGGGTCAAAAATGTGGGATTTTGGGGGGCGAAACGGGGGGATTTGGGGGGAAATCGTGGGATTTTGGGGCAAAAATGCGAGATTTGTCGAGCGAAATGGGTGAATTTGGGGCAAAAATGGGGGAATTTGGGGGGAAATCGTGGGATTTTGGGGGCAAAATGTGGGATTTTGGTGCAAAATGCAGGAATTTGGGGCAAAAATCGGGGATTTTTGGGGGAAATTGCAGGATTTGGGGGGCAAAACGTGCGGTTTTAGGGTAAAAATGGGGGATTTGGGGGGAAATCGCGGGATTTTGGGGGCAAAATGTGGGATATTGGTGTGAAATGTGGGAATTTGGGGCAAAAATGGGGGATTTGGGGGGCAAAATGGGGGATTTGGGGGGAAATCGTGGGATTTGGGGGCCAAATGTGGGATTTTGGTGTAAAACGTGGGAATTTGGGGCAAAAATGTGGGATTTGGGGGAAATAGCGGGATTTTGGGGGTGAAATGTGGGAATTTGGGTCAAAATTGTGGGCTTTGGGGGGCGAAATTGGGGAATTTGGGTCAAAAATGCGGGATTTGGGGGGCGAAACGTGGGATATTGGTGTGAAATGTGGAAATTTGGGGGGAAAATGTGGGATTTGGGGGGAAATTGCAGGATTTTGGTGTAAAATGTGGGAATGCAGGGCAAAAATGTGGGATTTGGGAAGCAAAATGGGGGATTTTGGGGGGAAATTGCAGGATTTGGGGGGCAAAATGTGCGGTTTTAGGGTAAAAATGGGGGATTTGGGGGGAAATCGCGGGATTTTGGGGGCAAACTGTGGGAATTGCGTGTGAAATGTGCGAATTTGGGTCAAAATTGTGCGCTTTGGGGGCGAAATGGGGGAATTTGGGGCAAAAATGCAGGATTTGGGGGGCGAAATGTGGGAATTTGGGTCAAAATTGTGGGCTTTGGGGGGCGAAATGTGGGAATTTGGGTCAAAAATGTGGGATTTGGGGGGCGAAATGTGGGAATTTGGTGTTAAAGTTGGGAATTCAGGGCAAAAATGTGGGATTTGGGGGGCAAAATGGGGGAATTTGGGGGGAAATCGCGGGACTTTGGAAGAAAACTGCGGAATTTGGGTGGCAAAATGTGGGAATTTGGGTCAAAAATGTGGGATTTGGGGGGCGAAATGTGGGAATTTGGGGCGAAATTGCAGGATTTGGGGGCAAAATGTGGGGTTTTAGGGTAAAAATGGGGGATTTTGGGGGAAATCGTGGAATTTTGGGTGGCAAAATGTGGGAATTTGGTGTCAAATGCGGGAATTTGGGGCAAAATGTGGGATTTTGGGGAAAAATTGCGGGATTTTGAGGGGAAAATTGCAGGATTTGGGTGCAAAATGTGGGGTTTTAGGTCAAAAATGTGGGATTTTGGGGGAAATCGTGGGGTTTTGGGTGGCAAAATGTGGGTATTTGGTGTGAAATGTGGGAATTTGGGGCAAAAATGTGGGATTTGGGGGCAAAATGTGGGAATTTGGGGCAAAAATACGGGATTTTGGGGGCAAAATGTGGGAATTTGGTGTTAAATGTGGGAATTCAGGGCAAAAATGCAGGATTTGGGGGCAAAATGTGGGATTTTGGGGGTAAATTGTGGGATTTTGGTGCAAAATGCAGGAATTTGGGGCAAAAATGGGGGATTTGTGGGGAAATCGTGGGATTTTGGGGGCAAAATGTTGGATTTTGGTGCAAAATGCGGGGATTTGGGTCAAAAATGTGGGATTTGGGGGCAAAATGGGGGAATTTGGGTCAAAAATGTGGGATTTGGGGGCAAAATGTGGGAATTTGGTGTAAAATGTGGGAATTTGGGGCAAAAATGGGGGATTTGGGGGGCGAAATTGGGGAATTTGGGGCAAAAATGCGGGATTTGGGGGGCAAAATGTGGGATATTGGTGTGAAATGCGGAAATTTGGGGGAAAAATGTGGGATTTGGGGAGAAATTGCAGGATTTTGGTGTAAAATGTGGGAATGCAGGGCAAAAATGTGGGATTTGGGAAGCAAAATGGGGGATTTTGGGGGGAAATTGCAGGATTTGGGGGGCAAAATGTGCGGTTTTAGGGTAAAAATGGGGGATTTGGGGGGAAATCGCGGGATTTTGGGGGCAAAATGTGGGAATTTGGTGTGAAATGTGCGAATTTGGGTCAAAATTGTGGGCTTTGGGGGGCGAAATGGGGGAATTTGGGGGGAAATCGCAGGACTTTGGAAGAAAAATGTGGGATTTGGGAGGCGAAATGTGGGAATTTGGGTCAAAAATGTGGGATTTGGGGGGCGAAATGTGGGAATTTGGGGGAAATTGCAGGATGTTGGGGCAAAAATGTGGGCTTCAGGGGGCGAAATGTGGGATTTTGGTGTCTAATGTGGAATTTGGGGCAAAAATGCAGGATTTGGGGCGCGAAATGTGGGAATTTTGGGGGAAATTGCAGGATTTTGGGGCAAAAATGTGGGATTTGGGGGGCTAAACGGGGGAATTTGGGGGAAATCGCGGGATTTTGGGGGCAAAATGGGGGAATTTGGTGCGAAATGCGGGGTTTGGGGTCAAAAATGCGTGATTTGGGGGCAAAATGGGGGAATTTGGGGAAAAATGTGGGATTTGGGGGGCAAAATGTGGGATTTTGGTGTAAAATGTGGGGATTTGGGTCAAAAATGTGGGATTTTGGGGGGCGAAACGGGGGGATTTGGGGGGAAATCGTGGGATTTTGGGGCAAAAATGCGAGATTTGTCGAGCGAAATGGGTGAATTTGGGGCAAAAATGGGGGAATTTGGGGGGAAATCGTGGGATTTTGGGGGCAAAATGTGGGATTTTGGTGCAAAATGCAGGAATTTGGGGCAAAAATCGGGGATTTTTGGGGGAAATTGCAGGATTTTGGGGGCAAAATGTGCGGTTTTAGGGTAAAAATGGGGGATTTGGGGGGAAATCGCGGGATTTTGGGGGCAAAATGTGGGATATTGGTGTGAAATGTGGGAATTTGGGGCAAAAATGGGGGATTTGGGGGGCAAAATGGGGGATTTGGGGGGAAATCGTGGGATTTGGGGGCCAAATGTGGGATTTTGGTGTAAAACGTGGGAATTTGGGGCAAAAATGTGGGATTTCGGGGGAAATAGCGGGATTTTGGGGGTGAAATGTGGGAATTTGGGTCAAAATTGTGGGCTTTGGGGGGCGAAATTGGGGAATTTGGGGCAAAAATGTGGGATTTGGGGGGCAAAATGTGGGATATTGGTGTGAAATGTGGAAATTTGGGGGGAAAATGTGGGATTTGGGGGGAAATTGCAGGATTTTGGTGTAAAATGTGGGAATGCAGGGCAAAAATGTGGGATTTGGGAAGCAAAATGGGGGATTTTGGGGGGAAATTGCAGGATTTGGGGGGCAAAATGTGCGGTTTTAGGGTAAAAATGGGGGATTTGGGCGGAAATCGCGGGATTTTGGGGGCAAAATGTGGGAATTGCTTGTGAAATGTGCGGATTTGGGTCAAAATTGTGCGCTTTGGGGGCGAAATGGGGGAATTTGGGGCAAAAATGCAGGATTTGGGGGGCGAAATGTGGGAATTTGGGTCAAAATTGTGGGCTTTGGGGGGCGAAATGTGGGAATTTGGGGCAAAAAAGTGGGATTTGGGGGGCGAAATGGGGGAATTTGGTGTTAAAGTTGGGAATTCAGGGCAAAAATGTGGGATTTGGGGGGCAAAATGGGGGAATTTGGGGGGAAATTGCAGGATTTGGGGGCAAAATGTGGGGTTTTAGGGTAAAAATGGGGGATTTTGGGGGAAATCGTGGAATTTTGGGTGGCAAAATGTGGGAATTTGGTGTGAAATGTGGGAATTCATGGCAAAAATGCGGGATTTGGGGGCAAAATGTGGGATTTTGGGGGTAAATTGTGGGATTTTGGTGCAAAATGCAGGAATTTGGGGCAAAAATGGGGGATTTGTGGGGAAATCGTGGGATTTTGGGGGCATAATGTTGGATTTTGGTGCAAAATGCGGGGATTTGGGTCAAAAATGTGGGATTTGGGGGCAAAATGGGGGAATGTGGGTCAAAAATGTGGGATTTGGGGGGCAAAATGTTGGAATTTGGTGTAAAATGTGGGAATTTGGGGCAAAAATGCGGGATTTGGGGGGCGAGATGGGGGAATTTGGGGGGAAATCGCTGGATTTTGGGGCAAAATGTGAGATATTGGTGTAAAATGTGGGGATTTGGGTCAAAAATATGGGATTTTGGGGGGAAATTGCAGGATTTTGGGTGCAAAATGTGGGGTTTTAGGTCAAAAATGGGGGATTTGGGGGGAAATCGTGGGATTTGGGGGGCGAAATGTGGGATTTTGGTGTAAAATGTGGGGATTTGTGTCAAAAATGCGGGATTTGTGGGGCAAAACGGGGGAATTTGGGGGGAAATCACGGGATTTGGGGGCAAAAATGTGGGAATTTGGTGTGAAATGCGGGAATTTGGGGCAAAATGTGGGATTTTGGGGAAAAATTGCGGGATTTTGAGGGGAAAATTGCAGGATTTGGGTGCAAAATGTGGGGTTTTAGGTCAAAAATGGGGGATTTGGGGGGAAATCGTGGGGTTTTGGGTGGCAAAATGTGGGTATTTGGTGTGAAATGTGGGAATTTGGGGCAAAAATGTGGGATTTGGGGGGCAAAATGTGGGAATTTGGGGCAAAAATACAGGATTTTGGGGGCAAAATGTGGGAATTTGGTGTTAAATGTGGGAATTCAGGGCAAAAATGCAGGATTTGGGGGCAAAATGTGGGATTTTGGGGGTAAATTGTGGGATTTTGGTGCAAAATGCAGGAATTTGTTGCAAAAATGGGGGATTTGTGGGGAAATCGTGGGATTTTGGGGGCAAAATGTTGGATTTTGGTGCAAAATGCGGGGATTTGGGTCAAAAATGTGGGATTTGGGGGCAAAATGGGGGAATTTGGGTCAAAAATGTGGGATTTGGGGGCAAAATGTGGGAATTTGGTGTGAAATGTGCGAATTTGGGTCAAAATTGTGGGCTTTGGGGGCGAAATGGGGGAATTTGGGGCAAAAATGCAGGATTTGGGGGGCGAAATGTGGGAATTTGGGTCAAAATTGTGGGCTTTGGGGGGCGAAATGTGGGAATTTGGGGCAAAAATGTGGGATTTGGGGGGCGAAATGTGGGAATTTGGTGTTAAAGTTGGGAATTCAGGGCAAAAATGTGGGATTTGGGGGGCAAAATGGGGGAATTTGTGGGGAAATCGCGGGACTTTGGAAGAAAACTGCGGAATTTGGGTGGCAAAATGTGGGAATTTGGGTCAAAATTGTGGGATTTGGGGGGCGAAATGTGGGAATTTGGGGCGAAATTGCAGGATTTGGGGGCAAAATGTGGGGTTTTAGGGTAAAAATGGGGGATTTTGGGGGAAATCGTGGAATTTTGGGTGGCAAAATGTGGGAATTTGGTGTGAAATGTGGGAATTCATGGCAAAAATGCGGGATTTGGGGGCAAAATGTGGGATTTTGGGGGTAAATTGTGGGATTTTGGTGCAAAATGCAGGAATTTGGGGCAAAAATGGGGGATTTGTGGGGAAATCGTGGGATTTTGGGGGCAAAATGTTGGATTTTGGTGCGAAATGCGGGGATTTGGGTCAAAAATGTGGGATTTGGGGGCAAAATGGGGGAATTTGGGGCAAAAATGTGGGATTTGGGGGGCAAAATGTTGGAATTTGG
Organism: Chlamydotis macqueenii; assembly: GCF_036417535.1. Classification (NCBI taxonomy): domain Eukaryota; kingdom Metazoa; phylum Chordata; class Aves; order Otidiformes; family Otididae; genus Chlamydotis; species Chlamydotis macqueenii. The sequence continues at coordinate 680,949 of NW_028239108.1, forward strand.
TGTAAAATGTGGGAATTTGTGTCAAAAATGCGGGATTTGGGGGGCGAGATGGGGGAATTTGGGGGGAAATCGCTGGATTTTGGGGCAAAATGTGAGATATTGGTGTAAAATGTGGGGATTTGGGTCAAAAATGTGGGATTTTGGGGGGAAATTGCAGGATTTTGGGTGCAAAATGTGGGGTTTTAGGTCAAAAATGGGGGATTTGGGGGGAAATCGTGGGATTTGGGGGGCGAAATGTGGGATTTTGGTGTAAAATGTGGGGATTTGTGTCAAAAATGCGGGATTTGGGGGGCAAAACGGGGGAATTTGGGGGGAAATCACGGGATTTGGGGGCAAAAATGTGGGAATTTGGTGTGAAATGCGGGAATTTGGGGCAAAAATGTGGGATTTGGGGGGCAAAATGTTGGAATTTGGGGCAAAAATACGGGATTTTGGGGGCAAAATGTGGGAATTTGGTGTAAAATGTGGGAATTTGGGGCAAAATTGTGGGCTTTGGGGGGCAAAATGTGGGATATTGGTGTGAAATGTGGAAATTTGGGGGGAAAATGTGGGATTTGGGGGGAAATTGCAGGATTTTGGTGTAAAATGTGGGAATGCAGGGCAAAAATGTGGGATTTGGGAAGCAAAATGGGGGATTTTGGGGGGAAATTGCAGGATTTGGGGGGCAAAATGTGCGGTTTTAGGGTAAAAATGGGGGATTTGGGCGGAAATCGCGGGATTTTGGGGGCAAAATGTGGGAATTTGGTGTGAAATCTGCGAATTTGGGTCAAAATTGTGCGCTTTGGGGGCGAAATGGGGGAATTTGGGGCAAAAATGCAGGATTTGGGGGGCGAAATGTGGGAATTTGGGTCAAAATTGTGGGCTTTGGGGGGCGAAATGTGGGAATTTGGGGCAAAAAAGTGGGATTTGGGGGGCGAAATGTGGGAATTTGGTGTTAAAGTTGGGAATTCAGGGCAAAAATGTGGGATTTGGGGGGCAAAATGGGGGAATTTGGGGGGAAATCGCGGGACTTTGGAAGAAAACTGCGGAATTTGGGTGGCAAAATGTGGGAATTTGGGTCAAAAATGTGGGATTTGGGGGGCGAAATGTGGGAATTTGGGGCGAAATTGCAGGATTTGGGGGCAAAATGTGGGGTTTTAGGGTAAAAATGGGGGATTTTGGGGGAAATCGTGGAATTTTGGGTGGCAAAATGTGGGAATTTGGTGTGAAATGTGGGAATTCATGGCAAAAATGTGGGATTTGGGGGCAAAATGTGGGATTTTGGGGGTAAATTGTGGGATTTTGGTGCAAAATGCAGGAATTTGGGGCAAAAATGGGGGATTTGTGGGGAAATCGTGGGATTTGGGGGGCAAAATGTTGGATTTTGGTGCAAAATGCGGGGATTTGGGTCAAAAATGTGGGATTTGGGGGCAAAATGGGGGAATTTTGGTCAAAAATGTGGGATTTGGGGGGCAAAATGTTGGAATTTGGTGTAAAATGTGGGGATTTGTGTCAAAAATGCGGGATTTGGGGGGCGAGATGGGGGAATTTGGGGGGAAATCGCTGGATTTTGGGGCAAAATGTGAGATATTGGTGTAAAATGTGGGGATTTGGGTCAAAAATGTGGGATTTTGGGGGGAAATTGCAGGATTTTGGGTGCAAAATGTGGGGTTTTAGGTCAAAAATGGGGGATTTGGGGGGAAATCGTGGGATTTGGGGGGCGAAATGTGGGATTTTGGTGTAAAATGTGGGGATTTGTGTCAAAAATGCGGGATTTGTGGGGCAAAACGGGGGAATTTGGGGGGAAATCACGGGATTTGGGGGCAGAAATGTGGGAATTTGATGTGAAATGCGGGAATTTGGGGCAAAATGTGGGATTTTGGGTAAAAATTGCGGGATTTTGAGGGGAAAATTGCAGGATTTGGGTGCAAAATGTGGGGTTTTAGGTCAAAAATGGGGGATTTTGGGGGAAATCGTGGGGTTTTGGGTGGCAAAATGTGGGTATTTGGTGTGAAATGTGGGAATTTGGGGCAAAAATGTGGGATTTGGGGGGCAAAATGTGGGAATTTGGGGCAAAAATACAGGATTTTGGGGGCAAAATGTGGGGTTTTAGGGTAAAAATGGGGGATTTTGGGGGAAATCGTGGGGTTTGGGGTGGCAAAATGTGGGAATTTGGTGTGAAATGTGGGAATTTGGGGCAAAAATGTGGGATTTGGGGGGTAAAATGTGGGAATTTGGTGTAAAATGTGGGAATTTGGGGCAAAATTGTGGGCTTTGGGGGGCAAAATGTGGGATATTGGTGTGAAATGTGGAAATTTGGGGGGAAAATGTGGGATTTGGGGGGAAATTGCAGGATTTTGGTGTAAAATGTGGGAATGCAGGGCAAAAATGTGGGATTTGGGAAGCAAAATGGGGGATTTTGGGGGGAAATTGCAGGATTTGGGGGGCAAAATGTGCGGTTTTAGTGTAAAAATGGGGGATTTGGGCGGAAATCGCGGGATTTTGGGGGCAAAATGTGGGAATTGCTTGTGAAATGTGCGGATTTGGGTCAAAATTGTGCGCTTTGGGGGCGAAATGGGGGAATTTGGGGCAAAAATGCAGGATTTGGGGGGCGAAATGTGGGAATTTGGGTCAAAATTGTGGGCTTTGGGGGGCGAAATGTGGGAATTTGGGGCAAAAAAGTGGGATTTGGGGGGCGAAATGGGGGAATTTGGGGGGAAATCGCGAGACTTTGGAAGAAAACTGCGGAATTTGGGTGGCAAAATGTGGGAATTTGGGTCAAAAATGTGGGATTTGGGGGGCGAAATGTGGGAATTTGGGGCGAAATTGCAGGATTTGGGGGCAAAATGTGGGGTTTTAGGGTAAAAATGGGGGATTTTGGGGGAAATCGTGGAATTTTGGGTGGCAAAATGTGGGAATTTGGTGTGAAATGTGGGAATTTAGGGCAAAAATGCGGGATTTTGGGGCAAAATGTGGGATTTTGGGGGTAAATTGTGGGATTTTGGTGCAAAATGCAGGAATTTGGGGCAAAAATGGGGGATTTGTGGGGAAATCGTGGGATTTTGGGGGCAAAATGTTGGATTTTGGTGCAAAATGCGGGGATTTGGGTCAAAAATGTGGGATTTGGGGGCAAAATGGGGGAATGTGGGTCAAAAATGTGGGATTTGGGGGGCAAAATGTTGGAATTTGGTGTAAAATGTGGGAATTTGGGGCAAAAATGCGGGATTTGGGGGGCGAGATGGGGGAATTTTGGGGGAAATCGCTGGATTTGGGGGCAAAATGTGAGATATTGGTGTAAAATGTGGGGATTTGGGTCAAAAATGTGGGATTTTGGGGGGAAATTGCAGGATTTTGGGTGCAAAATGTGGGGTTTTAGGTCAAAAATGGGGGATTTGGGGGGAAATCGTGGGATTTGGGGGGCGAAATGTGGGATTTTGGTGTAAAATGTGGGGATTTGTGTCAAAAATGCGGGATTTGAGGGGCAAAACGGGGGAATTTGGGGGGAAATCACGGGATTTGGGGGCAAAAATGTGGGAATTTGGTGTGAAATGCGGGAATTTGGGGCAAAATGTGGGATTCTGGGGAAAAATTGCGGGATTTTGAGGGGAAAATTGCAGGATTTGGGTGCAAAATGTGGGGTTTTAGGTCAAAAATGTGGGATTTTGGGGGAAATCGTGGGGTTTTGGGTGGCAAAATGTGGGTATTTGGTGTGAAATGTGGGAATTTGGGGCAAAAATGTGGGATTTGGGGGGCAAAATGTGGGAATTTGGGGCAAAAATACAGGATTTTGGGGGCAAAATGTGGGAATTTGGTGTGAAATGTGGGATTTGGGGGGCAAAAATGCAGGATTTGGGGGCAAAATGTGGGATTTTGGGGGTAAATTGTGGGATTTTGGTGCAAAATGCAGGAATTTGTTGCAAAAATGGGGGATTTGTGGGGAAATCGTGGGATTTTGGGGGCAAAATGTTGGATTTTGGTGCAAAATGCGGGGATTTGGGTCAAAAATGTGGGATTTGGGGGCAAAATGGGGGAATTTGGGTCAAAAATGTGGGATTTGGGGGCAAAATGTGGGAATTTGGTGTAAAATGTGGGAATTTGGGGCAAAATTGTGGGCTTTGGGGGGCGAAATTGGGGAATTTGGGGCAAAAATGCGGGATTTGGGGGGCAAAATGTGGGATATTGGTGTGAAATGCGGAAATTTGGGGCAAAAATGTGGGATTTGGGGGTAAATTGCAGGATTTTGGTGTAAAATGTGGGAATGCAGGGCAAAAATGTGGGATTTGGGAAGCAAAATGGGGGATTTTGGGGGGAAATTGCAGGATTTGGGGGGCAAAATGTGCGGTTTTAGGGTAAAAATGGGGGATTTGGGGGGAAATCGCGGGATTTTGGGGGCAAAATGTGGGAATTTGGTGTGAAATGTGCGAATTTGGGTCAAAATTGTGGGCTTTGGGGGGCGAAATGGGGGAATTTGGGGGGAAATCGCGGGACTTTGGAAGAAAAATGTGGGATTTGGGAGGCGAAATGTGGGAATTTGGGTCAAAAATGTGGGATTTGGGGGGCGAAATGTGGGAATTTGGGGGAAATTGCAGGATGTTGGGGCAAAAATGTGGGCTTCAGGGGGCGAAATGTGGGATTTTGGTGCGAAATGTGGAATTTGGGGCAAAAATGCGGGATTTGGGGCGCAAAATGTGGGAATTTGGGGTGAAATTGCGGGATTTTGGGGCAAAAATGTGGGATTTGGGGGGCTAAATGGGGGAATTTGGGGGAAATCGCGGGATTTTGGGGGCAAAATGGGGGAATTTGGTGCGAAATGCGGGGTTTGGGGTCAAAAATGCGTGATTTGGGGGCAAAATGGGGGAATTTGGGGAAAAATGTGGGATTTGGGGGGCAAAATGTGGGATTTTGGTGTAAAATGTGGGGATTTGGGTCAAAAATGTGGGATTTTGGGGGGCGAAACGGGGGGATTTGGGGGGAAATCGTGGGATTTTGGGGGCAAAATGTGGGATTTTGGTGCAAAATGCAGGAATTTGGGGCAAAAATCGGGGATTTTTGGGGGAAATTGCAGGATTTTGGGGGCAAAACGTGCGGTTTTAGGGTAAAAATGGGGGATTTGGGGGGAAATCGCGGGATTTTGGGGGCAAAATGTGGGATATTGGTGTGAAATGTGGGAATTTGGGGCAAAAATGTGGGATTTGGGGGGCAAAATGGGGGATTTGGGGGGAAATCGTGGGATTTGGGGGCCAAATGTGGGATTTTGGTGTAAAACGTGGGAATTTGGGGCAAAAATGTGGGATTTCGGGGGAAATAGCGGGATTTTGGGGGTGAAATGTGGGAATTTGGGTCAAAATTGTGGGCTTTGGGGGGCGAAATTGGGGAATTTGGGTCAAAAATGTGGGAATTTGGTGTGAAATGTGCGAATTTGGGTCAAAATTGTGGGCTTTGGGGGGCGAAATGGGGGAATTTGGGGGGAAATCGCAGGACTTTGGAAGAAAAATGTGGGATTTGGGGGGCGAAATGTGGGAATTTGGGTCAAAAATGTGGGATTTGGGGGGCGAAATGTGGGAATTTGGGGGAAATTGCGGGATGTTGGGGCAAAAATGTGGGCTTCAGGGGGCGAAATGTGGGATTTTGGTGCGAAATGTGGAATTTGGGGCAAAAATGCGGGATTTGGGGCGCGAAATGTGGGATTTTGGGGGGAAATTGCAGGATTTTGGGGCAAAAATGTGGGATTTGGGGGGCTAAACGGGGTAATTTGGGGGAAATCGCGGGATTTTGGGGGCAAAATGGGGGAATTTGGTGCGAAATGCGGGGTTTGGGGTCAAAAATGCGTGATTTGGGGGCAAAATGGGGGAATTTGGGGAAAAATGTGGGATTTGGGGGGCAAAATGTGGGATTTTGGTGTAAAATGTGGGGATTTGGGTCAAAAATGTGGGATTTTGGGGGGCGAAACGGGGGGATTTGGGGGGAAATCGTGGGATTTTGGGGCAAAAATGCGAGATTTGTCGAGCGAAATGGGTGAATTTGGGGCAAAAATGGGGGAATTTGGGGGGAAATCGTGGGATTTTGGGGGCAAAATGTGGGATTTTGGTGCAAAATGCAGGAATTTGGGGCAAAAATCGGGGATTTTTGGGGGAAATTGCAGGATTTTGGGGGCAAAACGTGCGGTTTTAGGGTAAAAATGGGGGATTTGGGGGGAAATCGCGGGATTTTGGGGGCAAAATGTGGGATATTGGTGTGAAATGTGGGAATTTGGGGCAAAAATGGGGGATTTGGGGGGCAAAATGGGGGATTTGGGGGGAAATCGTGGGATTTGGGGGCCAAATGTGGGATTTTGGTGTAAAACGTGGGAATTTGGGGCAAAAATGTGGGATTTCGGGGGAAATAGCGGGATTTTGGGGGCGAAATGTGGGAATTTGGGTCAAAATTGTGGGCTTTGGGGGGCGAAACTGGGGAATTTGGGTCAAAAATGCGGGATTTGGGGGGCGAAATGTGGGAATTTGGGGCGAAATTGCAGGATTTGGGGGCAAAATGTGGGGTTTTAGGGTAAAAATGGGGGATTTTGGGGGAAATCGTGGGGTTTGGGGTGGCGAAATGTGGGAATTTGGTGTGAAATGTGGGAATTTGGGGCAAAAATGTGGGATTTGGGGGGCGAAATGTGGGAATTTTGGGCAAAAATACAGGATTTTGGGGGCAAAATGTGGGAATTTGGTGTGAAATGTGGGAATTCAGGGCAAAAATGCGGGATTTGGGGGCAAAAATGTGGGATTTTGGGGGTAAATTGTGGGATTTTGGTGCAAAATGCAGGAATTTGGGGCAAAAATGGGGGATTTGTGGGGAAATCGTGGGATTTTGGGGGCAAAATGTTGGATTTTAGTGCGAAATGCGGGGATTTGGGTCAAAAATGTGGGATTTTGGTGGCAAAATGGGGGAATTTGGAGCTAAAATGTGGGATTTGGGGGGCAAAATGTTGGAATTTGGTGTAAAATGTGGGAATTTGGGGCAAAATTGTGGGCTTTGGGGGGCGAAATTGGGGAATTTGGGGCAAAAATGTGGGATTTGGGGGTAAATTGCAGGATTTTGGTGTAAAATGTGGGAATGCAGGGCAAAAATGTGGGATTTGGGAAGCAAAATGGGGGATTTTGGGGGGAAATTGCAGGATTTGGGGGGCAAAATGTGCGGTTTTAGGGTAAAAATGGGGGATTTGGGGGGAAATCGCGGGATTTTGGGGGCAAACTGTGGGAATTGCGTGTGAAATGTGCGAATTTGGGTCAAAATTGTGCGCTTTGGGGGCGAAATGGGGGAATTTGGGGCAAAAATGCAGGATTTGGGGGGCGAAATGTGGGAATTTGGGTCAAAAATGTGGGCTTTGGGGGGCGAAATGTGGGAATTTGGGGCAAAAAAGTGGGATTTGGGGGGCGAAATGTGGGAATTTGGTGTTAAAGTTGGGAATTCAGGGCAAAAATGTGGGATTTGGGGGGCAAAATGGGGGAATTTGGGGGGAAATCGCGGGACTTTGGAAGAAAAATGCGGGATTTGTGTGGCGAAATGTGGGAATTTGGGTCAAAAATGTGGGATTTGGGGGGCGAAATGTGGGAATTTGGGGCGAAATTGCAGGATTTGGGGGCAAAATGTGGGGTTTTAGGGTAAAAATGGGGGATTTTGGGGGAAATCGTGGAATTTTGGGTGGCAAAATGTGGGAATTTGGTGTGAAATGCGGGAATTTGGGGCAAAATGTGGGATTTTGGGGAAAAATTGCGGGATTTTGAGGGGAAAATTGCAGGATTTGGGTGCAAAATGTGGGGTTTTAGGTCAAAAATGTGGGATTTTGGGGGAAATCGTGGGGTTTTGGGTGGCAAAATGTGGGTATTTGGTGTGAAATGTGGGAATTTGGGGCAAAAATGTGGGATTTGGGGGGCAAAATGTGGGAATTTGGGGCAAAAATACGGGATTTTGGGGGCAAAATGCGGGAATTTGGTGTGAAATGTGGGAATTCAGGGCAAAAATGCAGGATTTGGGGGCAAAATGTGGGATTTTGGGGGTAAATTGTGGGATTTTGGTGCAAAATGCAGGAATTTGGGGCAAAAATGGGGGATTTGTGGGGAAATCGTGGGATTTTGGGGGCAAAATGTTGGATTTTGGTGCAAAATGCGGGGATTTGGGTCAAAAATGTGGGATTTGGGGGCAAAATGGGGGAATTTGGGTCAAAAATGTGGGATTTGGGGGCAAAATGTGGGAATTTGGTGTAAAATGTGGGAATTTGGGGCAAAAATGGGGGATTTGGGGGGCAAAATTGGGGAATTTGGGGCAAAAATGCGGGATTTGGGGGGCAAAATGTGGGATATTGGTGTGAAATGCGGAAATTTGGGGCAAAAATGTGGGATTTGGGGGTAAATTGCAGGATTTTGGTGTAAAATGTGGGAATGCAGGGCAAAAATGTGGGATTTGGGAAGCAAAATGGGGGATTTTGGGGGGAAATTGCAGGATTTGGGGGGCAAAATGTGCGGTTTTAGGGTAAAAATGGGGGATTTGGGGGGAAATCGCGGGATTTTGGGGGCAAAATGTGGGAATTTGGTGTGAAATGTGCGAATTTGGGTCAAAATTGTGGGCTTTGGGGGCGAAATGGGGGAATTTGGGGGGAAATCGCAGGACTTTGGAAGAAAAATGTGGGATTTGGGGGGCGAAATGTGGGAATTTGGGTCAAAAATGTGGGATTTGGGGGGCGAAATGTGGGAATTTGGGGGAAATTGCAGGATGTTGGGGCAAAAATGTGGGCTTCAGGGGGCGAAATGTGGGATTTTGGTGCGAAATGTGGAATTTGGGGCAAAAATGCGGGATTTGGGGCGCGAAATGTGGGAATTTGGGGGGAAATTGCAGGATTTTGGGGCAAAAATGTGGGATTTGGGGGGCTAAACGGGGGAATTTGGGGGAAATCGCGGGATTTTGGGGGCAAAATGGGGGAATTTGGTGCGAAATGCGGGGTTTGGGGTCAAAAATGCGTGATTTGGGGGCAAAATGGGGGAATTTGGGGAAAAATGTGGGATTTGGGGGGCAAAATGTGGGATTTTGGTGTAAAATGTGGGGATTTGGGTCAAAAATGTGGGATTTTGGGGGGCGAAACGGGGGGATTTGGGGTAAATTGTGGGCTTTGGGGGGCAAAAATGCGAGATTTGTCGAGCGAAATGGGTGAATTTGGGGCAAAAATGGGGGAATTTGGGGGGAAATCGTGGGATTTTGGGGGCAAAATGTGGGATTTTGGTGCAAAATGCAGGAATTTGGGGCAAAAATCGGGGATTTTTGGGGGAAATTGCAGGATTTTGGGGGCAAAACGTGCGGTTTTAGGGTAAAAACGGGGGATTTGGGGGGAAATCGCGGGATTTTGGGGGCAAAATGTGGGATATTGGTGTGAAATGTGGGAATTTGGGGCAAAAATGGGGGATTTGGGGGGCAAAATGGGGGATTTGGGGGGAAATCGTGGGATTTGGGGGCCAAATGTGGGATTTTGGTGTAAAACGTGGGAATTTGGGGCAAAAATGTGGGATTTCGGGGGAAATAGCGGGATTTTGGGGGTGAAATGTGGGAATTTGGGTCAAAATTGTGGGCTTTGGGGGGCGAAATTGGGGAATTTGGTTCAAAAATGTGGGATTTGGGCGGCAAAACGTGGGATATTGGTGTGAAATGTGGAAATTTGGGGGGAAAATGTGGGATTTGGGGGGAAATTGCAGGATTTTGGTGTAAAATGTGGGAATGCAGGGCAAAAATGTGGGATTTGGGAAGCAAAATGGGGGATTTCGGGGGGAAATTGCAGGATTTGGGGGGCAAAATGTGCGGGTTTAGGGTAAAAATGGGGGATTTGGGGGGAAATCGCGGGATTTTGGGGGCAAACTGTGGGAATTGCGTGTGAAATGTGCGAATTTGGGTCAAAATTGTGCGCTTTGGGGGCGAAATGGGGGAATTTGGGGCAAAAATGGGGGATTTGGGGGGCGAAATGTGGGAATTTGGGTCAAAATTGTGGGCTTTGGGGGGCGAAATGTGGGAATTTCGGGCAAAAATGTGGGATTTGGGGGGTAAAATGCGGGGATTTGGGTCATAAATGTGGGATTTGGGGGCAAAATGGGGGAATGTGGGTCAAAAATGTGGGATTTGGGGGGCAAAATGTTGGAATTTGGTGTAAAATGTGGGAATTTGGGGCAAAAATGCGGGATTTGGGGGGCGAGATGGGGGAATTTGGGGGGAAATCGCTGGATTTTGGGGCAAAATGTGAGATATTGGTGTAAAATGTGGGGATTTGGGTCAAAAATGTGGGATTTTGGGGGGAAATTGCAGGATTTTGGGTGCAAAATGTGGGGTTTTAGGTCAAAAATGGGGGATTTGGGGGGAAATCGTGGGATTTGGGGGGCGAAATGTGGGATTTTGGTGTAAAATGTGGGGATTTGTGTCAAAAATGCGGGATTTGTGAGGCAAAACGGGGGAATTTGGGGGGAAATCACGGGATTTGGGGGCAAAAATGTGGGAATTTGGTGTGAAATGCGGGAATTTGGGGCAAAATGTGGGATTCTGGGGAAAAATTGCCGGATTTTGAGGGGAAAATTGCAGGATTTGGGTGCAAAATGTGGGGTTTTAGGTCAAAAATGGGGGATTTGGGGGGAAATCGTGGGGTTTTGGGTGGCAAAATGTGGGTATTTGGTGTGAAATGTGGGAATTTGGGGCAAAAATGTGGGATTTGGGGGGCAAAATGTGGGAATTTGGGGCAAAAATACAGGATTTTGGGGGCAAAATGTGGGAATTTGGTGTGAAATGTGGGATTTGGGGGGCAAAAATGCAGGATTTGGGGGCAAAATGTGGGATTTTGGGGGTAAATTGTGGGATTTTGGTGCAAAATGCAGGAATTTGGGGCAAAAATGGGGGATTTGTGGGGAAATCGTGGGATTTTGGGGGCAAAATGTTGGATTTTGGTGCAAAATGCGGGGATTTGGGTCAAAAATGTGGGATTTGGGGGCAAAATGGGGGAATTTGGGTCAAAAATGTGGGATTTGGGGGCAAAATGTGGGAATTTGGTGTAAAATGTGGGAATTTGGGGCAAAAATGGGGGATTTGGGGGGCGAAATTGGGGAATTTGGGGCAAAAATGCGGGATTTGGGGGGCAAAATGTGGGATATTGGTGTGAAATGCGGAAATTTGGGGCAAAAATGTGGGATTTGGGGGTAAATTGCAGGATTTTGGTGTAAAATGTGGGAATGCAGGGCAAAAATGTGGGATTTGGGAAGCAAAATGGGGGATTTTGGGGGGAAATTGCAGGATTTGGGGGGCAAAATGTGCGGTTTTAGGGTAAAAATGGGGGATTTGGGGGGAAATCGCGGGATTTTGGGGGCAAAATGTGGGAATTTGGTGTGAAATGTGCGAATTTGGGTCAAAATTGTGGGCTTTGGGGGGCGAAATGTGGGAATTTGGGTCAAAAATGTGGGATTTGGGGGGCGAAATGTGGGAATTTGGGGGAAATTGCAGGATGTTGGGGCAAAAATGTGGGCTTCAGGGGGCGAAATGTGGGATTTTGGTGCGAAATGTGGAATTTGGGGCAAAAATGCGGGATTTGGGGCGCAAAATGTGGGAATTTGGGGGGAAATTGCAGGATTTTGGGGCAAAAATGTGGGATTTGGGGGGCTAAACGGGGGAATTTGGGGGAAATCGCGGGATTTTGGGGGCAAAATGGGGGAATTTGGTGCGAAATGCGGGGTTTGGGGTCAAAAATGCGTGATTTGGGGGCAAAATGGGGGAATTTGGGGAAAAATGTGGGATTTGGGGGGCAAAATGTGGGATTTTGGTGTAAAATGTGGGGATTTGGGTCAAAAATGTGGGATTTTGGGGGGCGAAACGGGGGGATTTGGGGGGAAATCGTGGGATTTTGGGGGCAAAATGTGGGATTTTGGTGCAAAATGCAGGAATTTGGGGCAAAAATCGGGGATTTTTGGGGGAATTGCAGGATTTTGGGGGCAAAACGTGCGGTTTTAGGGTAAAAATGGGGGATTTGGGGGGAAATCGCGGGATTTTGGGGGCAAAATGTGGGATATTGGTGTGAAATGTGGGGTTTTAGGTCAAAAATGTGGGATTTGGGGGGAAATCGTGGGATTTGGGGGGCGAAATGTGGGATTTTGGTGTAAAATGTGGGGATTTGTGTCAAAAATGCGGGATTTGTGGGGCAAAACGGGGGAATTTGGGGGGAAATCACGGAATTTGGGGGCAAAAATGTGGGAATTTGGTGTGAAATGCGGGAATTTGGGGCAAAATGTGGGATTTTGGGGAAAAATTGCGGGATTTTGAGGGGAAAATTGCAGGATTTGGGTGCAAAATGTGGGGTTTTAGGTCAAAAATGGGGGATTTGGGGGGAAATCGTGGGGTTTTGGGTGGCAAAATGTGGGTATTTGGTGTGAAATGTGGGAATTTGGGGCAAAAATGTGGGATTTGGGGGGCAAAATGTGGGAATTTGGGGCAAAAATACAGGATTTTGGGGGCAAAATGTGGGGTTTTAGGGTAAAAATGGGGGATTTTGGGGGAAATCGTGGGGTTTGGGGTGGCAAAATGTGGGAATTTGGTGTGAAATGTGGGAATTTGGGGCAAAAATGTGGGATTTGGGGGGCAAAATGTGGGATATTGGTGTGAAATGTGGAAATTTGGGGGGAAAATGTGGGATTTGGGGGGAAATTGCAGGATTTTGGTGTAAAATGTGGGAATGCAGGGCAAAAATGTGGGATTTGGGAAGCAAAATGGGGGATTTTGGGGGGAAATTGCAGGATTTGGGGGGCAAAATGTGCGGTTTTAGGGTAAAAATGTGGGATTTGGGGGGAAATCGTGGGATTTTGGGGGCAAAATGTGGGAATTTGGTGTGAAATGTGCGAATTTGGGTCAAAATTGTGCGCTTTGGGGGCGAAATGGGGGAATTTGGGGCAAAAATGCAGGATTTGGGGGGCGAAATGTGGGAATTTGGGTCAAAATTGTGGGCTTTGGGGGGCGAAAGGTGGGAATTTGGGGCAAAAAAGTGGGATTTGGGGGGCGAAATGGGGGAATTTGGTGTTAAAGTTGGGAATTCAGGGCAAAAATGTGGGATTTGGGGGGCAAAATGGGGGAATTTGGGGGGAAATCGCGGGACTTTGGAAGAAAACTGCGGGATTTGGGTGGCAAAATGTGGGAATTTGGGTCAAAAATGTGGGATTTGGGGGGCAAAATGTGGGAATTTGGGGCGAAATTGCAGGATTTGGGGGCAAAATGTGGGGTTTTAGGGTAAAAATGGGGGATTTTGGGGGAAATCGTGGAATTTTGGGTGGCAAAATGTGGGAATTTGGTGTGAAATGTGGGAATTCATGGCAAAAATGCGGGATTTGGGGGCAAAATGTGGGATTTTGGGGGTAAATTGTGGGATTTTGGTGCAAAATGCAGGAATTTGGGGCAAAAATGGGGGATTTGTGGGGAAATCGTGGGATTTTGGGGGCAAAATGTTGGATTTTGGTGCAAAATGCGGGGATTTGGGTCAAAAATGTGGGATTTGGGGGCAAAATGGGGGAATGTGGGTCAAAAATGTGGGATTTGGGGGGCAAAATGTTGGAATTTGGTGTAAAATGTGGGAATTTGGGGCAAAAATGGGGGATTTGGGGGGCGAGATGGGGGAATTTGGGGGGAAATCGCTGGATTTTGGGGCAAAATGTGAGATATTGGTGTAAAATGTGGGGATTTGGGTCAAAAATGTGGGATTTTGGGGGGAAATTGCAGGATTTTGGGTGCAAAATGTGGGGTTTTAGGTCAAAAATGGGGGATTTGGGGGGAAATCGTGGGATTTGGGGGGCGAAATGTGGGATTTTGGTGTAAAATGTGGGGATTTGTGTCAAAAATGCGGGATTTGGGGGGCAAAACGGGGGAATTTGGGGGGAAATCACGGGATTTGGGGGCAAAAATGTGGGAATTTGGTGTGAAATGCGGGAATTTGGGGCAAAATGTGGGATTCTGGGGAAAAATTGCGGGATTTTGAGGGGAAAATTGCAGGATTTGGGTGCAAAATGTGGGGTTTTAGGTCAAAAATGGGGGATTTGGGGGGAAATCGTGGGGTTTTGGGTGGCAAAATGTGGGTATTTGGTGTGAAATGTGGGAATTTGGGGCAAAAATGTGGGATTTGGGGGGCGAAATGTGGGAATTTGGGGCAAAAATACGGGATTTTGGGGGCAAAATGTGGGAATTTGGTGTTAAATGTGGGAATTCAGGGCAAAAATGCAGGATTTGGGGGCAAAATGTGGGATTTTGGGGGTAAATTGTGGGATTTTGGTGCAAAATGCAGGAATTTGGGGCAAAAATGGGGGATTTGTGGGGAAATCGTGGGATTTTGGGGGCAAAATGTTGGATTTTGGTGCAAAATGCGGGGATTTGGGTCAAAAATGTGGGATTTGGGGGCAAAATGGGGGAATTTGGGTCAAAAATGTGGGATTTGGGGGCAAAATGTGGGAATTTGGTGTAAAATGTGGGAATTTGGGGCAAAAATGGGGGATTTGGGGGGCGAAATTGGGGAATTTGGGGCAAAAATGCGGGATTTGGGGGGCAAAATGTGGGATATTGGTGTGAAATGCGGAAATTTGGGGGAAAAATGTGGGATTTGGGGGTAAATTGCAGGATTTTGGTGTAAAATGTGGGAATGCAGGGCAAAAATGTGGGATTTGGGAAGTAAAATGGGGGATTTTGGGGGGAAATTGCAGGATTTGGGGGGCAAAATGTGCGGTTTTAGGGTAAAAATGGGGGATTTGGGGGGAAATCGCGGGATTTTGGGGGCAAAATGTGGGAATTTGGTGTGAAATGTGCGAATTTGGGTCAAAATTGTGGGCTTTGGGGGGCGAAATGGGGGAATTTGGGGGGAAATCGCAGGACTTTGGAAGAAAAATGTGGGTTTTGGGGGGCGAAATGTGGGAATTTGGGTCAAAAATGTGGGATTTGGGGGGCGAAATGTGGGAATTTGGGGGAAATTGCAGGATGTTGGGGCAAAAATGTGGGCTTCAGGGGGCGAAATGTGGGATTTTGGTGCGAAATGTGGAATTCAGGGCAAAAATGCGGGATTTGGGGCGCAAAATGTGGGAATTTGGGGTGAAATTGCAGGATTTTGGGGCAAAAATGTGGGATTTGGGGGGCTAAATGGGGGAATTTGGGGGAAATCGCGGGATTTTGGGGGCAAAATGGGGGAATTTGGTGCGAAATGCGGGGTTTGGGGTCAAAAATGCGTGATTTGGGGGCAAAATGGGGGAATTTGGGGAAAAATGTGGGATTTGGGGGGCAAATTGTGGGATTTTGGTGTAAAATGTGGGGATTTGGGTCAAAAATGTGGGATTTTGGGGGGCGAAACGGGGGGATTTGGGGGGAAATCGTGGGATTTTGGGGGCAAAATGTGGGATTTTGGTGCAAAATGCAGGAATTTGGGGCAAAAATCGGGGATTTTTGGGGGAAATTGCAGGATTTTGGGGGCAAAACGTGCGGTTTTAGGGTAAAAATGGGGGATTTGGGGGGAAATCGCGGGATTTTGGGGGCAAAATGTGGGATATTGGTGTGAAATGTGGGAATTTGGGGCAAAAATGGGGGATTTGGGGGGCAAAATGGGGGATTTGGGGGGAAATCGTGGGATTTGGGGGCCAAATGTGGGATTTTGGTGTAAAACGTGGGAATTTGGGGCAAAAATGTGGGATTTGGGGGGAAATAGCGGGATTTTGGGGGTGAAATGTGGGAATTTGGGTCAAAATTGTGGGCTTTGGGGGGCGAAATTGGGGAATTTGGGTCAAAAATGTGGGAATTTGGTGTGAAATGTGCGAATTTGGGTCAAAATTGTGGGCTTTGGGGGGCGAAATGGGGGAATTTTGGGGGAATCGCAGGACTTTGGAAGAAAAATGTGGGATTTGGGGGGCGAAATGTGGGAATTTGGGTCAAAAATGTGGGATTTGGGGGGCGAAATGTGGGAATTTGGGGGAAATTGCGGGATGTTGGGGCAAAAATGTGGGCTTCAGGGGGCGAAATGTGGGATTTTGGTGCGAAATGTGGAATTTGGGGCAAAAATGCGGGATTTGGGGCGCGAAATGTGGGATTTTGGGGGGAAATTGCAGGATTTTGGGGCAAAAATGTGGGATTTGGGGGGCTAAACGGGGTAATTTGGGGGAAATCGCGGGATTTGGGGGGCAAAATGGGGGAATTTGGTGCGAAATGCGGGGTTTGGGGTCAAAAATGCGTGATTTGGGGGCAAAATGGGGGAATTTGGGGAAAAATGTGGGATTTGGGGGGCAAAATGTGGGATTTTGGTGTAAAATGTGGGGATTTGGGTCAAAAATGTGGGATTTTGGGGGGCGAAACGGGGGGATTTGTGGGGAAATCGTGGGATTTTGGGGCAAAAATGCGAGATTTGTCGAGCGAAATGGGTGAATTTGGGGCAAAAATGGGGGAATTTGGGGGGAAATCGTGGGATTTTGGGGGCAAAATGTGGGATTTTGGTGCAAAATGCAGGAATTTGGGGCAAAAATCGGGGATTTTTGGGGGAAATTGCAGGATTTTGGGGGCAAAATGTGCGGTTTTAGGGTAAAAATGGGGGATTTGGGGGGAAATCGCGGGATTTTGGGGGCAAAATGTGGGATATTGGTGTGAAATGTGGGAATTTGGGGCAAAAATGGGGGATTTGGGGGGCAAAATGGGGGATTTGGGGGGAAATCGTGGGATTTGGGGGCCAAATGTGGGATTTTGGTGTAAAACGTGGGAATTTGGGGCAAAAATGTGGGATTTGGGGGGAAATAGCGGGATTTTGGGGGCGAAATGTGGGAATTTGGGTCAAAATTGTGGGCTTTGGGGGGCGAAACTGGGGAATTTGGGTCAAAAATGCGGGATTTGGGGGGCGAAATGTGGGAATTTGGGGCGAAATTTCAGGATTTGGGGGCAAAATGTGGGGTTTTAGGGTAAAAATGGGGGATTTTGGGGGAAATCGTGGGGTTTGGGGTGGCAAAATGTGGGAATTTGGTGTGAAATGTGGGAATTTGGGGCAAAAATGTGGGATTTGGGGGGCGAAATGTGGGAATTTGGGGCAAAAATACAGGATTTTGGGGGCAATATGTGGGAATTTGGTGTGAAATGTGGGAATTCAGGGCAAAAATGCGGGATTTGGGGGCAAAAATGTGGGATTTTTGGGGTAAATTGTGGGATTTTGGTGCAAAATGCAGGAATTTGGGGCAAAAATGGGGGATTTGTGGGGAAATCGTGGGATTTTGGGGGCAAAATATTAGATTTTAGTGCGAAATGCGGGGATTTGGGTCAAAAATGTGGGATTTTGGGGGCAAAATGGGGGAATTTGGGTCAAAAATGTGGGATTTTGGGGCAAAATGTGGGAATTTGGTGTAAAATGTGGGAATTTGGGGCAAAAATGTGGGCTTCAGGGGGCGAAATGTGGGATTTTGGTGCGAAATGTGGAATTTGGGGCAAAAATGCGGGATTTGGGGCGCGAAATGTGGGAATTTGGGGGGAAATTGCAGGATTTTGGGGCAAAAATGTGGGATTTGGGGGGCTAAACGGGGGAATTTGGGGGAAATCGTGGGATTTGGGGGGCAAAATGGGGGAATTTGGTGCGAAATGCG
The DNA here is from genome assembly GCF_036417535.1 of Chlamydotis macqueenii. Taxonomy (NCBI): domain Eukaryota; kingdom Metazoa; phylum Chordata; class Aves; order Otidiformes; family Otididae; genus Chlamydotis; species Chlamydotis macqueenii. Next base: position 698,552 of record NW_028239108.1, read on the forward strand.
GGGTTTGGGGTCAAAAATGCGTGATTTGGGGGCAAAATGGGGGAATTTGGGGAAAAATGTGGGATTTGGGGGGCAAAATGTGGGATTTTGGTGTAAAATGTGGGGATTTGGGTCAAAAATGTGGGATTTTGGGGGGCGAAACGGGGGGATTTGTGGGGAAATCGTGGGATTTTGGGGCAAAAATGCGAGATTTGTCGAGCGAAATGGGTGAATTTGGGGCAAAAATGGGGGAATTTGGGGGGAAATCGTGGGATTTTGGGGGCAAAATGTGGGATTTTGGTGCAAAATGCAGGAATTTGGGGCAAAAATGGGGGATTTTTGGGGGAAATTGCAGGATTTTGGGGGCAAAACGTGCGGTTTTAGGGTAAAAACGGGGGATTTGGGGGGAAATCGCGGTTTTTTGGGGGCAAAATGTGGGATATTGGTGTGAAATGTGGGAATTTGGGGCAAAAATGGGGCATTTGGGGGGCAAAATGGGGGATTTGGGGGGAAATCGTGGGATTTGGGGGCCAAATGTGGGATTTTGGTGTAAAACGTGGGAATTTGGGGCAAAAATGTGGGATTTCGGGGGAAATAGCGGGATTTTGGGGGTGAAATGTGGGAATTTGGGTCAAAATTGTGGGCTTTGGGGGGCGAAATTGGGGAATTTGGGTCAAAAATGCGGGATTTGGGGGGCGAAACCTGGGATATTGGTGTGAAATGTGGAAATTTGGGGGGAAAATGTGGGATTTGGGGGTAAATTGCAGGATTTTGGTGTAAAATGTGGGAATGCAGGGCAAAAATGTGGGATTTGGGAAGCAAAATGTGGGATTTTGGGGGGAAATTGCAGGATTTGGGGGGCAAAATGTGCGGTTTTAGTGTAAAAATGGGGGATTTGGGGGGAAATCGCGGGATTTTGGGGGCAAACTGTGGGAATTGCGTGTGAAATGTGCGAATTTGGGTCAAAATTGTGCGCTTTGGGGGCGAAATGGGGGAATTTGGGGCAAAAATGCAGGATTTGGGGGGCGAAATGTGGGAATTTGGGTCAAAATTGTGGGCTTTGTGGGGCGAAATGTGGGAATTTGGGGCAAAAATGTGGGATTTGGGGGGCGAAATGTGGGAATTTGGTGTTAAAGTTGGGAATTCAGGGCAAAAATGTGGGATTTGGGGGGCAAAATGGGGGAATTTGTGGGGAAATCGCGGGACTTTGGAAGAAAACTGCGGAATTTGGGTGGCAAAATGTGGGAATTTGGGTCAAAAATGTGGGATTTGGGGGGCGAAATGTGGGAATTTGGGGCGAAATTGCAGGATTTGGGGGCAAAATGTGGGGTTTTAGGGTAAAAATGGGGGATTTTGGGGGAAATCGTGGAATTTTGGGTGGCAAAATGTGGGAATTTGTGTCAAAAATGCGGGATTTGGGGGGCGAGATGGGGGAATTTGGGGGGAAATCGCTGGATTTTGGGGCAAAATGTGAGATATTGGTGTAAAATATGGGGATTTGGGTCAAAAATGTGGGATTTTGGGGGGAAATTGCAGGATTTTGGGTGCAAAATGTGGGGTTTTAGGTCAAAAATGGGGGATTTGGGGGGAAATCGTGGGATTTGGGGGGCGAAATGTGGGATTTTGGTGTAAAATGTGGGGATTTGTGTCAAAAATGCGGGATTTGGGGGGCAAAACGGGGGAATTTGGGGGGAAATCACGGGATTTGGGGGCAAAAATGTGGGAATTTGGTGTGAAATGCGGGAATTTGGGGCAAAAATGTGGGATTTGGGGGGCGAAATGTGGGAATTTGGGGCAAAAATACAGGATTTTGGGGGCAAAATGTGGGAATTTGGTGTGAAATGTGGGAATTCAGGGCAAAAATGCGGGATTTGGGGGCAAAAATGTGGGATTTTGGGGGTAAATTGTGGGATTTTGGTGCAAAATGCAGGAATTTGGGGCAAAAATGGGGGATTTGTGGGGAAATCGTGGGATTTTGGGGGCAAAATTCTGGATTTTAGTGCGAAATGCGGGGATTTGGGTCAAAAATGTGGGATTTTGGGGGCAAAATGGGGGAATTTGGAGCTAAAATGTGGGATTTGGGGGGCAAAATGTTGGAATTTGGTGTAAAATGTGGGAATTTGGGGCAAAATTGTGGGCTTTGGGGGGCGAAATTGGGGAATTTGGGGCAAAAATGTGGGCTTTGGGGGGCAAAATGTGGGATATTGGTGTGAAATGCGGAAATTTGGGGGGAAAATGTGGGATTTGGGGGTAAATTGCAGGATTTTGGTGTAAAATGTGGGAATGCAGGGCAAAAATGTGGGATTTGGGAAGCAAAATGTGGGATTTTGGGGGGAAATTGCAGGATTTGGGGGGCAAAATGTGCGGTTTTAGTGTAAAAATGGGGGATTTGGGGGGAAATCGCGGGATTTTGGGGGCAAAATGTGGGAATTGCGTGTGAAATGTGCGAATTTGGGTCAAAATTGTGCGCTTTGGGGGCGAAATGGGGGAATTTGGGGCAAAAATGCAGGATTTGGGGGGCGAAATGTGGGAATTTGGGTCAAAATTGTGGGCTTTGTGGGGCGAAATGTGGGAATTTGGGGCAAAAAAAGTGGGATTTGGGGGGCGAAATGTGGGAATTTGGTGTTAAAGTTGGGAATTCAGGGCAAAAATGTGGGATTTGGGGGGCAAAATGGGGGAATTTGGAGGGAAATCGCAGGACTTTGGAAGAAAAATGCGGGATTTGTGTGGCGAAATGTGGGAATTTGGGTCAAAAATGTGGGATTTGGGGGGCGAAATGTGGGAATTTGGGGCGAAATTGCAGGATTTGGGGGCAAAATGTGGGGTTTTAGGGTAAAAATGGGGGATTTTGGGGGAAATCGTGGAATTTTGGGTGGCAAAATGTGGGAATTTGGTGTGAAATGCGGGAATTTGGGGCAAAATGTGGGATTTTGGGTAAAAATTGCGGGATTTTGAGGGGAAAATTGCAGGATTTGGGTGCAAAATGTGGGGTTTTAGGTCAAAAATGGGGGATTTTGGGGGAAATCGTGGGGTTTTGGGTGGCAAAATGTGGGTATTTGGTGTGAAATGTGGGAATTTGGGGCAAAAATGTGGGATTTGTGGGGCAAAATGTGGGAATTTGGGGCAAAAATACGGGATTTTGGGGGCAAAATGTGGGAATTTGGTGTGAAATGTGGGAATTCAGGGCAAAAATGCAGGATTTGGGGGCAAAATGTGGGATTTTGGGGGTAAATTGTGGGATTTTGGTGCAAAATGCAGGAATTTGGGGCAAAAATGGGGGATTTGTGGGGAAATCGTGGGATTTTGGGGGCAAAATGTTGGATTTTGGTGCAAAATGCGGGGATTTGGGTCAAAAATGTGGGATTTGGGGGCAAAATGGGGGAATTTGGGTCAAAAATGTGGGATTTGGGGGCAAAATGTGGGAATTTGGTGTAAAATGTGGGAATTTGGGGCAAAAATGGGGGATTTGGGGGGCGAAATTGGGGAATTTGGGGCAAAAATGCGGGATTTGGGGGGCAAAATGTGGGATATTGGTGTGAAATGCGGAAATTTGGGGGAAAATCGTGGGATTTGGGGAGAAATTGCAGGATTTTGGTGTAAAATGTGGGAATGCAGGGCAAAAATGTGGGATTTGGGAAGCAAAATGGGGGATTTTGGGGGGAAATTGCAGGATTTGGGGGGCAAAATGTGCGGTTTTAGGGTAAAAATGGGGGATTTGGGGGGAAATCGCGGGATTTTGGGGGCAAAATGTGGGAATTTGGTGTGAAATGTGCGAATTTGGGTCAAAATTGTGGGCTTTGGGGGGCGAAATGGGGGAATTTGGGGGGAAATCGCAGGACTTTGGAAGAAAAATGTGGGATTTGGGGGGCGAAATGTGGGAATTTGGGTCAAAAATGTGGGATTTGGGGGGCGAAATGTGGGAATTTGGGGGAAATTGCAGGATGTTGGGGCAAAAATGTGGGCTTCAGGGGGCGAAATGTGGGATTTTGGTGCGAAATGTGGAATTCAGGGCAAAAATGCGGGATTTGGGGCGCAAAATGTGGGAATTTGGGGGGAAATTGCGGGATTTTGGGGCAAAAATGTGGGATTTGGGGGGCTAAACGGGGGAATTTGGGGGAAATCGCGGGATTTTGGGGGCAAAATGGGGGAATTTGGTGCGAAATGCGGGGTTTGGGGTCAAAAATGCGTGATTTGGGGGCAAAATGGGGGAATTTGGGGAAAAATGTGGGATTTGGGGGGCAAAATGTGGGATTTTGGTGTAAAATGTGGGGATTTGGGTCAAAAATGTGGGATTTTGGGGGGCGAAACGGGGGGATTTGTGGGGAAATCGTGGGATTTTGGGGCAAAAATGCGAGATTTGTCGAGCGAAATGGGTGAATTTGGGGCAAAAATGGGGGAATTTGGGGGGAAATCGTGGGATTTTGGGGGCAAAATGTGGGATTTTGGTGCAAAATGCAGGAATTTGGGGCAAAAATCGGGGATTTTTGGGGGAAATTGCAGGATTTTGGGGGCAAAACGTGCGGTTTTAGGGTAAAAACGGGGGATTTGGGGGGAAATCGCGGGATTTTGGGGGCAAAATGTGGGATATTGGTGTGAAATGTGGGAATTTGGGGCAAAAATGGGGGATTTGGGGGGCAAAATGGGGGATTTGGGGGGAAATCGTGGGATTTGGGGGCCAAATGTGGGATTTTGGTGTAAAACGTGGGAATTTGGGGCAAAAATGTGGGATTTCGGGGGAAATAGCGGGATTTTGGGGGTGAAATGTGGGAATTTGGGTCAAAATTGTGGGCTTTGGGGGGCGAAATTGGGGAATTTGGGGCAAAAATGTGGGATTTGGGCGGCAAAACGTGGGATATTGGTGTGAAATGTGGAAATTTGGGGGGAAAATGTGGGATTTGGGGGGAAATTGCAGGATTTTGGTGTAAAATGTGGGAATGCAGGGCAAAAATGTGGGATTTGGGAAGCAAAATGGGGGATTTTGGGGGGAAATTGCAGGATTTGGGGGGCAAAATGTGCGGTTTTAGGGTAAAAATGGGGGATTTGGGGGGAAATCGCGGGATTTTGGGGGCAAACTGTGGGAATTGCGTGTGAAATGTGCGAATTTGGGTCAAAATTGTGCGCTTTGGGGGCGAAATGGGGGAATTTGGGGCAAAAATGCAGGATTTGGGGGGCGAAATGTGGGAATTTGGGTCAAAATTGTGGGCTTTGGGGGGCGAAATGTGGGAATTTGGGGCAAAAAAGTGGGATTTGGGGGGCGAAATGTGGGAATTTGGTGTTAAAGTTGGGAATTCAGGGCAAAAATGTGGGATTTGGGTGGCAAAATGGGGGAATTTGGGGGGAAATCGCGGGACTTTGGAAGAAAACTGCGGAATTTGGGTGGCAAAATGTGGGAATTTGGGTCAAAAATGTGGGATTTGGGGGGCGAAATGTGGGAATTTGGGGCGAAATTGCAGGATTTGGGGGCAAAATGTGGGGTTTTAGGGTAAAAATGGGGGATTTTGGGGGAAATCGTGGAATTTTGGGTGGCAAAATGTGGGAATTTGGTGTGAAATGTGGGAATTTGGGGCAAAATGTGGGATTTTGGGGAAAAATTGCGGGATTTTGAGGGGAAAATTGCAGGATTTGGGTGCAAAATGTGGGGTTTTAGGTCAAAAATGTGGGATTTTGGGGGAAATCGTGGGGTTTTGGGTGGCAAAATGTGGGTATTTGGTGTGAAATGTGGGAATTTGGGGCAAAAATGTGGGATTTGTGGGGCAAAATGTGGGAATTTGGGGCAAAAATACGGGATTTTGGGGGCAAAATGTGGGAATTTGGTGTTAAATGTGGGAATTCAGGGCAAAAATGCAGGATTTGGGGGCAAAATGTGGGATTTTGGGGGTAAATTGTGGGATTTTGGTGCAAAATGCAGGAATTTGGGGCAAAAATGGGGGATTTGTGGGGAAATCGTGGGATTTTGGGGGCAAAATGTTGGATTTTGGTGCAAAATGCGGGGATTTGGGTCAAAAATGTGGGATTTGGGGGCAAAATGGGGGAATTTGGGTCAAAAATGTGGGATTTGGGGGCAAAATGTGGGAATTTGGTGTAAAATGTGGGAATTTGTGTCAAAAATGCGGGATTTGGGGGGCGAGATGGGGGAATTTGGGGGGAAATCGCTGGATTTTGGGGCAAAATGTGAGATATTGGTGTAAAATGTGGGGATTTGGGTCAAAAATGTGGGATTTTGGGGGGAAATTGCAGGATTTTGGGTGCAAAATGTGGGGTTTTAGGTCAAAAATGGGGGATTTGGGGGGAAATCGTGGGATTTGGGGGGCGAAATGTGGGATTTTGGTGTAAAATGTGGGGATTTGTGTCAAAAATGCGGGATTTGTGGGGCAAAACGGGGGAATTTGGGGGGAAATCACGGGATTTGGGGGCAAAAATGTGGGAATTTGGTGTGAAATGCGGGAATTTGGGGCAAAATGTGGGATTTTGGGGAAAAATTGCGGGATTTTGAGGGGAAAATTGCAGGATTTGGGTGCAAAATGTGGGGTTTTAGATCAAAAATGTGGGATTTTGGGGGAAATCGTGGGGTTTTGGGTGGCAAAATGTGGGTATTTGGTGTGAAATGTGGGAATTTGGGGCAAAAATGTGGGATTTGGGGGGCGAAATGTGGGAATTTGGGGCAAAAATACGGGATTTTGGGGGCAAAATGTGGGAATTTGGTGTTAAATGTGGGAATTCAGGGCAAAAATGCAGGATTTGGGGGCAAAATGTGGGATTTTGGGGGTAAATTGTGGGATTTTGGGGGCAAAATGTTGGATTTTGGTGCAAAATGTGGGAATTTGGGTCAAAAATGTGGGATTTGGGGGGCGAAATGTGGGAATTTGGGGCGAAATTGCAGGATTTGGGGGCAAAATGTGGGGTTTTAGGGTAAAAATGGGGGATTTTGGGGGAAATCGTGGAATTTTGGGTGGCAAAATGTGGGAATTTGGTGTGAAATGCGGGAATTTGGGGCAAAATGTGGGATTTTGGGGAAAAATTGCGGGATTTTGAGGGGAAAATTGCAGGATTTGGGTGCAAAATGTGGGGTTTTAGGTCAAAAATGTGGGATTTTGGGGGAAATCGTGGGGTTTTGGGTGGCAAAATGTGGGTATTTGGTGTGAAATGTGGGAATTTGGGGCAAAAATGTGGGATTTGGGGGGCGAAATGTGGGAATTTGGGGCAAAAATACGGGATTTTGGGGGCAAAATGTGGGAATTTGGTGTTAAATGTGGGAATTCAGGGCAAAAATGCAGGATTTGGGGGCAAAATGTGGGATTTTGGGGGTAAATTGTGGGATTTTGGTGCAAAATGCAGGAATTTGGGGCAAAAATGGGGGATTTGTGGGGAAATCGTGGGATTTTGGGGGCAAAATGTTGGATTTTGGTGCAAAATGCGGGGATTTGGGTCAAAAATGTGGGATTTGGGGGCAAAATGGGGGAATTTGGGTCAAAAATGTGGGATTTGGGGGCAAAATGTGGGAATTTGGTGTAAAATGTGGGAATTTGGGGCAAAAATGGGGGATTTGGGGGGCGAAATTGGGGAATTTGGGGCAAAAATGCGGGATTTGGGGGGCAAAATGTGGGATATTGGTGTGAAATGCGGAAATTTGGGGGAAAATCGTGGGATTTGGGGAGAAATTGCAGGATTTTGGTGTAAAATGTGGGAATGCAGGGCAAAAATGTGGGATTTGGGAAGCAAAATGGGGGATTTTGGGGGGAAATTGCAGGATTTGGGGGGCAAAATGTGCGGTTTTAGGGTAAAAATGGGGGATTTGGGGGGAAATCGCGGGATTTTGGGGGCAAAATGTGGGAATTTGGTGTGAAATGTGCGAATTTGGGTCAAAATTGTGGGCTTTGGGGGGCGAAATGGGGGAATTTGGGGGGAAATCGCAGGACTTTGGAAGAAAAATGTGGGATTTGGGGGGCGAAATGTGGGAATTTGGGTCAAAAATGTGGGATTTTGGTGCGAAATGTGGAATTTGGGGCAAAAATGCGGGATTTGGGGCGCGAAATGTGGGAATTTGGGGGGAAATTGCAGGATTTTGGGGAAAAATGTGGGATTTGGGTGGCAAAATGTGGGATTTTGGTGTAAAATGTGGGGATTTGGGTCAAAAATGTGGGATTTTGGGGGGCGAAACGGGGGGATTTGGGGGGAAATCGTGGGATTTTGGGGCAAAAATGCGAGATTTGTCGAGCGAAATGGGTGAATTTGGGGCAAAAATGGGGGAATTTGGGGGGAAATCGTGGGATTTTGGGGGCAAAATGTGGGATTTTGGTGCAAAATGCAGGAATTTGGGGCAAAAATCGGGGATTTTTGGGGGAAATTGCAGGATTTTGGGGGCAAAACGTGCGGTTTTAGGGTAAAAACGGGGGATTTGGGGGGAAATCGCGGGATTTTGGGGGCAAAATGTGGGATATTGGTGTGAAATGTGGGAATTTGGGGCAAAAATGGGGGATTTGGGGGGCAAAATGGGGGATTTGGGGGGAAATCGTGGGATTTGGGGGCCAAATGTGGGATTTTGGTGTAAAACGTGGGAATTTGGGGCAAAAATGTGGGATTTCGGGGGAAATAGCGGGATTTTGGGGGTGAAATGTGGGAATTTGGGTCAAAATTGTGGGCTTTGGGGGGCGAAATTGGGGAATTTGGGGCAAAAATGTGGGATTTGGGCGGCAAAACGTGGGATATTGGTGTGAAATGTGGAAATTTGGGGGGAAAATGTGGGATTTGGGGGGAAATTGCAGGATTTTGGTGTAAAATGTGGGAATGCAGGGCAAAAATGTGGGATTTGGGAAGCAAAATGGGGGATTTTGGGGGGAAATTGCAGGATTTGGGGGGCAAAATGTGCGTTTTTAGGGTAAAAATGTGGGATTTGGGCGGAGATCGCGGGATTTTGGGGGCAAACTGTGGGAATTGCGTGTGAAATGTGCGAATTTGGGTCAAAATTGTGGGCTTTGGGGGCGAAATGTGGGAATTTGGGGCAAAAATGCAGGATTTGGGGGGCGAAATGTGGGAATTTGGGTCAAAATTGTGGGCTTTGGGGGGCGAAATGTGGGAATTTGGGGCAAAAATGTGGGATTTGGGGGGCGAAATGTGGGAATTTGGTGTTAAAGTTGGGAATTCAGGGCAAAAATGTGGGATTTGGGGGGCAAAATGGGGGAATTTGGGGGGAAATCGCGGGACTTTGGAAGAAAACTGCGGAATTTGTGTGGCAAAATGTGGGAATTTGGGTCAAAAATGTGGGATTTGGGGGGCGAAATGTGGGAATTTGGGGCGAAATTGCAGGATTTGGGGGCAAAATGTGGGGTTTTAGGGTAAAAATGGGGGATTTTGGGGGAAATCGTGGAATTTTGGGTGGCAAAATGTGGGAATTTGGTGTGAAATGTGGGAATTTGGGGCAAAATGTGGGATTTTGGGGAAAAATTGCGGGATTTTGAGGGGAAAATTGCAGGATTTGGGTGCAAAATGTGGGGTTTTAGGTCAAAAATGTGGGATTTTGGGGGAAATCGTGGGGTTTTGGGTGGCAAAATGTGGGTATTTGGTGTGAAATGTGGGAATTTGGGGCAAAAATGTGGGATTTGTGGGGCAAAATGTGGGAATTTGGGGCAAAAATACGGGATTTTGGGGGCAAAATGTGGGAATTTGGTGTTAAATGTGGGAATTCAGGGCAAAAATGCAGGATTTGGGGGCAAAATGTGGGATTTTGGGGGTAAATTGTGGGATTTTGGTGCAAAATGCAGGAATTTGGGGCAAAAATGGGGGATTTGTGGGGAAATCGTGGGATTTTGGGGGCAAAATGTTGGATTTTGGTGCAAAATGCGGGGATTTGGGTCAAAAATGTGGGATTTGGGGGCAAAATGGGGGAATTTGGGTCAAAAATGTGGGATTTGGGGGCAAAATGTGGGAATTTGGTGTAAAATGTGGGAATTTGGGGCAAAAATGGGGGATTTGGGGGGCGAAATTGGGGAATTTGTGGCAAAAATGCGGGATTTGGGGGGCAAAATGTTGGAATTTGGTGTAAAATGTGGGGATTTGTGTCAAAAATGCGGGATTTGGGGGGCGAGATGGGGGAATTTGGGGAGAAATCGCTGGATTTTGGGGCAAAATGTGAGATATTGGTGTAAAATGTGGGGATTTGGGTCAAAAATGTGGGATTTTGGGGGGAAATTGCAGGATTTTGGGGAAAAATGTGGGATTTGGGTGGCAAAATGTGGGATTTTGGTGTAAAATGTGGGGATTTGGGTCAAAAATGTGGGATTTTGGGGGGCGAAACGGGGGGATTTGGGGGGAAATCGTGGGATTTTGGGGCAAAAATGCGAGATTTGTCGAGCGAAATGGGTGAATTTGGGGCAAAAATGGGGGAATTTGGGGGGAAATCGTGGGATTTTGGGGGCAAAATGTGGGATTTTGGTGCAAAATGCAGGAATTTGGGGCAAAAATCGGGGATTTTTGGGGGAAATTGCAGGATTTTGGGGGCAAAACGTGCGGTTTTAGGGTAAAAACGGGGGATTTGGGGGGAAATCGCGGGATTTTGGGGGCAAAATGTGGGATATTGGTGTGAAATGTGGGAATTTGGGGCAAAAATGGGGGATTTGGGGGGCAAAATGGGGGATTTGGGGGGAAATCGTGGGATTTGGGGGCCAAATGTGGGATTTTGGTGTAAAACGTGGGAATTTGGGGCAAAAATGTGGGATTTCGGGGGAAATAGCGGGATTTTGGGGGTGAAATGTGGGAATTTGGGTCAAAATTGTGGGCTTTGGGGGGCGAAATTGGGGAATTTGGGGCAAAAATGTGGGATTTGGGCGGCAAAACGTGGGATATTGGTGTGAAATGTGGAAATTTGGGGGGAAAATGTGGGATTTGGGGGGAAATTGCAGGATTTTGGTGTAAAATGTGGGAATGCAGGGCAAAAATGTGGGATTTGGGAAGCAAAATGGGGGATTTTGGGGGGAAATTGCAGGATTTGGGGGGCAAAATGTGCGTTTTTAGGGTAAAAATGGGGGATTTGGGCGGAGATCGCGGGATTTTGGGGGCAAACTGTGGGAATTGCGTGTGAAATGTGCGAATTTGGGTCAAAATTGTGGGCTTTGGGGGCGAAATGGGGGAATTTGGGGCAAAAATGCAGGATTTGGGGGGCGAAATGTGGGAATTTGGGTCAAAATTGTGGGCTTTGGGGGGCGAAATGTGGGAATTTGGGGCAAAAATGTGGGATTTGGGGGGCGAAATGTGGGAATTTGGTGTTAAAGTTGGGAATTCAGGGCAAAAATGTGGGATTTGGGGGGCAAAATGGGGGAATTTGGGGGGAAATCGCGGGACTTTGGAAGAAAACTGCGGAATTTGGGTGGCAAAATGTGGGAATTTGGGTCAAAAATGTGGGATTTGGGGGGCGAAATGTGGGAATTTGGGGCGAAATTGCAGGATTTGGGGGCAAAATGTGGGGTTTTAGGGTAAAAATGGGGGATTTTGGGGGAAATCGTGGAATTTTGGGTGGCAAAATGTGGGAATTTGGTGTGAAATGTGGGAATTTGGGGCAAAATGTGGGATTTTGGGGAAAAATTGCGGGATTTTGAGGGGAAAATTGCAGGATTTGGGTGCAAAATGTGGGGTTTTAGGTCAAAAATGTGGGATTTTGGGGGAAATCGTGGGGTTTTGGGTGGCAAAATGTGGGTATTTGGTGTGAAATGTGGGAATTTGGGGCAAAAATGTGGGATTTGTGGGGCAAAATGTGGGAATTTGGGGCAAAAATACGGGATTTTGGGGGCAAAATGTGGGAATTTGGTGTTAAATGTGGGAATTCAGGGCAAAAATGCAGGATTTGGGGGCAAAATGTGGGATTTTGGGGGTAAATTGTGGGATTTTGGTGCAAAATGCAGGAATTTGGGGCAAAAATGGGGGATTTGTGGGGAAATCGTGGGATTTTGGGGGCAAAATGTTGGATTTTGGTGCAAAATGCGGGGATTTTGGGTCAAAAATGTGGGATTTGGGGGCAAAATGGGGGAATTTGGGTCAAAAATGTGGGATTTGGGGGCAAAATGTGGGAATTTGGTGTAAAATGTGGGAATTTGGGGCAAAAATGGGGGATTTGGGGGGCGAAATTGGGGAATTTGGGGCAAAAATACGGGATTTGGGGGGCAAAATGTGGGATATTGGTGTGAAATGCGGAAATTTGGGGGAAAATCGTGGGATTTGGGGAGAAATTGCAGGATTTTGGTGTAAAATGTGGGAATGCAGGGCAAAAATGTGGGATTTGGGAAGCAAAATGGGGGATTTTGGGGGGAAATTGCAGGATTTGGGGGGCAAAATGTGCGGTTTTAGGGTAAAAATGGGGGATTTGGGGGGAAATCGCGGGATTTTGGGGGCAAAATGTGGGAATTTGGTGTGAAATGTGCGAATTTGGGTCAAAATTGTGGGCTTTGGGGGGCGAAATGGGGGAATTTGGGGGGAAATCGCAGGACTTTGGAAGAAAAATGTGGGATTTGGGGGGCGAAATGTGGGAATTTGGGTCAAAAATGTGGGATTTGGGGGGCGAAATGTGGGAATTTGGGGTAAATTGCAGGATGTTGGGGCAAAAATGTGGGCTTCAGGGGGCGAAATGTGGGATTTTGGTGCGAAATGTGGAATTTGGGGCAAAAATGCGGGATTTGGGGCGCGAAATGTGGGAATTTGGGGGGAAATTGCGGGATTTTGGGGCAAAAATGTGGGATTTGGGGGGCTAAACGGGGGAATTTGGGGGAAATCGCGGGATTTTGGGGGCAAAATGGGGGAATTTGGTGCGAAATGCGGGGTTTGGGGTCAAAAATGCGTGATTTGGGGGCAAAATGGGGGAATTTGGGGAAAAATGTGGGATTTGGGGGGCAAAATGTGGGATTTTGGTGTAAAATGTGGGGATTTGGGTCAAAAATGTGGGATTTTGGGGGGCGAAACGGGGGGATTTGGGGGGAAATCGTGGGATTTTGGGGCAAAAATGCGAGATTTGTCGAGCGAAATGGGTGAATTTGGGGCAAAAATGGGGGAATTTGGGGGGAAATCGTGGGATTTTGGGGGCAAAATGTGGGATTTTGGTGCAAAATGCAGGAATTTGGGGCAAAAATCGGGGATTTTTGGGGGAAATTGCAGGATTTTGGGGGCAAAACGTGCGGTTTTAGGGTAAAAACGGGGGATTTGGGGGGAAATCGCGGGATTTTGGGGGCAAAATGTGGGATATTGGTGTGAAATGTGGGAATTTGGGGCAAAAATGGGGGATTTGGGGGGCAAAATGGGGGATTTGGGGGGAAATCGTGGGATTTGGGGGCCAAATGTGGGATTTTGGTGTAAAACGTGGGAATTTGGGGCAAAAATGTGGGATTTCGGGGGAAATAGCGGGATTTTGGGGGTGAAATGTGGGAATTTGGGGCAAAATTGTGGGCTTTGGGGGGCGAAATTGGGGAATTTGGGGCAAAAATGTGGGATTTGGGCGGCAAAACGTGGGATATTGGTGTGAAATGTGGAAATTTGGGGGGAAAATGTGGGATTTGGGGGGAAATTGCAGGATTTTGGTGTAAAATGTGGGAATGCAGGGCAAAAATGTGGGATTTGGGAAGCAAAATGGGGGATTTTGGGGGGAAATTGCAGGATTTGGGGGGCAAAATGTGCGGTTTTAGGGTAAAAATGGGGGATTTGGGGGGAAATCGCGGGATTTTGGGGGCAAACTGTGGGAATTGCGTGTGAAATGTGCGAATTTGGGTCAAAATTGTGCGCTTTGGGGGCGAAATGGGGGAATTTGGGGCAAAAATGCAGGATTTGGGGGGCGAAATGTGGGAATTTGGGTCAAAATTGTGGGCTTTGGGGGGCGAAATGTGGGAATTTGGGGCAAAAATGTGGGATTTGGGGGGCGAAATGTGGGAATTTGGTGTTAAAGTTGGGAATTCAGGGCAAAAATGTGGGATTTGGGGGGCAAAATGGGGGAATTTGGGGGGAAATCGCGGGACTTTGGAAGAAAACTGCGGAATTTGGGTGGCAAAATGTGGGAATTTGGGTCAAAAATGTGGGATTTGGGGGGCGAAATGTGGGAATTTGGGGCGAAATTGCAGGATTTGGGGGCAAAATGTGGGGTTTTAGGGTAAAAATGGGGGATTTTGGGGGAAATCGTGGAATTTTGGGTGGCAAAATGTGGGAATTTGGTGTGAAATGTGGGAATTTGGGGCAAAATGTGGGATTTTGGGGAAAAATTGCGGGATTTTGAGGGGAAAATTGCAGGATTTGGGTGCAAAATGTGGGGTTTTAGGTCAAAAATGTGGGATTTTGGGGGAAATCGTGGGGTTTTGGGTGGCAAAATGTGGGTATTTGGTGTGAAATGTGGGAATTTGGGGCAAAAATGTGGGATTTGGGGGGCAAAATGTGGGAATTTGGGGCAAAAATACGGGATTTTGGGGGCAAAATGTGGGAATTTGGTGTGAAATGTGGGAATTCAGGGCAAAAATGCAGGATTTGGGGGCAAAATGTGGGATTTTGGGGGTAAATTGTGGGATTTTGCTGCAAAATGCAGGAATTTGGGGCAAAAATGTGGGATTTGTGGGGAAATCGTGGGATTTAGGGGGCAAAATGTTGGATTTTGGTGCAAAATGCGGGGATTTGGGTCAAAAATGTGGGATTTGGGGGCAAAATGGGGGAATTTGGGTCAAAAATGTGGGATTTGGGGGCAAAATGTGGGAATTTGGTGTAAAATGTGGGAATTTGGGGCAAAAATGGGGGATTTGGGGGGCGAAATTGGGGAATTTGGGGCAAAAATGCGGGATTTGGGGGGCAAAATGTGGGATATTGGTGTGAAATGCGGAAATTTGGGGGAAAAATGTGGGATTTGGGGGTAAATTGCAGGATTTTGGTGTAAAATGTGGGAATGCAGGGCAAAAATGTGGGATTTGGGAAGCAAAATGGGGGATTTTGGGGGGAAATTGCAGGATTTGGGGGGCAAAATGTGCGGTTTTAGGGTAAAAATGTGGGATTTGGGGGGAAATCGCGGGATTTTGGGGGCAAAATGTGGGAATTTGGTGTGAAATGTGCGAATTTGGGTCAAAATTGTGGGCTTTGGGGGGCGAAATGGGGGAATTTGGGGGGAAATCGCAGGACTTTGGAAGAAAAATGTGGGATTTGGGAGGCGAAATGTGGGAATTTGGGTCAAAAATGTGGGATTTGGGGGGCGAAATGTGGGAATTTGGGGGAAATTGCAGGATGTTGGGGCAAAAATGTGGGCTTCAGGGGGCGAAATGTGGGATTTTGGTGCGAAATGTGGAATTTGGGGCAAAAATGCGGGATTTGGGGCGCGAAATGTGGGAATTTGGGGGGAAATTGCAGGATTTTGGGGCAAAAATGTGGGATTTGGGGGGCTAAACGGGGGAATTTGGGGGAAATCGCGGGATTTTGGGGGCAAAATGGGGGAATTTGGTGCGAAATGCGGGGTTTGGGGTCAAAAATGCGTGATTTGGGGGCAAAATGGGGGAATTTGGGGAAAAATGTGGGATTTGGGGGGCAAAATGTGGGATTTTGGTGTAAAATGTGGGGATTTGGGTCAAAAATGTGGGATTTTGGGGGGCGAAAATGGGGGGATTTGGGGGGAAATCGTGGGATTTTGGGGGCAAAATGTGGGATTTTGGTGCAAAATGCAGGAATTTGGGGCAAAAATCGGGGATTTTTGGGGGAAATTGCAGGATTTTGGGGGCAAAACGTGCGGTTTTAGTGTAAAAATGGGGGATTTGGGGGGAAATCGTGGGATTTTGGGGGCAAAATGTGGGATTTTGGTGTGAAATGTGGGAATTTGGGGCAAAAATGGGGGATTTGGGGGGCAAAATGGGGGATTTGGGGGGAAATCGTGGGATTTGGGGGCCAAATGTGGGATTTTGGTGTAAAACGTGGGAATTTGGGGCAAAAATGTGGGATTTCGGGGGAAATAGCGGGATTTTGGGGGCGAAATGTGGGAATTTGGGTCAAAATTGTGGGCTTTGGGGGGCGAAATTGGGGAATTTGGGTCAAAAATGCGGGATTTGGGTGGCGAAATGTGGGAATTTGGGTCAAAAATGTGGGATTTGGGGGGCGAAATGTGGGAATTTGGGGCGAAATTGCAGGATTTGGGGGCAAAATGTGGGGTTTTAGGGTAAAAATGGGGGATTTTGGGGGAAATCGTGGGGTTTGGGGTGGCAAAATGTGGGAATTTGGTGTGAAATGTGGGAATTTGGGGCAAAAATGTGGGATTTGGGGGGCGAAATGTGGGAATTTGGGGCAAAAATACAGGATTTTGGGGGCAAAATGTGGGAATTTGGTGTGAAATGTGGGAATTCCGGGCAAAAATGCGGGATTTGGGGGCAGAAATGTGGGATTTTGGGGGTAAATTGTGGGATTTTGGTGCAAAATGCAGGAATTTGGGGCAAAAATGGGGGATTTGTGGGGAAATCGTGGGATTTTGGGGGCAAAATGTTGGATTTTGGTGCGAAATGCGGGGATTTGGGTCAAAAATGTGGGATTTTGGGGGCAAAACGGGGGAATTTGGGGCAAAAATGTGGGATTTGGGGGGCAAAATGTGGGAATTTGGTGTAAAATGTGGGAATTTGGGGCAAAATTGTGGGCTTTGGGGGGCAAAATGTGGGATATTGGTGTGAAATGCGGAAATTTGGGGGGAAAATGTGGGATTTGGGGGGAAATTGCAGGATTTTGGTGTAAAATGTGGGAATGCAGGGCAAAAATGTGGGATTTGGGAAGCAAAATGGGGGATTTTGGGGGGAAATTGCAGGATTTGGGGGGCAAAATGTGCGGTTTTAGGGTAAAAATGTGGGATTTGGGGGGAAATCGTGGGATTTTGGGGGCAAACTGTGGGAATTGCGTGTGAAATGTGCGAATTTGGGTCAAAATTGTGCGCTTTGGGGGCGAAATGGGGGAATTTGGGGCAAAAATGCAGGATTTGGGGGGCGAAATGTGGGAATTTGGGTCAAAATTGTGGGCTTTGGGGGGCGAAATGTGGGAATTTGGGGCAAAAAAGTGGGATTTGGGGGGCGAAATGTGGGAATTTGGTGTTAAAGTTGGGAATTCAGGGCAAAAATGTGGGATTTGGGGGGCAAAATGGGGGAATTTGGGGGGAAATCACGGGACTTTGGAAGAAAACTGCGGAATTTGGGTGGCAAAATGTGGGAATTTGGGTCAAAAATGTGGGATTTGGGGGGCGAAATGTGGGAATTTGGGGCGAAATTGCAGGATTTGGGGGCAAAATGTGGGGTTTTAGGGTAAAAATGGGGGATTTTGGGGGAAATCGTGGAATTTTGGGTGGCAAAATGTGGGAATTTGGTGTGAAATGTGGGAATTCAGGGCAAAAATGCGGGATTTGGGGGCAAAATGTGGGATTTTGGGGGTAAATTGTGGGATTTTGGGGCAAAATGCAGGAATTTGGGGCAAAAATGGGGGATTTGTGGGGAAATCGTGGGATTTTGGGGGCAAAATGTGGGATTTTGGTGCAAAATGCGGGGATTTGGGTCAAAAATGTGGGATTTGGGGGCAAAATGGCGGAATGTGGGTCAAAAATGTGGGATTTGGGGGGCAAAATGTTGGAATTTGGTGTAAAATGTGGGAATTTGGGGCAAAAATGCGGGATTTGGGGGGCGAGATGGGGGAATTTGGGGGGAAATCGCTGGATTTTGGGGCAAAATGTGAGATATTGGTGTAAAATGTGGGGATTTGGGTCAAAAATGTGGGATTTGGGGGCAAAATGGGGGAATTTGGGTCAAAAATGTGGGATTTGGGGGCAAAATGGGGGAATTTGGGGCAAAAATGCAGGATTTGGGGGGCGAAATGTGGGAATTTGGGTCAAAATTGTGGGCTTTGGGGGGCGAAATGTGGGAATTTGGGGCAAAAATGTGGGATTTGGGGGGCGAAATGGGGGAATTTGGGGCGAAATTGCAGGATTTGGGGGCAAAATGTGGGGTTTTAGGGTAAAAATGGGGGATTTTGGGGGAAATCGTGGAATTTTGGGTGGCAAAATGTGGGAATTTGGTGTGAAATGCGGGAAATTGGGGCAAAATGTGGGATTTTGGGGAAAAATTGCGGGATTTTGAGGGGAAAATTGCAGGATTTGGGTGCAAAATGTGGGGTTTTAGGTAAAAAATGTGGGATTTTGGGGGAAATCGTGGGGTTTTGGGTGGCAAAATGTGGGTATTTGGTGTGAAATGTGGGAATTTGGGGCAAAAATGTGGGATTTGGGGGGCAAAATGTGGGAAGTTGGGGCAAAAATACAGGATTTTGGGGGCAAAATGTGGGAATTTGGTGTGAAATGTGGGAATTCAGGGCAAAAATGCAGGATTTGGGGGCAAAATGTGGGATTTTGGGGGTAAATTGTGGGATTTTGGTGCAAAATGCAGGAATTTGGGGCAAAAATGGGGGATTTGTGGGGAAATCGTGGGATTTTGGGGGCAAAATGTTGGATTTTGGTGCAAAATGCGGGGATTTGGGTCAAAAATGTGGGATTTGGGGGCAAAATGGGGGAATTTGGGTCAAAAATGTGGGATTTGGGGGCAAAATGTGGGAATTTGGTGTAAAATGTGGGAATTTGGGGCAAAAATGGGGGATTTGGGGGGCGAAATTGGGGAATTTGGGGCAAAAATGCGGGATTTGGGGGGCAAAATGTGGGATATTGGTGTGAAATGCGGAAATTTGGGGGAAAAATGTGGGATTTGGGGAGAAATTGCAGGATTTTGGTGTAAAATGTGGGAATGCAGGGCAAAAATGTGGGATTTGGGAAGCAAAATGGGGGATTTTGGGGGGAAATTGCAGGATTTGGGGGGCAAAATGTGCGGTTTTAGGGTAAAAATGGGGGATTTGGGGGGAAATCGTGGGATTTTGGGGGCAAAATGTGGGAATTTGGTGTGAAATGTGCGAATTTGGGTCAAAATTGTGGGCTTTGGGGGGCGAAATGGGGGAATTTGGGGGGAAATCGCAGGACTTTGGAAGAAAAATGTGGGATTTGGGGGGCGAAATGTGGGAATTTGGGTCAAAAATGTGGGATTTGGGGGGCGAAATGTGGGAATTTGGGGGAAATTGCAGGATGTTGGGGCAAAAATGTGGGCTTCAGGGGGCGAAATGTGGGATTTTGGTGCGAAATGTGGAATTTGGGGCAAAAATGCGGGATTTGGGGCACGAAATGTGGGATTTTGGGGGGAAATTGCAGGATTTTGGGGCAAAAATGTGGGATTTGGGGGGCTAAACGGGGGAATTTGGGGGAAATCGCGGGATTTTGGGGGCAAAATGGGGGAATTTGGTGCGAAATGCGGGGTTTGGGGTCAAAAATGCGTGATTTGGGGGCAAAATGGGGGAATTTGGGGAAAAATGTGGGATTTGGGGGGCAAAATGTGGGATTTTGGTGTAAAATGTGGGGATTTGGGTCAAAAATGTGGGATTTTGGGGGGCGAAACGGGGGGATTTGGGGGGAAATCGTGGGATTTTGGGGCAAAAATGCGAGATTTGTCGAGCGAAATGGGTGAATTTGGGGCAAAAATGGGGGAATTTGGGGGGAAATCGTGGGATTTTGGGGGCAAAATGTGGGATTTTGGTGCAAAATGCAGGAATTTGGGGCAAAAATCGGGGATTTTTGGGGGAAATTGCAGGATTTTGGGGGCAAAACGTGCGGTTTTAGGGTAAAAATGGGGGATTTGGGGGGAAATCGCGGGATTTTGGGGGCAAAATGTGGGATATTGGTGTGAAATGTGGGAATTTGGGGTAAAAATGGGGGATTTGGGGGGCAAAATGGGGGATTTGGGGGGAAATCGTGGGATTTGGGGGCCAAATGTGGGATTTTGGTGTAAAACGTGGGAATTTGGGGCAAAAATGTGGGATTTCGGGGGAAATAGCGGGATTTTGGGGGTGAAATGTGGGATATTGGTGTGAAATGTGGGAATTTGGGGTAAAAATGGGGGATTTGGGGGGCAAAATGGGGGATTTGGGGGGAAATCGTGGGATTTGGGGGCCAAATGTGGGATTTTGGTGTAAAGCGTGGGAATTTGGGGCAAAAATGTGGGATTTCGGGGGAAATAGCGGGATTTTGGGGGCGAAATGTGGGAATTTGGGTCAAAATTGTGGGCTTTGGGGGGCGAAATTGGGGAATTTGGGTCAAAAATGCGGGATTTGGGTGGCGAAATGTGGGAATTTGGGGCAAAAATGTGGGATTTGGGGGGCGAAATGTGGGAATTTGGGGCGAAATTGCAGGATTTGGGGGCAAAATGTGGGGTTTTAGGGTAAAAATGGGGGATTTTGGGGGAAATCGTGGGGTTTGGGGTGGCAAAATGTGGGAATTTGGTGTGAAATGTGGGAATTTGGGGCAAAAATGTGGGATTTGGGGGGCGAAATGTGGGAATTTGGGGCAAAAATACAGGATTTTGGGGGCAAAATGTGGGAATTTGGTGTGAAATGTGGGAATTCAGGGCAAAAATGCGGGATTTGGGGGCAAAAATGTGGGATTTTGGGGGTAAATTGTGGGATTTTGGTGCAAAATGCAGGAATTTGGGGCAAAAATGGGGGATTTGTGAGGAAATCGTGGGATTTTGGGGGCAAAATGTTGGATTTTGGTGCGAAATGCGGGGATTTGGGTCAAAAATGTGGGATTTTGGGGGCAAAATGGGGGAATTTGGGGCAAAAATGTGGGATTTGGGGGGCAAAATGTGGGAATTTGGTGTAAAATGTGGGAATTTGGGGCAAAATTGTGGGCTTTGGGGGGCGAAATTGGGGAATTTGGGGCAAAAATGTGGGCTTTGGGGGGCAAAATGTGGGATATTGGTGTGAAATGCGGAAATTTGGGGGGAAAATGTGGGATTTGGGGGGAAATTGCAGGATTTTGGTGTAAAATGTGGGAATGCAGGGCAAAAATGTGGGATTTGGGAAGCAAAATGTGGGATTTTGGGGGGCGAAATGTGGGAATTTGGGTCAAAATTGTGGGCTTTGGGGGGCGAAATTGGGGAATTTGGGTCAAAAATGCGGGATTTGGGTGGCGAAATGTGGGAATTTGGGGCAAAAATGCAGGATTTGGGGGGCGAAATGTGGGAATTTGGGTCAAAATTGTGGGCTTTGGGGGGCGAAATGTGGGAATTTGGGGCAAAAATGTGGGATTTGGGGGGCGAAATGTGGGAATTTGGTGTTAAAGTTGGGAATTCAGGGCAAAAATGTGGGATTTGGGGGGCAAAATGGGGGAATTTGGGGGGAAATCGCGGGACTTTGGAAGAAAAATGCGGGATTTGGGTGGCGAAATGTGGGAATTTGGGTCAAAAATGTGGGATTTGGGGGGCGAAATGTGGGAATTTGGGGCGAAATTGCAGGATTTGGGGGCAAAATGTGGGGTTTTAGGGTAAAAATGGGGGATTTTGGGGGAAATCGTGGAATTTTGGGTGGCAAAATGTGGGAATTTGGTGTGAAATGCGGGAATTCAGGGCAAAATGTGGGATTTTGGGGAAAAATTGCGGGATTTTGAGGGGAAAATTGCAGGATTTGGGTGCAAAATGTGGGGTTTTAGGTCAAAAATGTGGGATTTTGTGGGAAATCGTGGAATTTTGGGTGGCAAAATGTGGGTATTTGGTGTGAAATGTGGGAATTTGGGGCAAAAATGTGGGATTTGGGGGGCAAAATGTGGGAATTTGGGGCAAAAATACGGGATTTTGGGGGCAAAATGTGGGAATTTGGTGTGAAATGTGGGAATTCAGGGCAAAAATGCAGGATTTGGGGGCAAAATGTGGGATTTTGGGGGTAAATTGTGGGATTTTGGTGCAAAATGCAGGAATTTGGGGCAAAAATGGGGGATTTGTGGGGAAATCGTGGGATTTTGGGGGCAAAATGTTGGATTTTGGGGCAAAAATGGGGGATTTGGGGGGCGAAATTGGGGAATTTGGGGCAAAAATGCGGGATTTGGGGGGCAAAATGTGGGATATTGGTGTGAAATGCGGAAATTTGGGGGAAAAATGTGGGATTTGGGGAGAAATTGCAGGATTTTGGTGTAAAATGTGGGAATGCAGGGCAAAACTGTGGGATTTGGGAAGCAAAATGGGGGATTTTGGGGGGAAATTGCAGGATTTGGGGGGCAAAATGTGCGGTTTTAGGGTAAAAATGGGGGATTTGGGGGGAAATCGCGGAATTTTGGGGGCAAAATGTGGGAATTTGGTGTGAAATGTGCGAATTTGGGTCAAAATTGTGGGCTTTGGGGGGCGAAATGGGGGAATTTGGGGGGAAATCGCAGGACTTTGGAAGAAAAATGTGGGTTTTGGGGGGCGAAATGTGGGAATTTGGGTCAAAAATGTGGGATTTGGGGGGCGAAATGTGGGAATTTGGGGGAAATTGCAGGATGTTGGGGCAAAAATGTGGGCTTCAGGGGGCGAAATATGGGATTTTGGTGCGAAATGTGGAATTTGGGGCAAAAATGCGGGATTTGGGGCGCGAAATGTGGGAATTTGGGGGGAAATTGCGGGATTTTGGGGCAAAAATGTGGGATTTGGGGGGCTAAACGGGGGAATTTGGGGGAAATCGCGGGATTTTGGGGGCAAAATGGGGGAATTTGGTGCGAAATGCGGGGTTTGGGGTCAAAAATGCGTGATTTGGGGGCAAAATGGGGGAATTTGGGGAAAAATGTGGGATTTGGGGGGCAAAATGTGGGATTTTGGTGTAAAATGTGGGGATTTGGGTCAAAAATGTGGGATTTTGGGGGGCGAAACGGGGGGATTTGTGGGGAAATCGTGGGATTTTGGGGCAAAAATGCGAGATTTGTCGAGCGAAATGGGTGAATTTGGGGCAAAAATGGGGGAATTTGGGGGGAAATCGTGGGATTTTGGGGGCAAAATGTGGGATTTTGGTGCAAAATGCAGGAATTTGGGGCAAAAATCGGGGATTTTTGGGGGAAATTGCAGGATTTTGGGGGCAAAACGTGCGGTTTTAGGGTAAAAACGGGGGATTTGGGGGGAAATCGTGGGATTTTGGGGGCAAAATGTGGGATATTGGTGTGAAATGTGGGAATTTGGGGCAAAAATGGGGGATTTGGGGGGCAAAATGGGGGATTTGGGGGGAAATCGTGGGATTTGGGGGCCAAATGTGGGATTTTGGTGTAAAACGTGGGAATTTGGGGCAAAAATGTGGGATTTCGGGGGAAATAGCGGGATTTTGGGGGTGAAATGTGGGAATTTGGGTCAAAATTGTGGGCTTTGGGGGGCGAAATTGGGGAATTTGGGGCAAAAATGTGGGATTTGGGCGGCAAAACGTGGGATATTGGTGTGAAATGTGGAAATTTGGGGGGAAAATGTGGGATTTGGGGGGAAATTGCAGGATTTTGGTGTAAAATGTGGGAATGCAGGGCAAAAATGTGGGATTTGGGAAGCAAAATGGGGGATTTTGGGGGGAAATTGCAGGATTTGGGGGGCAAAATGTGCGGTTTTAGGGTAAAAATGGGGGATTTGGGGGGAAATCGCGGGATTTTGGGGGCAAACTGTGGGAATTGCGTGTGAAATGTGCGAATTTGGGTCAAAATTGTGCGCTTTGGGGGCGAAATGGGGGAATTTGGGGCAAAAATGCAGGATTTGGGGGGCGAAATGTGGGAATTTGGGTCAAAATTGTGGGCTTTGGGGGGCGAAATGTGGGAATTTGGGTCAAAAATGTGGGATTTGGGGGGCGAAATGTGGGAATTTGGTGTTAAAGTTGGGAATTCAGGGCAAAAATGTGGGATTTGGGGGGCAAAATGGGGGAATTTGGGGGGAAATCGCGGGACTTTGGAAGAAAAATGGGGGATTTGGGTGGCGAAATGTGGGAATTTGGGTCAAAAATGTGGGATTTGGGGGGCGAAATGTGGGAATTTGGGGCGAAATTGCAGGATTTGGGGGCAAAATGTGGGGTTTTAGGGTAAAAATGGGGGATTTTGGGGGAAATCGTGGAATTTTGGGTGGCAAAATGTGGGAATTTGGTGTGAAATGCGGGAATTTGGGGCAAAATGTGGGATTTTGGGGAAAAATTGCGGGATTTTGAGGGGAAAATTGCAGGATTTGGGTGCAAAATGTGGGGTTTTAGGTCAAAAATGTGGGATTTTGGGGGAAATCGTGGGGTTTTGGGTGGCAAAATGTGGGTATTTGGTGTGAAATGTGGGAATTTGGGGCAAAAATGTGGGATTTGTGGGGCAAAATGTGGGAATTTGGGGCAAAAATACGGGATTTTGGGGGCAAAATGTGGGAATTTGGTGTGAAATGTGGGAATTCAGGGCAAAAATGCAGGATTTGGGGGCAAAATGTGGGATTTTGGGGGTAAATTGCAGGATTTTGGTGCAAAATGCAGGAATTTGGGGCAAAAATGGGGGATTTGTGGGGAAATCGTGGGATTTAGGGGGCAAAATGTTGGATTTTGGTGCAAAATGCGGGGATTTGGGTCAAAAATGTGGGATTTGGGGGCAAAATGGGGGAATTTGGGTCAAAAATGTGGGATTTGGGGGCAAAATGTGGGAATTTGGTGTAAAATGTGGGAATTTGGGGCAAAAATGGGGGATTTGGGGGGCGAAATTGGGGAATTTGGGGCAAAAATGCGGGATTTGGGGGGCAAAATGTGGGATATTGGTGTGAAATGCGGAAATTTGGGGGAAAATCGTGGGATTTGGGGAGAAATTGCAGGATTTTGGTGTAAAATGTGGGAATGCAGGGCAAAAATGTGGGATTTGGGAAGCAAAATGGGGGATTTTGGGGGGAAATTGCAGGATTTGGGGGGCAAAATGTGCGGTTTTAGGGTAAAAATGGGGGATTTGGGGGGAAATCGCGGGATTTTGGGGGCAAAATGTGGGAATTTGGTGTGAAATGTGCGAATTTGGGTCAAAATTGTGGGCTTTGGGGGGCGAAATGGGGGAATTTGGGGGGAAATCGCAGGACTTTGGAAGAAAAATGTGGGATTTGGGAGGCGAAATGTGGGAATTTGGGTCAAAAATGTGGGATTTGGGGGGCGAAATGTGGGAATTTGGGGGAAATTGCAGGATGTTGGGGCAAAAATGTGGGCTTCAGGGGGCGAAATGTGGGATTTTGGTGCGAAATGTGGAATTTGGGGCAAAAATGCGGGATTTGGGGCGCGAAATGTGGGAATTTGGGGGGAAATTGCAGGATTTTGGGGCAAAAATGTGGGATTTGGGGGGCTAAACGGGGGAATTTGGGGGAAATCGCGGGATTTTGGGGGCAAAATGGGGGAATTTGGTGCGAAATGCGGGGTTTGGGGTCAAAAATGCGTGATTTGGGGGCAAAATGGGGGAATTTGGGGAAAAATGTGGGATTTGGGGGGCAAAATGTGGGATTTTGGTGTAAAATGTGGGGATTTGGGTCAAAAATGTGGGATTTTGGGGGGCGAAACGGGGGGATTTGGGGGGAAATCGTGGGATTTTGGGGCAAAAATGCGAGATTTGTCGAGCGAAATGGGTGAATTTGGGGCAAAAATGTGGGAATTTGGGGGGAAATCGTGGGATTTCGGGGGCAAAATGTGGGATTTTGGTGCAAAATGCAGGAATTTGGGGCAAAAATCGGGGATTTTTGGGGGAAATTGCAGGATTTTGGGGGCAAAACGTGCGGTTTTAGGGTAAAAATGGGGGATTTGGGGGGAAATCGCGGGATTTTGGGGGCAAAATGTGGGATATTGGTGTGAAATGTGGGAATTTGGGGCAAAAATGGGGGATTTGGGGGGCAAAATGGGGGATTTGGGGGGAAATCGTGGGATTTGGGGGCCAAATGTGGGATTTTGGTGTAAAACGTGGGAATTTGGGGCAAAAATGTGGGATTTCGGGGGAAATAGCGGGATTTTGGGGGTGAAATGTGGGAATTTGGGTCAAAATTGTGGGCTTTGGGGGGCGAAATTGGGGAATTTGGGGCAAAAATGTGGGATTTGGGGGGCAAAATGTGGGATATTGGTGTGAAATGTGGAAATTTGGGGGGAAAGTGTGGGATTTGGGGGGAAATTGCAGGATTTTGGTGTAAAATGTGGGAATGCAGGGCAAAAATGTGGGATTTGGGAAGCAAAATGGGGGATTTTGGGGGGAAATTGCAGGATTTGGGGGGCAAAATGTGCGGTTTTAGGGTAAAAATGGGGGATTTGGGGGGAAATCGCGGGATTTTGGGGGCAAAATGTGGGAATTTGGTGTGAAATGTGCGAATTTGGGTCAAAATTGTGCGCTTTGGGGGCGAAATGGGGGAATTTGGGGCAAAAATGCAGGATTTGGGGGGCGAAATGTGGGAATTTGGGTCAAAAATGTGGGATTTGGGGGGCGAAATGTGGGAATTTGGTGTTAAAGTTGGGAATTCAGGGCAAAAATGTGGGATTTGGGGGGCAAAATGGGGGAATTTGTGGGGAAATCGCGGGACTTTGGAAGAAAACTGCGGAATTTGGGTGGCAAAATGTGGGAATTTGCGTCAAAAATGTGGGATTTGGGGGGCGAAATGTGGGAATTTGGGGCGAAATTGCAGGATTTGGGGGCAAAATGTGGGGTTTTAGGGTAAAAATGGGGGATTTTGGGGGAAATCGTGGAATTTTGGGTGGCAAAATGTGGGAATTTGGTGTGAAATGTGGGAATTCATGGCAAAAATGCGGGATTTTGGGGCAAAATGTGGGATTTTGGGGGTAAATTGTGGGATTTTGGTGCAAAATGCAGGAATTTGGGGCAAAAATGGGGGATTTGTGGGGAAATCGTGGGATTTTGGGGGCAAAATGTTGGATTTTGGTGCAAAATGCGGGGATTTGGGTCAAAAATGTGGGATTTGGGGGCAAAATGGGGGAATTTGGGTCAAAAATGTGGGATTTGGGGGGCAAAATGTTGGAATTTGGTGTAAAATGTGGGGATTTGTGTCAAAAATGCGGGATTTGGGGGGCGAGATGGGGGAATTTGGGGGGAAATCGCTGGATTTTGGGGCAAAATGTGAGATATTGGTGTAAAATGTGGGGATTTGGGTCAAAAATGTGGGATTTTGGGGGGAAATTGCAGGATTTTGGGTGCAAAATGTGGGGGTTTAGGTCAAAAATGGGGGATTTGGGGGGAAATCGTGGGATTTGGGGGGCGAAATGTGGGATTTTGGTGTAAAATGTGGGGATTTGTGTCAAAAATGCGGGATTTGGGGGGCAAAACGGGGGAATTTGGGGGGAAATCACGGGATTTGGGGGCAAAAATGTGGGAATTTGGTGTGAAATGCGGGAATTTGGGGCAAAATGTGGGATTTTGGGGAAAAATTGCGGGATTTTGAGGGGAAAATTGCAGGATTTGGGTGCAAAATGTGGGGTTTTAGGTCAAAAATGTGGGATTTTGGGGGAAATCGTGGGGTTTTGGGTGGCAAAATGTGGGTATTTGGTGTGAAATGTGGGAATTTGGGGCAAAAATGTGGGATTTGGGGGGCGAAAAGTGGGAATTTGGGGCAAAAATACGGGATTTTGGGGGCAAAATGTGGGAATTTGGTGTTAAATGTGGGAATTCAGGGCAAAAATGCAGGATTTGGGGGCAAAATGTGGGATTTTGGGGGTAAATTGTGGGATTTTGAGGGCAAAATGTTGGATTTTGGTGCAAAATGTGGGAATTTGGGTCAAAAATGTGGGATTTGGGGGGCGAAATGTGGGAATTTGGGGCGAAATTGCAGGATTTGGGGGCAAAATGTGGGGTTTTAGGGTAAAAATGGGGGATTTTGGGGGAAATCGTGGAATTTTGGGTGGCAAAATGTGGGAATTTGGTGTGAAATGCGGGAATTTGGGGCAAAATGTGGGATTTTGGGGAAAAATTGCGGGATTTTGAGGGGAAAATTGCAGGATTTGGGTGCAAAATGTGGGGTTTTAGGTCAAAAATGTGGGATTTTGGGGGAAATCGTGGGGTTTTGGGTGGCAAAATGTGGGTATTTGGTGTGAAATGTGGGAATTTGGGGCAAAAATGTGGGATTTGGGGGGCAAAATGTGGGAATTTGGGGCAAAAATACGGGATTTTGGGGGCAAAATGTGGGAATTTGGTGTGAAATGTGGGAATTCAGGGCAAAAATGCAGGATTTGGGGGCAAAATGTGGGATTTTGGGGGTAAATTGTGGGATTTTGGTGCAAAATGCAGGAATTTGGGGCAAAAATGGGGGATTTGTGGGGAAATCGTGGGATTTTGGGGGCAAAATGTTGATTTTGGTGCAAAATGCGGGGATTTGGGTCAAAAATGTGGGATTTGGGGGCAAAATGGGGGAATTTGGGTCAAAAATGTGGGATTTGGGGGCAAAATGTGGGAATTTGGTGTAAAATGTGGGAATTTGGGGCAAAAATGGGGGATTTGGGGGGCGAAATTGGGGAATTTGTGGCAAAAATGTGGGATTTGGGGGGCAAAATGTTGGAATTTGGTGTAAAATGTGGGGATTTGTGTCAAAAATGCGGGATTTGGGGGGCGAGATGGGGGAATTTGGGGCGAAATCGCTGGATTTTGGGGCAAAATGTGAGATATTGGTGTAAAATGTGGGGATTTGGGTCAAAAATGTGGGATTTTGGGGGGAAATTGCAGGATTTTGGGTGCAAAATGTGGGGTTTTAGGTCAAAAATGGGGGATTTGGGGGGAAATCGTGGGATTTGGGGGGCGAAATGTGGGATTTTGGTGTAAAATGTGGGGATTTGTGTCAAAAATGCGGGATTTGTGGGGCAAAACGGGGGAATTTGGGGGGAAATCACGGGATTTGGGGGCAAAAATGTGGGAATTTGGTGTGAAATGCGGGAATTTGGGGCAAAATGTGGGATTTTGGGGAAAAATTGCGGGATTTTGAGGGGAAAATTGCAGGATTTGGGTGCAAAATGTGGGGTTTTAGGTCAAAAATGTGGGATTTTGGGGGAAATCGTGGGGTTTTGGGTGGCAAAATGTGGGTATTTGGTGTGAAATGTGGGAATTTGGGGCAAAAATGTGGGATTTGGGGGGCAAAATGTGGGAATTTGGGGCAAAAATACGGGATTTTGGGGGCAAAATGTGGGAATTTGGTGTTAAATGTGGGAATTCAGGGCAAAAATGCAGGATTTGGGGGCAAAATGTGGGATTTTGGGGGTAAATTGTGGGATTTTGGGGGCAAAATGTTGGATTTTGGTGCAAAATGTGGGAATTTGGGTCAAAAATGTGGGATTTGGGGGGCGAAATGTGGGAATTTGGGGCGAAATTGCAGGATTTGGGGGCAAAATGTGGGGTTTTAGGGTAAAAATGGGGGATTTTGGGGGAAATCGTGGAATTTTGGGTGGCAAAATGTGGGAATTTGGTGTGAAATGCGGGAATTTGGGGCAAAATGTGGGATTTTGGGGAAAAATTGCGGGATTTTGAGGGGAAAATTGCAGGATTTGGGTGCAAAATGTGGGGTTTTAGGTCAAAAATGTGGGATTTTGGGGGAAATCGTGGGGTTTTGGGTGGCAAAATGTGGGTATTTGGTGTGAAATGTGGGAATTTGGGGCAAAAATGTGGGATTTGGGGGGCAAAATGTGGGAATTTGGGGCAAAAATACGGGATTTTGGGGGCAAAATGTGGGAATTTGGTGTGAAATGTGGGAATTCAGGGCAAAAATGCAGGATTTGGGGGCAAAATGTGGGATTTTGGGGGTAAATTGTGGGATTTTGGTGCAAAATGCAGGAATTTGGGGCAAAAATGGGGGATTTGTGGGGAAATCGTGGGATTTTGGGGGCAAAATGTTGGATTTTGGTGCAAAATGCGGGGATTTGGGTCAAAAATGTGGGATTTGGGGGCAAAATGGGGGAATTTGGGTCAAAAATGTGGGATTTGGGGGCAAAATGTGGGAATTTGGTGTAAAATGTGGGAATTTGGGGCAAAAATGGGGGATTTGGGGGGCGAAATTGGGGAATTTGGGGCAAAAATGCGGGATTTGGGGGGCAAAATGTGGGATATTGGTGTGAAATGCGGAAATTTGGGGGAAAATCGTGGGATTTGGGGAGAAATTGCAGGATTTTGGTGTAAAATGTGGGAATGCAGGGCAAAAATGTGGGATTTGGGAAGCAAAATGGGGGATTTTGGGGGGAAATTGCAGGATTTGGGGGGCAAAATGTGCGGTTTTAGGGTAAAAATGGGGGATTTGGGGGGAAATCGCGGGATTTTGGGGGCAAAATGTGGGAATTTGGTGTGAAATGTGCGAATTTGGGTCAAAATTGTGGGCTTTGGGGGGCGAAATGGGGGAATTTGGGGGGAAATCGCAGGACTTTGGAAGAAAAATGTGGGATTTGGGGGGCGAAATGTGGGAATTTGGGTCAAAAATGTGGGATTTGGGGGGCGAAATGTGGGAATTTGGGGGAAATTGCAGGATGTTGGGGCAAAAATGTGGGCTTCAGGGGGCGAAATGTGGGATTTTGGTGCGAAATGTGGAATTTGGGGCAAAAATGCGGGATTTGGGGCGCGAAATGTGGGAATTTGGGGGGAAATTGCGGGATTTTGGGGCAAAAATGTGGGATTTGGGGGGCTAAACGGGGGAATTTGGGGGAAATCGCGGGATTTTGGGGGCAAAATGGGGGAATTTGGTGCGAAATGCGGGGTTTGGGGTCAAAAATGCGTGATTTGGGGGCAAAATGGGGGAATTTGGGGCAAAATGTGGGATTTGGGGGGCAAAATGTGGGATTTTGGTGTAAAATGTGGGGATTTGGGTCAAAAATGTGGGATTTTGGGGGGCGAAACGGGGGGATTTGGGGGGAAATCGTGGGATTTTGGGGCAAAAATGCGAGATTTGTCGAGCGAAATGGGTGAATTTGGGGCAAAAATGGGGGAATTTGGGGGGAAATCGTGGGATTTTGGGGGCAAAATGTGGGATTTTGGTGCAAAATGCAGGAATTTGGGGCAAAAATCGGGGATTTTTGGGGGAAATTGCAGGATTTTGGGGGCAAAACGTGCGGTTTTAGGGTAAAAACGGGGGATTTGGGGGGAAATCGCGGGATTTTGGGGGCAAAATGTGGGATATTGGTGTGAAATGTGGGAATTTGGGGCAAAAATGGGGGATTTGGGGGGCAAAATGGGGGATTTGGGGGGAAATCGTGGGATTTGGGGGCCAAATGTGGGATTTTGGTGTAAAACGTGGGAATTTGGGGCAAAAATGTGGGATTTCGGGGGAAATAGCGGGATTTTGGGGGTGAAATGTGGGAATTTGGGTCAAAATTGTGGGCTTTGGGGGGCGAAATTGGGGAATTTGGGGCAAAAATGTGGGATTTGGGCGGCAAAACGTGGGATATTGGTGTGAAATGTGGAAATTTGGGGGGAAAATGTGGGATTTGGGGGGAAATTGCAGGATTTTGGTGTAAAATGTGGGAATGCAGGGCAAAAATGTGGGATTTGGGAAGCAAAATGGGGGATTTTGGGGGGAAATTGCAGGATTTGGGGGGCAAAATGTGCGGTTTTAGGGTAAAAATGGGGGATTTGGGGGGAAATCGCGGGATTTTGGGGGCAAACTGTGGGAATTGCGTGTGAAATGTGCGAATTTGGGTCAAAATTGTGCGCTTTGGGGGCGAAATGGGGGAATTTGGGGCAAAAATGCAGGATTTGGGGGGCGAAATGTGGGAATTTGGGTCAAAATTGTGGGCTTTGGGGGGCGAAATGTGGGAATTTGCGGCAAAAATGTGGGATTTGGGGGGCGAAATGTGGGAATTTGGTGTTAAAGTTGGGAATTCAGGGCAAAAATGTGGGATTTGGGGGGCAAAATGGGGGAATTTGGGGGGAAATCGCGGGACTTTGGAAGAAAACTGCGGAATTTGGGTGGCAAAATGTGGGAATTTGGGTCAAAAATGTGGGATTTGGGGGGCGAAATGTGGGAATTTGGGGCGAAATTGCAGGATTTGGGGGCAAAATGTGGGGTTTTAGGGTAAAAATGGGGGATTTTGGGGGAAATCGTGGAATTTTGGGTGGCAAAATGTGGGAATTTGGTGTGAAATGTGGGAATTTGGGGCAAAATGTGGGATTTTGGGGAAAAATTGCGGGATTTTGAGGGGAAAATTGCAGGATTTGGGTGCAAAATGTGGGGTTTTAGGTCAAAAATGTGGGATTTTGGGGGAAATCGTGGGGTTTTGGGTGGCAAAATGTGGGTATTTGGTGTGAAATGTGGGAATTTGGGGCAAAAATGTGGGATTTGGGGGGCAAAATGTGGGAATTTGGGGCAAAAATACGGGATTTTGGGGGCAAAATGTGGGAATTTGGTGTGAAATGTGGGAATTCAGGGCAAAAATGCAGGATTTGGGGGCAAAATGTGGGATTTTGGGGGTAAATTGTGGGATTTTGGTGCAAAATGCAGGAATTTGGGGCAAAAATGGGGGATTTGTGGGGAAATCGTGGGATTTTGGGGGCAAAATGTTGGATTTTGGTGCAAAATGCGGGGATTTGGGTCAAAAATGTGGGATTTGGGGGCAAAATGGGGGAATTTGGGTCAAAAATGTGGGATTTGGGGGCAAAATGTGGGAATTTGGTGTAAAATGTGGGAATTTGGGGCAAAAATGGGGGATTTGGGGGGCGAAATTGGGGAATTTGGGGCAAAAATGTGGGCTTTGGGGGGCAAAATGTGGGATATTGGTGTGAAATGCGGAAATTTGGGGGAAAATCGTGGGATTTGGGGAGAAATTACAGGATTTTGGTGTAAAATGTGGGAATGCAGGGCAAAAATGTGGGATTTGGGAAGCAAAATGGGGGATTTTGGGGGGAAATTGCAGGATTTGGGGGGCAAAATGTGCGGTTTTAGGGTAAAAATGGGGGATTTGGGGGGAAATCGCGGGATTTTGGGGGCAAAATGTGGGAATTTGGTGTGAAATGTGGGAATTTGGGTCAAAATTGTGGGCTTTGGGGGGCGAAATGGGGGAATTTGGGGGGAAATCGCAGGACTTTGGAAGAAAAATGTGGGATTTGGGAGGCGAAATGTGGGAATTTGGGTCAAAAATGTGGGATTTGGGGGGCGAAATGTGGGAATTTGGGGGAAATTGCAGGATGTTGGGGCAAAAATGTGGGCTTCAGGGGGCGAAATGTGGGATTTTGGTGCGAAATGTGGAATTTGGGGCAAAAATGCGGGATTTGGGGCGCGAAATGTGGGAATTTGGGGGGAAATTGCAGGATTTTGGGGCAAAAATGTGGGATTTGGGGGGCTAAACGGGGGAATTTGGGGGAAATCGCGGGATTTTGGGGGCAAAATGGGGGAATTTGGTGCGAAATGCGGGGTTTGGGGTCAAAAATGCGTGATTTGGGGGCAAAATGGGGGAATTTGGGGAAAAATGTGGGATTTGGGGGGCAAAATGTGGGATTTTGGTGTAAAATGTGGGGATTTGGGTAAAAAATGTGGGATTTTGGGGGGCGAAAATGGGGGGATTTGGGGGGAAATCGTGGGATTTTGGGGGCAAAATGTGGGATTTTGGTGCAAAATGCAGGAATTTGGGGCAAAAATCGGGGATTTTTGGGGGAAATTGCAGGATTTTGGGGGCAAAACGTGCGGTTTTAGGGTAAAAATGGGGGATTTGGGGGGAAATCGCGGGATTTTGGGGGCAAAATGTGGGATATTGGTGTGAAATGTGGGAATTTGGGGCAAAAATGGGGGATTTGGGGGGCAAAATGGGGGATTTGGGGGGAAATCGTGGGATTTGGGGGCCAAATGTGGGATTTTGGTGTAAAACGTGGGAATTTGGGGCAAAAATGTGGGATTTCGGGGGAAATAGCGGGATTTTGGGGGCGAAATGTGGGAATTTGGGTCAAAATTGTGGGCTTTGGGGGGCGAAATTGGGGAATTTGGTTCAAAAATGCGGGATTTGGGTGGCGAAATGTGGGAATTTGGGTCAAAAATGTGGGATTTGGGGGGCGAAATGTGGGAATTTGGGGCGAAATTGCAGGATTTGGGGGCAAAATGTGGGGTTTTAGGGTAAAAATGGGGGATTTTGGGGGAAATCGTGGGGTTTGGGGTGGCAAAATGTGGGAATTTGGTGTGAAATGTGGGAATTTGGGGCAAAAATGTGGGATTTGGGGGGCGAAATGTGGGAATTTGGGGCAAAAATACAGGATTTTGGGGGCAAAATGTGGGAATTTGGTGTGAAATGTGGGAATTCAGGGCAAAAATGCGGGATTTGGGGGCAAAAATGTGGGATTTTGGGGGTAAATTGTGGGATTTTGGTGCAAAATGCAGGAATTTGGGGCAAAAATGGGGGATTTGTGGGGAAATCGTGGGATTTTGGGGGCAAAATGTTGGATTTTGGTGCGAAATGCGGGGATTTGGGTCAAAAATGTGGGATTTTGGGGGCAAAACGGGGGAATTTGGGGCAAAAATGTGGGATTTGGGGGGCAAAATGTGGGAATTTGGTGTAAAATGTGGGAATTTGGGGCAAAATTGTGGGCTTTGGGGGGCAAAATGTGGGATATTGGTGTGAAATGCGGAAATTTGGGGGGAAAATGTGGGATTTGGGGGGAAATTGCAGGATTTTGGTGTAAAATGTGGGAATGCAGGGCAAAAATGTGGGATTTGGGAAGCAAAATGGGGGATTTTGGGGGGAAATTGCAGGATTTGGGGGGCAAAATGTGCGGTTTTAGGGTAAAAATGTGGGATTTGGGGGGAAATCGCGGGATTTTGGGGGCAAACTGTGGGAATTGCGTGTGAAATGTGCGAATTTGGGTCAAAATTGTGCGCTTTGGGGGCGAAATGGGGGAATTTGGGGCAAAAATGCAGGATTTGGGGGGCGAAATGTGGGAATTTGGGTCAAAATTGTGGGCTTTGGGGGGCGAAATGTGGGAATTTGGGGCAAAAAAGTGGGATTTGGGGGGCGAAATGTGGGAATTTGGTGTTAAAGTTGGGAATTCAGGGCAAAAATGTGGGATTTGGGGGGCAAAATGGGGGAATTTGGGGGGAAATCGCGGGACTTTGGAAGAAAACTGCGGAATTTGGGTGGCAAAATGTGGGAATTTGGGTCAAAAATGTGGGATTTGGGGGGCGAAATGTGGGAATTTGGGGCGAAATTGCAGGATTTGGGGGCAAAATGTGGGGTTTTAGGGTAAAAATGGGGGATTTTGGGGGAAATCGTGGAATTTTGGGTGGCAAAATGTGGGAATTTGGTGTGAAATGTGGGAATTCAGGGCAAAAATGCGGGATTTGGGGGCAAAATGTGGGATTTTGGGGGTAAATTGTGGGATTTTGGTGCAAAATGCAGGAATTTGGGGCAAAAATGGGGGATTTGTGGGGAAATCGTGGGATTTTGGGGGCAAAATGTTGGATTTTGGTGCAAAATGCGGGGATTTGGGTCAAAAATGTGGGATTTGGGGGCAAAATGGCGGAATGTGGGTCAAAAATGTGGGATTTGGGGGGCAAAATGTTGGAATTTGGTGTAAAATGTGGGAATTTGGGGCAAAAATGCGGGATTTGGGGGGCGAGATGGGGGAATTTGGGGGGAAATCGCTGGATTTTGGGGCAAAATGTGAGATATTGGTGTAAAATGTGGGGATTTGGGTCAAAAATGTGGGATTTGGGGGCAAAATGGGGGAATTTGGGTCAAAAATGTGGGATTTGGGGGCAAAATGGGGGAATTTGGGGCAAAAATGCAGGATTTGGGGGGCGAAATGTGGGAATTTGGGTCAAAATTGTGGGCTTTGGGGGGCGAAATGTGGGAATTTGGGTCAAAAATGTGGGATTTGGGGGGCGAAATGTGGGAATTTGGGGCGAAATTGCAGGATTTGGGGGCAAAATGTGGGGTTTTAGGGTAAAAATGGGGGATTTTGGGGGAAATCGTGGAATTTTGGGTGGCAAAATGTGGGAATTTGGTGTGAAATGCGGGAATTTGGGGCAAAATGTGGGATTTTGGGGAAAAATTGCGGGATTTTGAGGGGAAAATTGCAGGATTTGGGTGCAAAATGTGGGGTTTTAGGTCAAAAATGTGGGATTTTGGGGGAAATCGTGGGGTTTTGGGTGGCAAAATGTGGGTATTTGGTGTGAAATGTGGGAATTTGGGGCAAAAATGTGGGATTTGGGGGGCAAAATGTGGGAATTTGGGGCAAAAATACAGGATTTTGGGGGCAAAATGTGGGAATTTGGTGTGAAATGTGGGAATTCAGGGCAAAAATGCAGGATTTGGGGGCAAAATGTGGGATTTTGGGGGTAAATTGTGGGATTTTGGTGCAAAATGCAGGAATTTGGGGCAAAAATGGGGGATTTGTGGGGAAATCGTGGGATTTTGGGGGCAAAATGTTGGATTTTGGTGCAAAATGCGGGGATTTGGGTCAAAAATGTGGGATTTGGGGGCAAAATGGGGGAATTTGGGTCAAAAATGTGGGATTTGGGGGCAAAATGTGGGAATTTGGTGTAAAATGTGGGAATTTGGGGCAAAAATGGGGGATTTGGGGGGCGAAATTGGGGAATTTGGGGCAAAAATGTGGGATTTGGGGGGCAAAATGTGGGATATTGGTGTGAAATGCGGAAATTTGGGGGAAAAATGTGGGATTTGGGGAGAAATTGCAGGATTTTGGTGTAAAATGTGGGAATGCAGGGCAAAAATGTGGGATTTGGGAAGCAAAATGGGGGATTTTGGGGGGAAATTGCAGGATTTGGGGGGCAAAATGTGCGGTTTTAGGGTAAAAATGGGGGATTTGGGGGGAAATCGTGGGATTTTGGGGGCAAAATGTGGGAATTTGGTGTGAAATGTGCGAATTTGGGTCAAAATTGTGGGCTTTGGGGGGCGAAATGGGGGAATTTGGGGGGAAATCGCAGGACTTTGGAAGAAAAATGTGGGATTTGGGGGGCGAAATGTGGGAATTTGGGTCAAAAATGTGGGATTTGGGGGGCGAAATGTGGGAATTTGGGGGAAATTGCGGGATGTTGGGGCAAAAATGTGGGCTTCAGGGGGCGAAATGTGGGATTTTGGTGCGAAATGTGGAATTTGGGGCAAAAATGCGGGATTTAGGGCACGAAATGTGGGAATTTGGGGGGAAATTGCGGGATTTTGGGGCAAAAATGTGGGATTTGGGGGGCTAAACGGGGGAATTTGGGGGAAATCGCGGGATTTTGGGGGCAAAATGGGGGAATTTGGTGCGAAATGCGGGGTTTGGGGTCAAAAATGCGTGATTTGGGGGCAAAATGGGGGAATTTGGGGCAAAATGTGGGATTTGGGGGGCAAAATGTGGGATTTTGGTGTAAAATGTGGGGATTTGGGTCAAAAATGTGGGATTTTGGGGGGCGAAACGGGGGGATTTGGGGGGAAATCGTGGGATTTTGGGGCAAAAATGCGAGATTTGTCGAGCGAAATGGGTGAATTTGGGGCAAAAATGGGGGAATTTGGGGGGAAATCGTGGGATTTTGGGGGCAAAATGTGGGATTTT
This sequence comes from Chlamydotis macqueenii, assembly GCF_036417535.1. Taxonomy (NCBI): domain Eukaryota; kingdom Metazoa; phylum Chordata; class Aves; order Otidiformes; family Otididae; genus Chlamydotis; species Chlamydotis macqueenii. Next base: position 735,831 of record NW_028239108.1, read on the forward strand.
GGTGCAAAATGCAGGAATTTGGGGCAAAAATCGGGGATTTTTGGGGGAAATTGCAGGATTTTGGGGGCAAAACGTGCGGTTTTAGGGTAAAAATGGGGGATTTGGGGGGAAATCGCGGGATTTTGGGGGCAAAATGTGGGATATTGGTGTGAAATGTGGGAATTTGGGGTAAAAATGGGGGATTTGGGGGGCAAAATGGGGGATTTGGGGGGAAATCGTGGGATTTGGGGGCCAAATGTGGGATTTTGGTGTAAAACGTGGGAATTTGGGGCAAAAATGTGGGATTTCGGGGGAAATAGCGGGATTTTGGGGGTGAAATGTGGGATATTGGTGTGAAATGTGGGAATTTGGGGTAAAAATGGGGGATTTGGGGGGCAAAATGGGGGATTTGGGGGGAAATCGTGGGATTTGGGGGCCAAATGTGGGATTTTGGTGTAAAGCGTGGGAATTTGGGGCAAAAATGTGGGATTTCGGGGGAAATAGCGGGATTTTGGGGGCGAAATATGGGAATTTGGGTCAAAATTGTGGGCTTTGGGGGGCGAAATTGGGGAATTTGGGTCAAAAATGCGGGATTTGGGTGGCGAAATGTGGGAATTTGGGGCAAAAATGTGGGATTTGGGGGGCGAAATGTGGGAATTTGGGGCGAAATTGCAGGATTTGGGGGCAAAATGTGGGGTTTTAGGGTAAAAATGGGGGATTTTGGGGGAAATCGTGGGGTTTGGGGTGGCAAAATGTGGGAATTTGGTGTGAAATGTGGGAATTTGGGGCAAAAATGTGGGATTTGGGGGGCGAAATGTGGGAATTTGGGGCAAAAATACAGGATTTTGGGGGCAAAATGTGGGAATTTGGTGTGAAATGTGGGAATTCAGGGCAAAAATGCGGGATTTGGGGGCAAAAATGTGGGATTTTGGGGGTAAATTGTGGGATTTTGGTGCAAAATGCAGGAATTTGGGGCAAAAATGGGGGATTTGTGAGGAAATCGTGGGATTTTGGGGGCAAAATGTTGGATTTTGGTGCGAAATGCGGGGATTTGGGTCAAAAATGTGGGATTTTGGGGGCAAAATGGGGGAATTTGGGGCAAAAATGTGGGATTTGGGGGGCAAAATGTGGGAATTTGGTGTAAAATGTGGGAATTTGGGGCAAAATTGTGGGCTTTGGGGGGCGAAATTGGGGAATTTGGGGCAAAAATGTGGGCTTTGGGGGGCAAAATGTGGGATATTGGTGTGAAATGCGGAAATTTGGGGGGAAAATGTGGGATTTGGGGGGAAATTGCAGGATTTTGGTGTAAAATGTGGGAATGCAGGGCAAAAATGTGGGATTTGGGAAGCAAAATGGGGGATTTTGGGGGGAAATTGCAGGATTTGGGGGGCAAAATGTGCGGTTTTAGGGTAAAAATGGGGGATTTGGGGGGAAATCGCGGGATTTTGGGGGCAAAATGTGGGAATTGCGTGTGAAATGTGCGAATTTGGGTCAAAATTGTGGGCTTTGGGGGCGAAATGGGGGAATTTGGGGCAAAAATGCAGGATTTGGGGGGCGAAATGTGGGAATTTGGGGGTAAATTGTGGGATTTTGAGGGCAAAATGTTGGATTTTGGTGCAAAATGTGGGAATTTGGGTCAAAAATGTGGGATTTGGGGGGCGAAATGTGGGAATTTGGGGCGAAATTGCAGGATTTGGGGGCAAAATGTGGGGTTTTAGGGTAAAAATGGGGGATTTTGGGGGAAATCGTGGAATTTTGGGTGGCAAAATGTGGGAATTTGGTGTGAAATGCGGGAATTTGGGGCAAAATGTGGGATTTGGGGGAAAAATTGCGGGATTTTGAGGGGAAAATTGCAGGATTTGGGTGCAAAATGTGGGGTTTTAGGTCAAAAATGTGGGATTTTGGGGGAAATCGTGGGGTTTTGGGTGGCAAAATGTGGGTATTTGGTGTGAAATGTGGGAATTTGGGGCAAAAATGTGGGATTTGGGGGGCAAAATGTGGGAATTTGGGGCAAAAATACAGGATTTTGGGGGCAAAATGTGGGAATTTGGTGTGAAATGTGGGAATTCAGGGCAAAAATGCAGGATTTGGGGGCAAAATGTGGGATTTTGGGGGTAAATTGTGGGATTTTGGTGCAAAATGCAGGAATTTGGGGCAAAAATGGGGGATTTGTGGGGAAATCGTGGGATTTTGGGGGCAAAATGTTGATTTTGGTGCAAAATGCGGGGATTTGGGTCAAAAATGTGGGATTTGGGGGCAAAATGGGGGAATTTGGGTCAAAAATGTGGGATTTGGGGGCAAAATGTGGGAATTTGGTGTAAAATGTGGGAATTTGGGGCAAAAATGGGGGATTTGGGGGGCGAAATTGGGGAATTTGTGGCAAAAATGTGGGATTTGGGGGGCAAAATGTTGGAATTTGGTGTAAAATGTGGGGATTTGTGTCAAAAATGCGGGATTTGGGGGGCGAGATGGGGGAATTTGGGGCGAAATCGCTGGATTTTGGGGCAAAATGTGAGATATTGGTGTAAAATGTGGGGATTTGGGTCAAAAATGTGGGATTTTGGGGGGAAATTGCAGGATTTTGGGTGCAAAATGTGGGGTTTTAGGTCAAAAATGGGGGATTTGGGGGGAAATCGTGGGATTTGGGGGGCGAAATGTGGGATTTTGGTGTAAAATGTGGGGATTTGTGTCAAAAATGCGGGATTTGTGGGGCAAAACGGGGGAATTTGGGGGGAAATCACGGGATTTGGGGGCAAAAATGTGGGAATTTGGTGTGAAATGCGGGAATTTGGGGCAAAATGTGGGATTTTGGGGAAAAATTGCGGGATTTTGAGGGGAAAATTGCAGGATTTGGGTGCAAAATGTGGGGTTTTAGGTCAAAAATGTGGGATTTTGGGGGAAATCGTGGGGTTTTGGGTGGCAAAATGTGGGTATTTGGTGTGAAATGTGGGAATTTGGGGCAAAAATGTGGGATTTGGGGGGCAAAATGTGGGAATTTGGGGCAAAAATACGGGATTTTGGGGGCAAAATGTGGGAATTTGGTGTTAAATGTGGGAATTCAGGGCAAAAATGCAGGATTTGGGGGCAAAATGTGGGATTTTGGGGGTAAATTGTGGGATTTTGGGGGCAAAATGTTGGATTTTGGTGCAAAATGTGGGAATTTGGGTCAAAAATGTGGGATTTGGGGGGCGAAATGTGGGAATTTGGGGCGAAATTGCAGGATTTGGGGGCAAAATGTGGGGTTTTAGGGTAAAAATGGGGGATTTTGGGGGAAATCGTGGAATTTTGGGTGGCAAAATGTGGGAATTTGGTGTGAAATGCGGGAATTTGGGGCAAAATGTGGGATTTTGGGGAAAAATTGCGGGATTTTGAGGGGAAAATTGCAGGATTTGGGTGCAAAATGTGGGGTTTTAGGTCAAAAATGTGGGATTTTGGGGGAAATCGTGGGGTTTTGGGTGGCAAAATGTGGGTATTTGGTGTGAAATGTGGGAATTTGGGGCAAAAATGTGGGATTTGGGGGGCAAAATGTGGGAATTTGGGGCAAAAATACGGGATTTTGGGGGCAAAATGTGGGAATTTGGTGTGAAATGTGGGAATTCAGGGCAAAAATGCAGGATTTGGGGGCAAAATGTGGGATTTTGGGGGTAAATTGTGGGATTTTGGTGCAAAATGCAGGAATTTGGGGCAAAAATGGGGGATTTGTGGGGAAATCGTGGGATTTTGGGGGCAAAATGTTGGATTTTGGTGCAAAATGCGGGGATTTGGGTCAAAAATGTGGGATTTGGGGGCAAAATGGGGGAATTTGGGTCAAAAATGTGGGATTTGGGGGCAAAATGTGGGAATTTGGTGTAAAATGTGGGAATTTGGGGCAAAAATGGGGGATTTGGGGGGCGAAATTGGGGAATTTGGGGCAAAAATGCGGGATTTGGGGGGCAAAATGTGGGATATTGGTGTGAAATGCGGAAATTTGGGGGAAAATCGTGGGATTTGGGGAGAAATTGCAGGATTTTGGTGTAAAATGTGGGAATGCAGGGCAAAAATGTGGGATTTGGGAAGCAAAATGGGGGATTTTGGGGGGAAATTGCAGGATTTGGGGGGCAAAATGTGCGGTTTTAGGGTAAAAATGGGGGATTTGGGGGGAAATCGCGGGATTTTGGGGGCAAAATGTGGGAATTTGGTGTGAAATGTGCGAATTTGGGTCAAAATTGTGGGCTTTGGGGGGCGAAATGGGGGAATTTGGGGGGAAATCGCAGGACTTTGGAAGAAAAATGTGGGATTTGGGGGGCGAAATGTGGGAATTTGGGTCAAAAATGTGGGATTTGGGGGGCGAAATGTGGGAATTTGGGGGAAATTGCAGGATGTTGGGGCAAAAATGTGGGCTTCAGGGGGCGAAATGTGGGATTTTGGTGCGAAATGTGGAATTTGGGGCAAAAATGCGGGATTTGGGGCGCGAAATGTGGGAATTTGGGGGGAAATTGCGGGATTTTGGGGCAAAAATGTGGGATTTGGGGGGCTAAACGGGGGAATTTGGGGGAAATCGCGGGATTTTGGGGGCAAAATGGGGGAATTTGGTGCGAAATGCGGGGTTTGGGGTCAAAAATGCGTGATTTGGGGGCAAAATGGGGGAATTTGGGGAAAAATGTGGGATTTGGGGGGCAAAATGTGGGATTTTGGTGTAAAATGTGGGGATTTGGGTCAAAAATGTGGGATTTTGGGGGGCGAAACGGGGGGATTTGGGGGGAAATCGTGGGATTTTGGGGCAAAAATGCGAGATTTGTCGAGCGAAATGGGTGAATTTGGGGCAAAAATGGGGGAATTTGGGGGGAAATCGTGGGATTTTGGGGGCAAAATGTGGGATTTTGGTGCAAAATGCAGGAATTTGGGGCAAAAATCGGGGATTTTTGGGGGAAATTGCAGGATTTTGGGGGCAAAACGTGCGGTTTTAGGGTAAAAACGGGGGATTTGGGGGGAAATCGCGGGATTTTGGGGGCAAAATGTGGGATATTGGTGTGAAATGTGGGAATTTGGGGCAAAAATGGGGGATTTGGGGGGCAAAATGGGGGATTTGGGGGGAAATCGTGGGATTTGGGGGCCAAATGTGGGATTTTGGTGTAAAACGTGGGAATTTGGGGCAAAAATGTGGGATTTCGGGGGAAATAGCGGGATTTTGGGGGTGAAATGTGGGAATTTGGGTCAAAATTGTGGGCTTTGGGGGGCGAAATTGGGGAATTTGGGGCAAAAATGTGGGATTTGGGCGGCAAAACGTGGGATATTGGTGTGAAATGTGGAAATTTGGGGGGAAAATGTGGGATTTGGGGGGAAATTGCAGGATTTTGGTGTAAAATGTGGGAATGCAGGGCAAAAATGTGGGATTTGGGAAGCAAAATGGGGGATTTTGGGGGGAAATTGCAGGATTTGGGGGGCAAAATGTGCGGTTTTAGGGTAAAAATGGGGGATTTGGGGGGAAATCGCGGGATTTTGGGGGCAAACTGTGGGAATTGCGTGTGAAATGTGCGAATTTGGGTCAAAATTGTGCGCTTTGGGGGCGAAATGGGGGAATTTGGGGCAAAAATGCAGGATTTGGGGGGCGAAATGTGGGAATTTGGGTCAAAATTGTGGGCTTTGGGGGGCGAAATGTGGGAATTTGGGGCAAAAATGTGGGATTTGGGGGGCGAAATGTGGGAATTTGGTGTTAAAGTTGGGAATTCAGGGCAAAAATGTGGGATTTGGGTGGCAAAATGGGGGAATTTGGGGGGAAATCGCGGGACTTTGGAAGAAAACTGCGGAATTTGGGTGGCAAAATGTGGGAATTTGGGTCAAAAATGTGGGATTTGGGGGGCGAAATGTGGGAATTTGGGGCGAAATTGCAGGATTTGGGGGCAAAATGTGGGGTTTTAGGGTAAAAATGGGGGATTTTGGGGGAAATCGTGGAATTTTGGGTGGCAAAATGTGGGAATTTGGTGTGAAATGTGGGAATTTGGGGCAAAATGTGGGATTTTGGGGAAAAATTGCGGGATTTTGAGGGGAAAATTGCAGGATTTGGGTGCAAAATGTGGGGTTTTAGGTCAAAAATGTGGGATTTTGGGGGAAATCGTGGGGTTTTGGGTGGCAAAATGTGGGTATTTGGTGTGAAATGTGGGAATTTGGGGCAAAAATGTGGGATTTGGGGGGCAAAATGTGGGAATTTGGGGCAAAAATACGGGATTTTGGGGGCAAAATGTGGGAATTTGGTGTGAAATGTGGGAATTCAGGGCAAAAATGCAGGATTTGGGGGCAAAATGTGGGATTTTGGGGGTAAATTGTGGGATTTTGGTGCAAAATGCAGGAATTTGGGGCAAAAATGGGGGATTTGTGGGGAAATCGTGGGATTTTGGGGGCAAAATGTTGGATTTTGGTGCAAAATGCGGGGATTTGGGTCAAAAATGTGGGATTTGGGGGCAAAATGGGGGAATTTGGGTCAAAAATGTGGGATTTGGGGGCAAAATGTGGGAATTTGGTGTAAAATGTGGGAATTTGGGGCAAAAATGGGGGATTTGGGGGGCGAAATTGGGGAATTTGGGGCAAAAATGTGGGCTTTGGGGGGCAAAATGTGGGATATTGGTGTGAAATGCGGAAATTTGGGGGAAAATCGTGGGATTTGGGGAGAAATTACAGGATTTTGGTGTAAAATGTGGGAATGCAGGGCAAAAATGTGGGATTTGGGAAGCAAAATGGGGGATTTTGGGGGGAAATTGCAGGATTTGGGGGGCAAAATGTGCGGTTTTAGGGTAAAAATGGGGGATTTGGGGGGAAATCGCGGGATTTTGGGGGCAAAATGTGGGAATTTGGTGTGAAATGTGGGAATTTGGGTCAAAATTGTGGGCTTTGGGGGGCGAAATGGGGGAATTTGGGGGGAAATCGCAGGACTTTGGAAGAAAAATGTGGGATTTGGGAGGCGAAATGTGGGAATTTGGGTCAAAAATGTGGGATTTGGGGGGCGAAATGTGGGAATTTGGGGGAAATTGCAGGATGTTGGGGCAAAAATGTGGGCTTCAGGGGGCGAAATGTGGGATTTTGGTGCGAAATGTGGAATTTGGGGCAAAAATGCGGGATTTGGGGCGCGAAATGTGGGAATTTGGGGGGAAATTGCAGGATTTTGGGGCAAAAATGTGGGATTTGGGGGGCTAAACGGGGGAATTTGGGGGAAATCGCGGGATTTTGGGGGCAAAATGGGGGAATTTGGTGCGAAATGCGGGGTTTGGGGTCAAAAATGCGTGATTTGGGGGCAAAATGGGGGAATTTGGGGAAAAATGTGGGATTTGGGGGGCAAAATGTGGGATTTTGGTGTAAAATGTGGGGATTTGGGTAAAAAATGTGGGATTTTGGGGGGCGAAAATGGGGGGATTTGGGGGGAAATCGTGGGATTTGGGGGGCAAAATGTGGGATATTGGTGTGAAATGTGGGAATTTGGGGCAAAAATGGGGGATTTGGGGGGCAAAATGGGGGATTTGGGGGGAAATCGTGGGATTTGGGGGCCAAATGTGGGATTTTGGTGTAAAACGTGGGAATTTGGGGCAAAAATGTGGGATTTCGGGGGAAATAGCGGGATTTTGGGGGCGAAATGTGGGAATTTGGGTCAAAATTGTGGGCTTTGGGGGGCGAAATTGGGGAATTTGGTTCAAAAATGCGGGATTTGGGTGGCGAAATGTGGGAATTTGGGTCAAAAATGTGGGATTTGGGGGGCGAAATGTGGGAATTTGGGGCGAAATTGCAGGATTTGGGGGCAAAATGTGGGGTTTTAGGGTAAAAATGGGGGATTTTGGGGGAAATCGTGGGGTTTGGGGTGGCAAAATGTGGGAATTTGGTGTGAAATGTGGGAATTTGGGGCAAAAATGTGGGATTTGGGGGGCGAAATGTGGGAATTTGGGGCAAAAATACAGGATTTTGGGGGCAAAATGTGGGAATTTGGTGTGAAATGTGGGAATTCAGGGCAAAAATGCGGGATTTGGGGGCAAAAATGTGGGATTTTGGGGGTAAATTGTGGGATTTTGGTGCAAAATGCAGGAATTTGGGGCAAAAATGGGGGATTTGTGGGGAAATCGTGGGATTTTGGGGGCAAAATGTTGGATTTTGGTGCGAAATGCGGGGATTTGGGTCAAAAATGTGGGATTTTGGGGGCAAAACGGGGGAATTTGGGGCAAAAATGTGGGATTTGGGGGGCAAAATGTGGGAATTTGGTGTAAAATGTGGGAATTTGGGGCAAAATTGTGGGCTTTGGGGGGCAAAATGTGGGATATTGGTGTGAAATGCGGAAATTTGGGGGGAAAATGTGGGATTTGGGGGGAAATTGCAGGATTTTGGTGTAAAATGTGGGAATGCAGGGCAAAAATGTGGGATTTGGGAAGCAAAATGGGGGATTTTGGGGGGAAATTGCAGGATTTGGGGGGCAAAATGTGCGGTTTTAGGGTAAAAATGTGGGATTTGGGGGGAAATCGCGGGATTTTGGGGGCAAACTGTGGGAATTGCGTGTGAAATGTGCGAATTTGGGTCAAAATTGTGCGCTTTGGGGGCGAAATGGGGGAATTTGGGGCAAAAATGCAGGATTTGGGGGGCGAAATGTGGGAATTTGGGTCAAAATTGTGGGCTTTGGGGGGCGAAATGTGGGAATTTGGGGCAAAAAAGTGGGATTTGGGGGGCGAAATGTGGGAATTTGGTGTTAAAGTTGGGAATTCAGGGCAAAAATGTGGGATTTGGGGGGCAAAATGGGGGAATTTGGGGGGAAATCGCGGGACTTTGGAAGAAAACTGCGGAATTTGGGTGGCAAAATGTGGGAATTTGGGTCAAAAATGTGGGATTTGGGGGGCGAAATGTGGGAATTTGGGGCGAAATTGCAGGATTTGGGGGCAAAATGTGGGGTTTTAGGGTAAAAATGGGGGATTTTGGGGGAAATCGTGGAATTTTGGGTGGCAAAATGTGGGAATTTGGTGTGAAATGTGGGAATTCAGGGCAAAAATGCGGGATTTGGGGGCAAAATGTGGGATTTTGGGGGTAAATTGTGGGATTTTGGTGCAAAATGCAGGAATTTGGGGCAAAAATGGGGGATTTGTGGGGAAATCGTGGGATTTTGGGGGCAAAATGTTGGATTTTGGTGCAAAATGCGGGGATTTGGGTCAAAAATGTGGGATTTGGGGGCAAAATGGCGGAATGTGGGTCAAAAATGTGGGATTTGGGGGGCAAAATGTTGGAATTTGGTGTAAAATGTGGGAATTTGGGGCAAAAATGCGGGATTTGGGGGGCGAGATGGGGGAATTTGGGGGGAAATCGCTGGATTTTGGGGCAAAATGTGAGATATTGGTGTAAAATGTGGGGATTTGGGTCAAAAATGTGGGATTTGGGGGCAAAATGGGGGAATTTGGGTCAAAAATGTGGGATTTGGGGGCAAAATGGGGGAATTTGGGGCAAAAATGCAGGATTTGGGGGGCGAAATGTGGGAATTTGGGTCAAAATTGTGGGCTTTGGGGGGCGAAATGTGGGAATTTGGGTCAAAAATGTGGGATTTGGGGGGCGAAATGTGGGAATTTGGGGCGAAATTGCAGGATTTGGGGGCAAAATGTGGGGTTTTAGGGTAAAAATGGGGGATTTTGGGGGAAATCGTGGAATTTTGGGTGGCAAAATGTGGGAATTTGGTGTGAAATGCGGGAATTTGGGGCAAAATGTGGGATTTGGGGGAAAAATTGCGGGATTTTGAGGGGAAAATTGCAGGATTTGGGTGCAAAATGTGGGGTTTTAGGTCAAAAATGTGGGATTTTGGGGGAAATCGTGGGGTTTTGGGTGGCAAAATGTGGGTATTTGGTGTGAAATGTGGGAATTTGGGGCAAAAATGTGGGATTTGGGGGGCAAAATGTGGGAATTTGGGGCAAAAATACAGGATTTTGGGGGCAAAATGTGGGAATTTGGTGTGAAATGTGGGAATTCAGGGCAAAAATGCAGGATTTGGGGGCAAAATGTGGGATTTTGGGGGTAAATTGTGGGATTTTGGTGCAAAATGCAGGAATTTGGGGCAAAAATGGGGGATTTGTGGGGAAATCGTGGGATTTTGGGGGCAAAACGTTGGATTTTGGTGCAAAATGCGGGGATTTGGGTCAAAAATGTGGGATTTGGGGGCAAAATGGGGGAATTTGGGTCAAAAATGTGGGATTTGGGGGCAAAATGTGGGAATTTGGTGTAAAATGTGGGAATTTGGGGCAAAAATGGGGGATTTGGGGGGCGAAATTGGGGAATTTGGGGCAAAAATGTGGGATTTGGGGGGCAAAATGTGGGATATTGGTGTGAAATGCGGAAATTTGGGGGAAAAATGTGGGATTTGGGGAGAAATTGCAGGATTTTGGTGTAAAATGTGGGAATGCAGGGCAAAAATGTGGGATTTGGGAAGCAAAATGGGGGATTTTGGGGGGAAATTGCAGGATTTGGGGGGCAAAATGTGCGGTTTTAGGGTAAAAATGGGGGATTTGGGGGGAAATCGTGGGATTTTGGGGGCAAAATGTGGGAATTTGGTGTGAAATGTGCGAATTTGGGTCAAAATTGTGGGCTTTGGGGGGCGAAATGGGGGAATTTGGGGGGAAATCGCAGGACTTTGGAAGAAAAATGTGGGATTTGGGGGGCGAAATGTGGGAATTTGGGTCAAAAATGTGGGATTTGGGGGGCGAAATGTGGGAATTTGGGGGAAATTGCGGGATGTTGGGGCAAAAATGTGGGCTTCAGGGGGCGAAATGTGGGATTTTGGTGCGAAATGTGGAATTTGGGGCAAAAATGCGGGATTTGGGGCACGAAATGTGGGATTTTGGGGGGAAATTGCGGGATTTTGGGGCAAAAATGTGGGATTTGGGGGGCTAAACGGGGGAATTTGGGGGAAATCGCGGGATTTTGGGGGCAAAATGGGGGAATTTGGTGCGAAATGCGGGGTTTGGGGTCAAAAATGCGTGATTTGGGGGCAAAATGGGGGAATTTGGGGCAAAATGTGGGATTTGGGGGGCAAAATGTGGGATTTTGGTGTAAAATGTGGGGATTTGGGTCAAAAATGTGGGATTTTGGGGGGCGAAACGGGGGGATTTGGGGGGAAATCGTGGGATTTTGGGGCAAAAATGCGAGATTTGTCGAGCGAAATGGGTGAATTTGGGGCAAAAATGGGGGAATTTGGGGGGAAATCGTGGGATTTTGGGGGCAAAATGTGGGATTTTGGTGCAAAATGCAGGAATTTGGGGCAAAAATCGGGGATTTTTGGGGGAAATTGCAGGATTTTGGGGGCAAAACGTGCGGTTTTAGGGTAAAAATGGGGGATTTGGGGGGAAATCGCGGGATTTTGGGGGCAAAATGTGGGATATTGGTGTGAAATGTGGGAATTTGGGGTAAAAATGGGGGATTTGGGGGGCAAAATGGGGGATTTGGGGGGAAATCGTGGGATTTGGGGGCCAAATGTGGGATTTTGGTGTAAAACGTGGGAATTTGGGGCAAAAATGTGGGATTTCGGGGGAAATAGCGGGATTTTGGGGGTGAAATGTGGGATATTGGTGTGAAATGTGGGAATTTGGGGTAAAAATGGGGGATTTGGGGGGCAAAATGGGGGATTTGGGGGGAAATCGTGGGATTTGGGGGCCAAATGTGGGATTTTGGTGTAAAGCGTGGGAATTTGGGGCAAAAATGTGGGATTTCGGGGGAAATAGCGGGATTTTGGGGGCGAAATATGGGAATTTGGGTCAAAATTGTGGGCTTTGGGGGGCGAAATTGGGGAATTTGGGTCAAAAATGCGGGATTTGGGTGGCGAAATGTGGGAATTTGGGGCAAAAATGTGGGATTTGGGGGGCGAAATGTGGGAATTTGGGGCGAAATTGCAGGATTTGGGGGCAAAATGTGGGGTTTTAGGGTAAAAATGGGGGATTTTGGGGGAAATCGTGGGGTTTGGGGTGGCAAAATGTGGGAATTTGGTGTGAAATGTGGGAATTTGGGGCAAAAATGTGGGATTTGGGGGGCGAAATGTGGGAATTTGGGGCAAAAATACAGGATTTTGGGGGCAAAATGTGGGAATTTGGTGTGAAATGTGGGAATTCAGGGCAAAAATGCGGGATTTGGGGGCAAAAATGTGGGATTTTGGGGGTAAATTGTGGGATTTTGGTGCAAAATGCAGGAATTTGGGGCAAAAATGGGGGATTTGTGAGGAAATCGTGGGATTTTGGGGGCAAAATGTTGGATTTTGGTGCGAAATGCGGGGATTTGGGTCAAAAATGTGGGATTTTGGGGGCAAAATGGGGGAATTTGGGGCAAAAATGTGGGATTTGGGGGGCAAAATGTGGGAATTTGGTGTAAAATGTGGGAATTTGGGGCAAAATTGTGGGCTTTGGGGGGCGAAATTGGGGAATTTGGGGCAAAAATGTGGGCTTTGGGGGGCAAAATGTGGGATATTGGTGTGAAATGCGGAAATTTGGGGGGAAAATGTGGGATTTGGGGGGAAATTGCAGGATTTTGGTGTAAAATGTGGGAATGCAGGGCAAAAATGTGGGATTTGGGAAGCAAAATGGGGGATTTTGGGGGGAAATTGCAGGATTTGGGGGGCAAAATGTGCGGTTTTAGGGTAAAAATGGGGGATTTGGGGGGAAATCGCGGGATTTTGGGGGCAAAATGTGGGAATTGCGTGTGAAATGTGCGAATTTGGGTCAAAATTGTGGGCTTTGGGGGCGAAATGGGGGAATTTGGGGCAAAAATGCAGGATTTGGGGGGCGAAATGTGGGAATTTGGGTCAAAATTGTGGGCTTTGTGGGGCGAAATGTGGGAATTTGGGGCAAAAATGTGGGATTTGGGGGGCGAAATGTGGGAATTTGGTGTTAAAGTTGGGAATTCAGGGCAAAAATGTGGGATTTGGGGGGCAAAATGGGGGAATTTGGGGGGAAATCGCGGGACTTTGGAAGAAAAATGCGGGATTTGGGTGGCGAAATGTGGGAATTTGGGTCAAAAATGTGGGATTTGGGGGGCGAAATGTGGGAATTTGGGGCGAAATTGCAGGATTTGGGGGCAAAATGTGGGGTTTTAGGGTAAAAATGGGGGATTTTGGGGGAAATCGTGGAATTTTGGGTGGCAAAATGTGGGAATTTGGTGTGAAATGCGGGAATTCAGGGCAAAATGTGGGATTTTGGGGAAAAATTGCGGGATTTTGAGGGGAAAATTGCAGGATTTGGGTGCAAAATGTGGGGTTTTAGGTCAAAAATGTGGGATTTTGTGGGAAATCGTGGCGTTTTGGGTGGCAAAATGTGGGTATTTGGTGTGAAATGTGGGAATTTGGGGCAAAAATGTGGGATTTGTGGGGCAAAATGTGGGAATTTGGGGCAAAAATACGGGATTTTGGGGGCAAAATGTGGGAATTTGGTGTTAAATGTGGGAATTCAGGGCAAAAATGCAGGATTTGGGGGCAAAATGTGGGATTTTGGGGGTAAATTGTGGGATTTTGGTGCAAAATGCAGGAATTTGGGGCAAAAATGGGGGATTTGTGGGGAAATCGTGGGATTTTGGGGGCAAAATGTTGGATTTTGGTGCAAAATGCGGGGATTTGGGTCAAAAATGTGGGATTTGGGGGGCAAAATGTTGGAATTTGGTGTAAAATTTGGGAATTTGGGGCAAAAATGCGGGATTTGGGGGGCGAGACGGGGGAATTTGGGGGGAAATCGCTGGATTTTGGGGCAAAATGTGAGATATTGGTGTAAAATGTGGGGATTTGGGTCAAAAATGTGGGATTTGGGGGCAAAATGGGGGAATTTGGGTCAAAAATGTGGGATTTGGGGGCAAAATGGGGGAATTTGGGGCAAAAATGCAGGATTTGGGGGGCGAAATGTGGGAATTTGGGTCAAAATTGTGGGCTTTGGGGGGCGAAATGTGGGAATTTGGGTCAAAAATGTGGGATTTGGGGGGCGAAATGTGGGAATTTGGGGCGAAATTGCAGGATTTGGGGGCAAAATGTGGGGTTTTAGGGTAAAAATGGGGGATTTTGGGGGAAATCGTGGAATTTTGGGTGGCAAAATGTGGGAATTTGGTGTGAAATGCGGGAATTTGGGGCAAAAATGTGGGATTTGGGGGGCAAAATGTGGGAATTTGGGGCAAAAATACAGGATTTTGGGGGCAAAATGTGGGAATTTGGTGTGAAATGTGGGAATTCAGGGCAAAAATGCAGGATTTGGGGGCAAAATGTGGGATTTTGGGGGTAAATTGTGGGATTTTGGTGCAAAATGCAGGAATTTGGGGCAAAAATGGGGGATTTGTGGGGAAATCGTGGGATTTTGGGGGCAAAATGTTGGATTTTGGTGCAAAATGCGGGGATTTGGGTCAAAAATGTGGGATTTGGGGGCAAAATGGGGGAATTTGGGTCAAAAATGTGGGATTTGGGGGCAAAATGTGGGAATTTGGTGTAAAATGTGGGAATTTGGGGCAAAAATGGGGGATTTGGGGGGCGAAATTGGGGAATTTGGGGCAAAAATGTGGGATTTGGGGGGCAAAATGTGGGATATTGGTGTGAAATGCGGAAATTTGGGGGAAAAATGTGGGATTTGGGGAGAAATTGCAGGATTTTGGTGTAAAATGTGGGAATGCAGGGCAAAAATGTGGGATTTGGGAAGCAAAATGGGGGATTTTGGGGGGAAATTGCAGGATTTGGGGGGCAAAATGTGCGGTTTTAGGGTAAAAATGGGGGATTTGGGGGGAAATCGTGGGATTTTGGGGGCAAAATGTGGGAATTTGGTGTGAAATGTGCGAATTTGGGTCAAAATTGTGGGCTTTGGGGGGCGAAATGGGGGAATTTGGGGGGAAATCGCAGGACTTTGGAAGAAAAATGTGGGATTTGGGGGGCGAAATGTGGGAATTTGGGTCAAAAATGTGGGATTTGGGGGGCGAAATGTGGGAATTTGGGGGAAATTGCGGGATGTTGGGGCAAAAATGTGGGCTTCAGGGGGCGAAATGTGGGATTTTGGTGCGAAATGTGGAATTTGGGGCAAAAATGCGGGATTTGGGGCACGAAATGTGGGATTTTGGGGGGAAATTGCGGGATTTTGGGGTAAAAATGTGGGATTTGGGGGGCTAAACGGGGGAATTTGGGGGAAATCGCGGGATTTTGGGGGCAAAATGGGGGAATTTGGTGCGAAATGCGGGGTTTGGGGTCAAAAATGCGTGATTTGGGGGCAAAATGGGGGAATTTGGGGCAAAATGTGGGATTTGGGGGGCAAAATGTGGGATTTTGGTGTAAAATGTGGGGATTTGGGTCAAAAATGTGGGATTTTGGGGGGCGAAACGGGGGGATTTGGGGGGAAATCGTGGGATTTTGGGGCAAAAATGCGAGATTTGTCGAGCGAAATGGGTGAATTTGGGGCAAAAATGGGGGAATTTGGGGGGAAATCGTGGGATTTTGGGGGCAAAATGTGGGATTTTGGTGCAAAATGCAGGAATTTGGGGCAAAAATCGGGGATTTTTGGGGGAAATTGCAGGATTTTGGGGGCAAAACGTGCGGTTTTAGGGTAAAAATGGGGGATTTGGGGGGAAATCGCGGGATTTTGGGGGCAAAATGTGGGATATTGGTGTGAAATGTGGGAATTTGGGGTAAAAATGGGGGATTTGGGGGGCAAAATGGGGGATTTGGGGGGAAATCGTGGGATTTGGGGGCCAAATGTGGGATTTTGGTGTAAAACGTGGGAATTTGGGGCAAAAATGTGGGATTTCGGGGGAAATAGCGGGATTTTGGGGGTGAAATGTGGGATATTGGTGTGAAATGTGGGAATTTGGGGTAAAAATGGGGGATTTGGGGGGCAAAATGGGGGATTTGGGGGGAAATCGTGGGATTTGGGGGCCAAATGTGGGATTTTGGTGTAAAGCGTGGGAATTTGGGGCAAAAATGTGGGATTTCGGGGGAAATAGCGGGATTTTGGGGGCGAAATATGGGAATTTGGGTCAAAATTGTGGGCTTTGGGGGGCGAAATTGGGGAATTTGGGTCAAAAATGCGGGATTTGGGTGGCGAAATGTGGGAATTTGGGGCAAAAATGTGGGATTTGGGGGGCGAAATGTGGGAATTTGGGGCGAAATTGCAGGATTTGGGGGCAAAATGTGGGGTTTTAGGGTAAAAATGGGGGATTTTGGGGGAAATCGTGGGGTTTGGGGTGGCAAAATGTGGGAATTTGGTGTGAAATGTGGGAATTTGGGGCAAAAATGTGGGATTTGGGGGGCGAAATGTGGGAATTTGGGGCAAAAATACAGGATTTTGGGGGCAAAATGTGGGAATTTGGTGTGAAATGTGGGAATTCAGGGCAAAAATGCGGGATTTGGGGGCAAAAATGTGGGATTTTGGGGGTAAATTGTGGGATTTTGGTGCAAAATGCAGGAATTTGGGGCAAAAATGGGGGATTTGTGAGGAAATCGTGGGATTTTGGGGGCAAAATGTTGGATTTTGGTGCGAAATGCGGGGATTTGGGTCAAAAATGTGGGATTTTGGGGGCAAAATGGGGGAATTTGGGGCAAAAATGTGGGATTTGGGGGGCAAAATGTGGGAATTTGGTGTAAAATGTGGGAATTTGGGGCAAAATTGTGGGCTTTGGGGGGCGAAATTGGGGAATTTGGGGCAAAAATGTGGGCTTTGGGGGGCAAAATGTGGGATATTGGTGTGAAATGCGGAAATTTGGGGGGAAAATGTGGGATTTGGGGGGAAATTGCAGGATTTTGGTGTAAAATGTGGGAATGCAGGGCAAAAATGTGGGATTTGGGAAGCAAAATGGGGGATTTTGGGGGGAAATTGCAGGATTTGGGGGGCAAAATGTGCGGTTTTAGGGTAAAAATGGGGGATTTGGGGGGAAATCGCGGGATTTTGGGGGCAAAATGTGGGAATTGCGTGTGAAATGTGCGAATTTGGGTCAAAATTGTGGGCTTTGGGGGCGAAATGGGGGAATTTGGGGCAAAAATGCAGGATTTGGGGGGCGAAATGTGGGAATTTGGGTCAAAATTGTGGGCTTTGTGGGGCGAAATGTGGGAATTTGGGGCAAAAATGTGGGATTTGGGGGGCGAAATGTGGGAATTTGGTGTTAAAGTTGGGAATTCAGGGCAAAAATGTGGGATTTGGGGGGCAAAATGGGGGAATTTGGGGGGAAATCGCGGGACTTTGGAAGAAAAATGCGGGATTTGGGTGGCGAAATGTGGGAATTTGGGTCAAAAATGTGGGATTTGGGGGGCGAAATGTGGGAATTTGGGGCGAAATTGCAGGATTTGGGGGCAAAATGTGGGGTTTTAGGGTAAAAATGGGGGATTTTGGGGGAAATCGTGGAATTTTGGGTGGCAAAATGTGGGAATTTGGTGTGAAATGCGGGAATTCAGGGCAAAATGTGGGATTTTGGGGAAAAATTGCGGGATTTTGAGGGGAAAATTGCAGGATTTGGGTGCAAAATGTGGGGTTTTAGGTCAAAAATGTGGGATTTTGTGGGAAATCGTGGCGTTTTGGGTGGCAAAATGTGGGTATTTGGTGTGAAATGTGGGAATTTGGGGCAAAAATGTGGGATTTGTGGGGCAAAATGTGGGAATTTGGGGCAAAAATACGGGATTTTGGGGGCAAAATGTGGGAATTTGGTGTTAAATGTGGGAATTCAGGGCAAAAATGCAGGATTTGGGGGCAAAATGTGGGATTTTGGGGGTAAATTGTGGGATTTTGGTGCAAAATGCAGGAATTTGGGGCAAAAATGGGGGATTTGTGGGGAAATCGTGGGATTTTGGGGGCAAAATGTTGGATTTTGGTGCAAAATGCGGGGATTTGGGTCAAAAATGTGGGATTTGGGGGCAAAATGGGGGAATTTGGGTCAAAAATGTGGGATTTGGGGGCAAAATGTGGGAATTTGGTGTAAAATGTGGGAATTTGGGGCAAAAATGGGGGATTTGGGGGGCGAAATTGGGGAATTTGGGGCAAAAATGCGGGATTTGGGGGGCAAAATGTGGGATATTGGTGTGAAATGCGGAAATTTGGGGGAAAAATGTGGGATTTGGGGGTAAATTGCAGGATTTTGGTGTAAAATGTGGGAATGCAGGGCAAAACTGTGGGATTTGGGAAGCAAAATGGGGGATTTTGGGGGGAAATTGCAGGATTTGGGGGGCAAAATGTGCGGTTTTAGGGTAAAAATGGGGGATTTGGGGGGAAATTGCGGGATTTTGGGGGCAAAATGTGGGAATTTGGTGTGAAATGTGCGAATTTGGGTCAAAATTGTGGGCTTTGGGGGGCGAAATGGGGGAATTTGGGGGGAAATCGCAGGACTTTGGAAGAAAAATGTGGGTTTTGGGGGTCGAAATGTGGGAATTTGGGTCAAAAATGTGGGATTTGGGGGGCGAAATGTGGGAATTTGGGGGAAATTGCAGGATGTTGGGGCAAAAATGTGGGCTTCAGGGGGCGAAATGTGGGATTTTGGTGCGAAATGTGGAATTTGGGGCAAAAATGCGGGATTTGGGGCGCGAAATGTGGGAATTTGGGGGGAAATTGCAGGATTTTGGGGCAAAAATGTGGGATTTGGGGGGCTAAACGGGGGAATTTGGGGGAAATCGCGGGATTTTGGGGGCAAAATGGGGGAATTTGGTGCGAAATGCGGGGTTTGGGGTCAAAAATGCGTGATTTGGGGGCAAAATGGGGGAATTTGGGGAAAAATGTGGGATTTGGGGGGCAAAATGTGGGATTTTGGTGTAAAATGTGGGGATTTGGGTCAAAAATGTGGGATTTTGGGGGGCGAAACGGGGGGATTTGGGGGGAAATCGTGGGATTTTGGGGCAAAAATGCGAGATTTGTCGAGCGAAATGGGTGAATTTGGGGCAAAAATGGGGGAATTTGGGGGGAAATCGTGGGATTTTGGGGGCAAAATGTGGGATTTTGGTGCAAAATGCAGGAATTTGGGGCAAAAATCGGGGATTTTTGGGGGAAATTGCAGGATTTTGGGGGCAAAACGTGCGGTTTTAGGGTAAAAATGGGGGATTTGGGGGGAAATCGCGGGATTTTGGGGGCAAAATGTGGGATATTGGTGTGAAATGTGGGAATTTGGGGCAAAAATGGGGGATTTGGGGGGCAAAATGGGGGATTTGGGGGGAAATCGTGGGATTTGGGGGCCAAATGTGGGATTTTGGTGTAAAACGTGGGAATTTGGGGCAAAAATGTGGGATTTCGGGGGAAATAGCGGGATTTTGGGGGTGAAATGTGGGAATTTGGTGTCAAAATTGTGGGCTTTGGGGGGCGAAATGGGGGAATTCAGGGCAAAAATGTGGGATTTGGGGGGCAAAATGTGGGAATTTGGTGTAAAATGTGGGAATTTGGGGCAAAATTGTGGGCTTTGGGGGGCGAAATTGGGGAATTTGGGGCAAAAATGTGGGATTTGGGGGGCAAAATGTGGGATATTGGTGTGAAATGCGGAAATTTGGGGGGAAAATGTGGGATTTGGGGGGAAATTGCAGGATTTTGGTGTAAAATGTGGGAATGCAGTGCAAAAATGTGGGATTTGGGAAGCAAAATGGGGGATTTTGGGGGGAAATTGCAGGATTTGGGGGGCAAAATGTGCGGTTTTAGGGTAAAAATGGGGGATTTGGGGGGAAATCGCGGGATTTTGGGGGCAAACTGTGGGAATTGCGTGTGAAATGTGCGAATTTGGGTCAAAATTGTGCGCTTTGGGGGCGAAATGGGGGAATTTGGGGCAAAAATGCAGGATTTGGGGGGCGAAATGTGGGAATTTGGGTCAAAATTGTGGGCTTTGGGGGGCGAAATGTGGGAATTTGGGGCAAAAATGTGGGATTTGGGGGGCGAAATGTGGGAATTTGGTGTTAAAGTTGGGAATTCAGGGCAAAAATGTGGGATTTGGGGGGCAAAATGGGGGAATTTGGGGGGAAATCGTGGGACTTTGGAAGAAAACTGCGGGATTTGGGTGGCGAAATGTGGGAATTTGGGTCAAAAATGTGGGATTTGGGGGGCGAAATGTGGGAATTTGGGGCGAAATTGCAGGATTTGGGGGCAAAATGTGGGGTTTTAGGGTAAAAATGGGGGATTTTGGCGGAAATCGTGGGGAATTTTGGGTGGCAAAATGTGGGAATTTGGTGTGAAATGCGGGAATTTGGGGCAAAATGTGGGATTTTGGGTAAAAATTGCGGGATTTTGAGGGGAAAATTGCAGGATTTGTGTGCAAAATGTGGGGTTTTAGGTCAAAAATGTGGGATTTTGGGGGAAATCGTGGGGTTTTGGGTGGCAAAATGTGGGTATTTGGTGTGAAATGTGGGAATTTGGGGCAAAAATGTGGGATTTGGGCGGCAAAATGTGGGAATTTGGGGCAAAAATACGGGATTTTGGGGGCAAAATGTGGGAATTTGGTGTTAAATGTGGGAATTCAGGGCAAAAATGCAGGATTTGGGGGCAAAATGTGGGATTTTGGGGGTAAATTGTGGGATTTTGGTGCAAAATGCAGGAATTTGGGGCAAAAATGGGGGATTTGTGGGGAAATCGTGGGATTTTGGGGGCAAAATGTTGGATTTTGGTGCGAAATGCGGGGATTTGGGTCAAAAATGCGGAATTTGGGGGCAAAATGGGGGAATTTGGGTCAAAAATGTGGGATTTGGGGGCAAAATGTGGGAATTTGGTGTAAAATGTGGGAATTTGGGGCAAAAATGGGGGATTTGGGGGGCGAAATTGGGGAATTTGGGGCAAAAATGCGGGATTTGGGGGGCAAAATGTGGGATATTGGTGTGAAATGCGGAAATTTGGGGGAAAAATGTGGGATTTGGGGGTAAATTGCAGGATTTTGGTGTAAAATGTGGGAATGCAGGGCAAAAATGTGGGATTTGGGAAGCAAAATGGGGGATTTTGGGGGGAAATTGCAGGATTTGGGGGGCAAAATGTGCGGTTTTAGGGTAAAAATGGGGGATTTGGGGGGAAATCGCGGGATTTTGGGGGCAAAATGTGGGAATTTGGTGTGAAATGTGGGAATTTGGGTCAAAATTGTGGGCTTTGGGGGGCGAAATGGGGGAATTTGGGGGGAAATCGCAGGACTTTGGAAGAAAAATGTGGGATTTGGGGGGCGAAATGTGGGAATTTGGGTCAAAAATGTGGGATTTGGGGGGCGAAATGTGGGAATTTGGGGGAAATTGCGGGATGTTGGGGCAAAAATGTGGGCTTCAGGGGGCGAAATGTGGGATTTTGGTGCGAAATGTGGAATTTGGGGCAAAAATGCGGGATTTGGGGCGCGAAATGTGGGAATTTGGGGGGAAATTGCAGGATTTTGGGGCAAAAATGTGGGATTTGGGGGGCTAAACGGGGGAATTTGGGGGAAATCGCGGGATTTTGGGGGCAAAATGGGGGAATTTGGTGCGAAATGCGGGGTTTGGGGTCAAAAATGCGTGATTTGGGGGCAAAATGGGGGAATTTGGGGCAAAATGTGGGATTTGGGGGGCAAAATGTGGGATTTTGGTGTAAAATGTGGGGATTTGGGTCAAAAATGTGGGATTTTGGGGGGCGAAACGGGGGGATTTGGGGGGAAATCGTGGGATTTTTGGGGCAAAAATGCGAGATTTGTCGAGCGAAATGGGTGAATTTGGGGCAAAAATGGGGGAATTTGGGGGGAAATCGTGGGATTTTGGGGGCAAAATGTGGGATTTTGGTGCAAAATGCAGGAATTTGGGGCAAAAATCGGGGATTTTTGGGGGAAATTGCAGGATTTTGGGGGCAAAACGTGCGGTTTTAGGGTAAAAATGGGGGATTTGGGGGGAAATCGTGGGGTTTGGGGTGGCAAAATGTGGGAATTTGGTGTGAAATGTGGGAATTTGGGGCAAAAATGTGGGATTTGGGGGGCGAAATGTGGGAATTTGGGGCAAAAATACAGGATTTTGGGGGCAAAATGTGGGATATTGGTGTGAAATGTGGGAATTTGGGGCAAAAATGTGGGATTTGGGGGGCAAAATGGGGGATTTGGGGGGAAATCGTGGGATTTGGGGGCCAAATGTGGGATTTTGGTGTAAAACGTGGGAATTTGGGGCAAAAATGTGGGATTTCGGGGGAAATAGCGGGATTTTGGGGGTGAAATGTGGGAATTTGGGTCAAAATTGTGGGCTTTGGGGGGCGAAATTGGGGAATTTGGGGCAAAAATGCGGGATTTGGGTGGCGAAATGTGGGAATTTGGGTCAAAAATGTGGGATTTGGGGGGCGAAATGTGGGAATTTGGGGCGAAATTGCAGGATTTGGGGGCAAAATGTGGGGTTTTAGGGTAAAAATGGGGGATTTTGGGGGAAATCGTGGGGTTTGGGGTGGCAAAATGTGGGAATTTGGTGTGAAATGTGGGAATTTGGGGCAAAAATGTGGGATTTGGGGGGCGAAATGTGGGAATTTGGGGCAAAAATACAGGATTTTGGGGGCAAAATGTGGGAATTTGGTGTGAAATGTGGGAATTCCGGGCAAAAATGCGGGATTTGGGGGCAAAAATGTGGGATTTTGGGGGTAAATTTTGGGATTTTGGTGCAAAATGCAGGAATTTGGGGCAAAAATGGGGGATTTGTGGGGAAATCGTGGGATTTTGGGGGCAAAATGTTGGATTTTGGTGCGAAATGCGGGGATTTGGGTCAAAAATGTGGGATTTTGGGGGCAAAATGGGGGAATTTGGGGCATAAATGTGGGATTTGGGGGGCAAAATGTGGGAATTTGGGGCAAAATTGTGGGCTTTGGGGGGCGAAATTGTGGGCTTTGGGGGGCGAAATTGGGGAATTTGGGGCAAAAATGTGGGCTTTGGGGGGCCAAATGTGGGATATTGGTGTGAAATGCGGAAATTTGGGGGGAAAATGTGGGATTTGGGCGGAAATTGCAGGATTTTGGTGTAAAATGTGGGAATGCAGGGCGAAAATGTGGGATTTGGGCGGAAATTGCAGGATTTTGGTGTAAAATGTGGGAATGCAGGGTAAAAATGTGGGATTTGGGAAGCAAAATGGGGGAATTTGGGGGGAAATTGCAGGATTTGGGGGGCAAAATGTGTGGTTTTAGGGTAAAAATGGGGGATTTGGGGGGAAATCGCGGGATTTTGGTGTAAAATGTGGGAATGCAGGGCGAAAATGTGGGATTTGGGCGGAAATTGCAGGATTTTGGTGTAAAATGTGGGAATGCAGGGTAAAAATGTGGGATTTGGGAAGCAAAATGGGGGAATTTGGGGGGAAATTGCAGGATTTGGGGGGCAAAATGTGTGGTTTTAGGGTAAAAATGGGGGATTTGGGGGGAAATCGCGGGATTTTGGGGGCAAAATGTGGGAATTTGGTGTGAAATGTGCGAATTTGGGTCAAAATTGTGCGCTTTGGGGGCGAAATGGGGGAATTTGGGGCAAAAATGCAGGATTTGGGGGGCGAAATGTGGGAATTTGGGTCAAAATTGTGGGCTTTGGGGTGCGAAATGTGGGAATTTGGGGCAAAAATGTGGGATTTGGGGGGCGAAATGTGGGAATTTGGTGTTAAAGTTGGGAATTCAGGGCAAAAATGTGGGATTTGGGGGGCAAAATGGGGGAATTTGGGGGGAAATCGCAGGACTTTGGAAGAAAAATGTGGGATTTGGGTGGCGAAATGTGGGAATTTGGGTCAAAAATGTGGGATTTGGGGGGCGAAATGTGGGAATTTGGGGGAAATTGCAGGATGTTGGGGCAAAAATATGGGCTTCAGGGGGCGAAATGTGGGATTTTGGTGCGAAATGTGGAATTTGGGGCAAAAATGCGGGATTTGGGGCACGAAATGTGGGATTTTGGGGGGAAATTGCGGGATTTTGGGGCAAAAATGTGGGATTTGGGGGGCTAAACGGGGGAATTTGGGGGAAATCGCGGGATTTTGGGGGCAAAATGGGGGAATTTGGTGCGAAATGCGGGGTTTGGGGTCAAAAATGCGTGATTTGGGGGCAAAATGGGGGAATTTGGGGAAAAATGTGGGATTTGGGGGGCAAAATGTGGGATTTTGGTGTAAAATGTGGGGATTTGGGTCAAAAATGTGGGATTTTGGGGGGCGAAACAGGGGGATTTGGGGGGAAATCGTGGGATTTTGGGGCAAAAATGCGAGATTTGTCGAGCGAAATGGGTGAATTTGGGTCAAAAATGTGGGATTTGGGGGGCGAAATGTGGGAATTTGGGGCGAAATTGCAGGATTTGGGGGCAAAATGTGGGGTTTTAGGGTAAAAATGGGGGATTTTGGGGGAAATCGTGGAATTTTGGGTGGCAAAATGTGGGAATTTGGTGTGAAATGCGGGAATTTGGGGCAAAATGTGGGATTTTGGGGAAAAATTGCGGGATTTTGAGGGGAAAATTGCAGGATTTGGGTGCAAAATATGGGGTTTTAGGTCAAAAATGGGGGATTTTGGGGGAAATCGTGGGGTTTTGGGTGGCAAAATGTGGGTATTTGGTGTAAAATGTGGGAATTTGGGGCAAAAATGTGGGATTTGTGGGGCAAAATGTGGGAATTTGGGGCAAAAATACGGGATTTTGGGGGCAAAATGTGGGAATTTGGTGTTAAATGTGGGAATTCAGGGCAAAAATGCAGGATTTGGGGGCAAAATGTGGGATTTTGGTGCAAAATGCAGGAATTTGGGGCAAAAATGGGGGATTTGTGGGGAAATCGTGGGATTTTGGGGGCAAAATGTTGGATTTTGGTGCAAAATGCGGGGATTTGGGTCAAAAATGTGGGATTTGGGGGCAAAATGGGGGAATTTGGGTCAAAAATGTGGGATTTGGGGGCAAAATGTGGGAATTTGGTGTAAAATGTGGGAATTTGGGGCAAAAATGGGGGATTTGGGGGGCGAAATTGGGGAATTTGGGGCAAAAATGCGGGATTTGGGGGGCAAAATGTGGGATATTGGTGTGAAATGCGGAAATTTGGGGGAAAAATGTGGGATTTGGGGGTAAATTGCAGGATTTTGGTGTAAAATGTGGGAATGCAGGGCAAAAATGTGGGATTTGGGAAGCAAAATGGGGGATTTTGGGGGGAAATTGCAGGATTTGGGGGGCAAAATGTGCGGTTTTAGGGTAAAAATGGGGGATTTGGGGGGAAATCGCGGGATTTTGGGGGCAAAATGTGGGAATTTGGTGTGAAATGTGCGAATTTGGGTCAAAATTGTGCGCTTTGGGGGGCGAAATGGGGGAATTTGGGGGGAAATCGCAGGACTTTGGAAGAAAAATGTGGGATTTGGGGGGCGAAATGTGGGAATTTGGGTCAAAAATGTGGGATTTGGGGGGCGAAATGTGGGAATTTGGGGGAAATTGCAGGATGTTGGGGCAAAAATGTGGGCTTCAGGGGGCGAAATGTGGGATTTTGGTGCGAAATGTGGAATTTGGGGCAAAAATGCGGGATTTGGGGCGCGAAATGTGGGAATTTGGGGGGAAATTGCAGGATTTTGGGGCAAAAATGTGTGATTTGGGGGGCTAAACGGGGGAATTTGGGGGAAATCGCGGGATTTTGGGGGCAAAATGGGGGAATTTGGTGCGAAATGCGGGGTTTGGGGTCAAAAATGCGTGATTTGGGGGCAAAATGGGGGAATTTGGGGCAAAATGTGGGATTTGGGGGGCAAAATGTGGGATTTTGGTGTAAAATGTGGGGATTTGGGTCAAAAATGTGGGATTTTGGGGGGCGAAACGGGGGGATTTGGGGGGAAATCGTGGGATTTTGGGGCAAAAATGCGAGATTTGTCGAGCGAAATGGGTGAATTTGGGGCAAAAATGGGGGAATTTGGGGGGAAATCGTAGGATTTTGGGGGCAAAATGTGGGATTTTGGTGTGAAATGTGGGAATTTGGGGCAAAAATGGGGGATTTGGGGGGCAAAATGGGGGATTTGGGGGGAAATCGTGGGATTTGGGGGCCAAATGTGGGATTTTGGTGTAAAACGTGGGAATTTGGGGCAAAAATGTGGGATTTCGGGGGAAATAGCGGGATTTTGGGGGTGAAATGTGGGAATTTGGGTCAAAATTGTTGGCTTTGGGGGGCGAAATTGGGGAATTTGGGTCAAAAATGCGGGATTTGGGTGGCGAAATGTGGGAATTTGGGTCAAAAATGTGGGATTTGGGGGGCGAAATGTGGGAATTTGGGGCGAAATTGCAGGATTTGGGGGCAAAATGTGGGGTTTTAGGGTAAAAATGGGGGATTTTGGGGGAAATCGTGGGGTTTGGGGTGGCAAAATGTGGGAATTTGGTGTGAAATGTGGGAATTTGGGGCAAAAATGTGGGATTTGGGGGGCGAAATGTGGGAATTTGGGGCAAAAATACAGGATTTTGGGGGCAAAATGTGGGAATTTGGTGTGAAATGTGGGAATTCAGGGCAAAAATGCGGGATTTGGGGGCAAAAATGTGGGATTTTGGGGGCAAAATGTTGGATTTTGGTGCAAAATGCGGGGATTTGGGTCAAAAATGTGGGATTTTGGGGGCAAAATGTGGGATTTTGGTGCGAAATGTGGAATTTGGGGCAAAAATGCGGGATTTGGGGCGCGAAATGTGGGAATTTGGGGGGAAATTGCAGGATTTTGGGGCAAAAATGTGGGATTTGGGGGGCTAAACGGGGGAATTTGGGGGAAATCGCGGGATTTTGGGGGCAAAATGTGGGAATTTGGTGCGAAATGCGGGGTTTGGGGTCAAAAATGCGTGATTTGGGGGCAAAATGGGGGAATTTGGGGAAAAATGTGGGGATTTGGGTCTAAAATGTGGGATTTTGGGGGGCGAAACGGGGGGATTTGGGGGGAAATAGTGGGATTTTGGGGCAAAAATGCGAGATTTGTCGAGCGAAATGGGTGAATTTGGGGCAAAAATGGGGGAATTTGGGGGGAAATCGTGGGATTTTGGGGGCAAAATGTGGGATTTTGGTGCAAAATGCAGGAATTTGGGGCAAAAATCGGGGATTTTTGGGGGAAATTGCAGGATTTTGGGGGCAAAACGTGCGGTTTTAGGGTAAAAATGGGGGATTTGGGGGGAAATCGCGGGATTTTGGGGGCAAAATGTGGGATATTGGTGTGAAATGTGGGAATTTGGGGCAAAAATGGGGGATTTGGGGGGCAAAATGGGGGATTTGGGGGGAAATCGTGGGATTTGGGGGCCAAATGTGGGATTTTGGTGTAAAACGTGGGAATTTGGGGCAAAAATGTGGGATTTCGGGGGAAATAGCGGGATTTTGGGGGTGAAATGTGGGAATTTGGTGTCAAAATTGTGGGCTTTGGGGGGCGAAATTGGGGAATTTGGTTCAAAAATGCGGGATTTGGGTGGCGAAATGTGGGAATTTGGGTCAAAAATGTGGGATTTGGGGGGCGAAATGTGGGAATTTGGGGCGAAATTGCAGGATTTGGGGGCAAAATGTGGGGTTTTAGGGTAAAAATGGGGGATTTTGGGGGAAATCGTGGGGTTTGGGGTGGCAAAATGTGGGAATTTGGTGTGAAATGTGGGAATTTGGGGCAAAAATGTGGGATTTGGGGGGCGAAATGTGGGAATTTGGGGCAAAAATACAGGATTTTGGGGGCAAAATGTGGGAATTTGGTGTGAAATGTGGGAATTCCGGGCAAAAATGCGGGATTTGGGGGCAAAAATGTGGGATTTTGGGGGTAAATTGTGGGATTTTGGTGCAAAATGCAGGAATTTGGGGCAAAAATGGGGGATTTGTGGGGAAATCGTGGGATTTTGGGGGCAAAATGGGGGAATTTGGGGCAAAAATGTGGGATTTGGGGGGCAAAATGTGGGAATTTGGTGTAAAATGTGGGAATTTGGGGCAAAATTGTGGGCTTTGGGGGGCGAAATTGGGGAATTTGGGGCAAAAATGTGGGCTTTGGGGGGCAAAATGTGGGATATTGGTGTGAAATGCAGAAATTTGGGGGGAAAATGTGGGATTTGGGCGGAAATTGCAGGATTTTGGTGTAAAATGTGGGAATGCAGGGCAAAAATGTGGGATTTGGGAAGCAAAATGGGGGATTTTGGGGGGAAATTGCAGGATTTGGGGGGCAAAATGTGCGGTTTTAGGGTAAAAATGGGGATTTGGGGGG
Organism: Chlamydotis macqueenii; assembly: GCF_036417535.1. Classification (NCBI taxonomy): domain Eukaryota; kingdom Metazoa; phylum Chordata; class Aves; order Otidiformes; family Otididae; genus Chlamydotis; species Chlamydotis macqueenii. Next base: position 763,829 of record NW_028239108.1, read on the forward strand.
AAATCGCGGGATTTTGGGGGCAAAATGTGGGAATTTGGTGTGAAATGTGCGAATTTGGGTCAAAATTGTGGGCTTTGGGGGCGAAATGGGGGAATTTGGGGCAAAAATGCAGGATTTGGGGGGCGAAATGTGGGAATTTGGGTCAAAATTGTGGGCTTTGGGGGGCGAAATGTGGGAATTTGGGGCAAAAATGTGGGATTTGGGGGGCGAAATGTGGGAATTTGGTGTTAAAGTTGGGAATTCAGGGCAAAAATGTGGGATTTGGGGGGCAAAATGGGGGAATTTGGGGGGAAATCGCGGGACTTTGGAAGAAAACTGCGGGATTTGGGTGGCGAAATGTGGGAATTTGGGTCAAAAATGTGGGATTTGGGGGGCAAAATGTGGGAATTTGGGGCGAAATTGCAGGATTTGGGGGCAAAATGTGGGGTTTTAGGGTAAAAATGGGGGATTTTGGGGGAAATCGTGGAATTTTGGGTGGCAAAATGTGGGAATTTGGTGTGAAATGCGGGAATTTGGGGCAAAATGTGGGATTTTGGGGAAAAATTGCGGGATTTTGAGGGGAAAATTGCAGGATTTGGGTGCAAAATGTGGGGTTTTAGGTCAAAAATGTGGGATTTTGGGGGAAATCGTGGGGTTTTGGGTGGCAAAATGTGGGTATTTGGTGTGAAATGTGGGAATTTGGGGCAAAAATGTGGGATTTGTGGGGCAAAATGTGGGAATTTGGGGCAAAAATACGGGATTTTGGGGGCAAAATGTGGGAATTTGGTGTGAAATGTGGGAATTCAGGGCAAAAATGCAGGATTTGGGGGCAAAATGTGGGATTTTGGGGGTAAATTGTGGGATTTTGGTGCAAAATGCAGGAATTTGGGGCAAAAATGGGGGATTTGTGGGGAAATCGTGGGATTTTGGGGGCAAAATGTTGGATTTTGGTGCAAAATGCGGGGATTTGGGTCAAAAATGTGGGATTTGGGGGCAAAATGGGGGAATTTGGGTCAAAAATGTGGGATTTGGGGGCAAAATGTGGGAATTTGGTGTAAAATGTGGGAATTTGGGGCAAAAATGGGGGATTTGGGGGGCGAAATTGGGGAATTTGGGGCAAAAATGCGGGATTTGGGGGGCAAAATGTGGGATATTGGTGTGAAATGCGGAAATTTGGGGGGAAAATGTGGGATTTGGGGGTAAATTGCAGGATTTTGGTGTAAAATGTGGGAATGCAGGGCAAAAATGTGGGATTTGGGAAGCAAAATGGGGGATTTTGGGGGGAAATTGCAGGATTTGGGGGGCAAAATGTGCGGTTTTAGGGTAAAAATGGGGGATTTGGGGGGAAATTGCGGGATTTTGGGGGCAAAATGTGGGAATTTGGTGTGAAATGTGCGAATTTGGGTCAAAATTGTGGGCTTTGGGGGGCGAAATGGGGGAATTTGGGGGGAAATCGCAGGACTTTGGAAGAAAAATGTGGGATTTGGGGGGCGAAATGTGGGAATTTGGGTCAAAAATGTGGGATTTGGGGGGCGAAATGTGGGAATTTGGGGGAAATTGCAGGATGTTGGGGCAAAAATGTGGGCTTCAGGGGGCGAAATGTGGGATTTTGGTGCGAAATGTGGAATTTGGGGCAAAAATGCGGGATTTGGGGCGCGAAATGTGGGAATTTGGGGGGAAATTGCAGGATTTTGGGGCAAAAATGTGGGATTTGGGGGGCTAAACGGGGGAATTTGGGGGAAATCGCGGGATTTTGGGGGCAAAATGGGGGAATTTGGTGCGAAATGCGGGGTTTGGGGTCAAAAATGTGTGATTTGGGGGCAAAATGGGGGAATTTGGGGCAAAATGTGGGATTTGGGGGGCAAAATGTGGGATTTTGGTGTAAAATGTGGGGATTTGGGTCAAAAATGTGGGATTTTGGGGGGCGAAACGGGGGGATTTGGGGGGAAATCGTGGGATTTTGGGGCAAAAATGCGAGATTTGTCGAGCGAAATGGGTGAATTTGGGGCAAAAATGGGGGAATTTGGGGGGAAATCGTGGGATTTTGGGGGCAAAATGTGGGATTTTGGTGTGAAATGTGGGAATTTGGGGCAAAAATGGGGGATTTGGGGGGCAAAATGGGGGATTTGGGGGGAAATCGTGGGATTTGGGGGCCAAATGTGGGATTTTGGTGTAAAGCGTGGGAATTTGGGGCAAAAATGTGGGATTTCGGGGGAAATAGCGGGATTTTGGGGGTGGAATGTGGGAATTTGGGTCAAAATTGTTGGCTTTGGGGGGCGAAATTGGGGAATTTGGGTCAAAAATGCGGGATTTGGGTGGCAAAATGTGGGAATTTGGGTCAAAAATGTGGGATTTGGGGGGCGAAATGTGGGAATTTGGGGCGAAATTGCAGGATTTGGGGGCAAAATGTGGGGTTTTAGGGTAAAAATGGGGGATTTTGGGCGAAATCGTGGGGTTTGGGGTGGCAAAATGTGGGAATTTGGTGTGAAATGTGGGATTTGGGGGGCGAAATGTGGGAATTTGGGGCAAAAATACAGGATTTTGGGGGCAAAATGTGGGAATTTGGTGTGAAATGTGGGAATTCAGGGCAAAAATGCGGGATTTGGGGGCAAAAATGTGGGATTTTGGGGGCAAAATGTTGGATTTTGGTGCAAAATGCGGGGATTTGGGTCAAAAATGTGGGATTTTGGGGGCAAAATGGGGGAATTTGGGGCAAAAATGTGGGATTTGGGGGGCAAAATGTGGGAATTTGGTGTAAAATGTGGGAATTTGGGGCAAAATTGTGGGCTTTGGGGGGCGAAATTGGGGAATTTGGGGCAAAAATGTGGGCTTTGGGGGGCAAAATGTGGGATATTGGTGTGAAATGCGGAAATTTGGGGGGAAAATGTGGGATTTGGGGGTAAATTGCAGGATTTTGGTGTAAAATGTGGGAATGCAGGGCAAAAATGTGGGATTTGGGAAGCAAAATGGGGGATTTTGGGGGGAAATTGCAGGATTTGGGGGGCAAAATGTGCGGTTTTAGGGTAAAAATGGGGGATTTGGGGGGAAATCGCGGGATTTTGGGGGCAAAATGTGGGAATTTGGTGTGAAATGTGCGAATTTGGGTCAAAATTGTGCGCTTTGGGGGCGAAATGGGGGAATTTGGGGCAAAAATGCAGGATTTGGGGGGCGAAATGTGGGAATTTGGGTCAAAATTGTGGGCTTTGGGGGGCGAAATGTGGGAATTTGGGGCAAAAATGTGGGATTTGGGGGGCGAAATGTGGGAATTTGGTGTTAAAGTTGGGAATTCAGGGCAAAAATGTGGGATTTGGGGGGCAAAATGGGGGAATTTGGGGGGAAATCGCGGGACTTTGGAAGAAAAATGTGGGAATTTGGGGGCGAAATGTGGGAATTTGGGGCGAAATTGCAGGATTTGGGGGCAAAATGTGGGGTTTTAGGGTAAAAATGGGGGATTTTGGGGGAAATCGTGGAATTTTGGGTGGCAAAATGTGGGAATTTGGTGTGAAATGCGGGAATTTGGGGCAAAATATGGGATTTTGGGTAAAAATTGCGGGATTTTGAGGGGAAAATTGCAGGATTTGGGTGCAAAATGTGGGGTTTTAGGTCAAAAATGTGGGATTTTGGGGGAAATCGTGGGGTTTTGGGTGGCAAAATGTGGGTATTTGGTGTGAAATGTGGGAATTTGGGGCAAAAATGTGGGATTTGGGGGGCAAAATGTGGGAATTTGGGGCAAAAATACAGGATTTTGGGGGCAAAATGTGGGAATTTGGTGTTAAATGTGGGAATTCAGGGCAAAAATGCAGGATTTGGGGGCAAAATGTGGGATTTTGGGGGTAAATTGTGGGATTTTGGTGCAAAATGCGGGGATTTGGGTCAAAAATGTGGGATTTGGGGGCAAAATGGGGGAATTTGGGTCAAAAATGTGGGATTTGGGGGCAAAATGTGGGAATTTGGTGTAAAATGTGGGAATTTGGGGCAAAAATGGGGGATTTGGGGGGCGAAATTGGGGAATTTGGGGCAAAAATGCGGGATTTGGGGGGCAAAATGTGGGATATTGGTGTGAAATGCGGAAATTTGGGGGAAAAATGTGGGATTTGGGGTTAAATTGCAGGATTTTGGTGTAAAATGTGGGAATGCAGGGCAAAAATGTGGGATTTGGGAAGCAAAATGGGGGATTTTGGGGGGAAATTGCAGGATTTGGGGGGCAAAATGTGCGGTTTTAGGGTAAAAATGGGGGATTTGGGGGGAAATCGCGGGATTTTGGGGGCAAATGTGGGAATTTGGTGTGAAATGTGCGAATTTGGGTCAAAATTGTGGGCTTTGGGGGGCGAAATGGGGGAATTTGGGGGGAAATCGCAGGACTTTGGAAGAAAAATGTGGGATTTGGGCGGCGAAATGTGGGAATTTGGGTCAAAAATGTGGGATTTGGGGGGCGAAATGTGGGAATTTGGGGGAAATTGCAGGATGTTGGGGCAAAAATGTGGGCTTCAGGGGGCGAAATGTGGGATTTTGGTGCGAAATGTGGAATTTGGGGCAAAAATGCGGGATTTGGGGCGCGAAATGTGGGAATTTGGGGGGAAATTGCAGGATTTTGGGGCAAAAATGTGGGATTTGGGGGGCTAAACGGGGGAATTTGGGGGAAATCGCGGGATTTTGGGGGCAAAATGGGGGAATTTGGTGCGAAATGCGGGGTTTGGGGTCAAAAATGCGTGATTTGGGGGCAAAATGGGGGAATTTGGGTCAAAAATGTGGGATTTGGGGGGCAAAATTTGGGATTTTGGTGTAAAATGTGGGGATTTGGATCAAAAATGTGGGATTTTGGGGGGCGAAACGGGGGGATTTGGGGGGAAATCGTGGGATTTTGGGGCAAAAATGCGAGATTTGTCGAGCGAAATGGGTGAATTTGGGGCAAAAATGGGGGAATTTGGGGGGAAATCGTGGGATTTTGGGGGCAAAATGTGGGATTTTGGTGCAAAATGCAGGAATTTGGGGCAAAAATCGGGGATTTTTGGGGGAAATTGCAGGATTTTGGGGGCAAAACGTGCGGTTTTAGGGTAAAAATGGGGGATTTGGGGGGAAATCGCGGGATTTTGGGGGCAAAATGTGGGATATTGGTGTGAAATGTGGGAATTTGGGGCAAAAATGGGGGATTTGGGGGGCAAAATGGGGGATTTGGGGGGAAATCGTGGGATTTGGGGGCCAAATGTGGGATTTTGGTGTAAAACGTGGGAATTTGGGGCAAAAATGTGGGATTTCGGGGGAAATAGCGGGATTTTGGGGGTGAAATGTGGGAATTTGGTGTCAAAATTGTGGGCTTTGGGGGGCGAAATTGGGGAATTTGGTTCAAAAATGCGGGATTTGGGTGGCGAAATGTGGGAATTTGGGTCAAAAATGTGGGATTTGGGGGGCGAAATGTGGGAATTTGGGGCGAAATTGCAGGATTTGGGGGCAAAATGTGGGGTTTTAGGGTAAAAATGGGGGATTTTGGGGGAAATCGTGGGGTTTGGGGTGGCAAAATGTGGGAATTTGGTGTGAAATGTGGGAATTTGGGGCAAAAATGTGGGATTTGGGGGGCGAAATGTGGGAATTTGGGGCAAAAATACGGGATTTTGGGGGCAAAATGTGGGAATTTGGTGTGAAATGTGGGAATTCAGGGCAAAAATGCGGGATTTGGGGGCAAAAATGTGGGATTTTGGGGGTAAATTGTGGGATTTTGGTGCAAAATGCAGGAATTTGGGGCAAAAATGGGGGATTTGTGGGGAAATCGTGGGATTTTGGGGGCAAAATGTTGGATTTTGGTGCAAAATGCGGGGATTTGGGTCAAAAATGTGGGATTTTGGGGGCAAAATGGGGGAATTTGGGGCAAAAATGTGGGATTTGGGGGGCAAAATGTGGGAATTTGGTGTAAAATGTGGGAATTTGGGGCAAAATTGTGGGCTTTGGGGGGCGAAATTGGGGAATTTGGGGCAAAAATGTGGGCTTTGGGGGGCAAAATGTGGGATATTGGTGTGAAATGCGGAAATTTGGGGGGAAAATGTGGGATTTGGGGGTAAATTGCAGGATTTTGGTGTAAAATGTGGGAATGCAGGGCAAAAATGTGGGATTTGGGAAGCAAAATGGGGGATTTTGGGGGGAAATTGCAGGATTTGGGGGGCAAAATGTGCGGTTTTAGGGTAAAAATGGGGGATTTGGGGGGAAATCGCGGGATTTTGGGGGCAAAATGTGGGAATTGCGTGTGAAATGTGCGAATTTGGGTCAAAATTGTGCGCTTTGGGGGCGAAATGGGGGAATTTGGGGCAAAAATGCAGGATTTGGGGGGCGAAATGTGGGAATTTGGGTCAAAATTGTGGGCTTTGGGGGGCGAAATGTGGGAATTTGGGGCAAAAATGTGGGATTTGGGGGGCGAAATGTGGGAATTTGGTGTTAAAGTTGGGAATTCAGGGCAAAAATGTGGGATTTGGGGGGCAAAATGGCGGAATTTGGGGGGAAATCGCGGGACTTTGGAAGAAAAATGCGGGATTTGTGTGGCGAAATGTGGGAATTTGGGTCAAAAATGTGGGATTTGGGGGGCAAAATGTGGGAATTTGGGGCGAAATTGCAGGATTTGGGGGCAAAATGTGGGGTTTTAGGGTAAAAATGGGGGATTTTGGGGGAAATCGTGGAATTTTGGGTGGCAAAATGTGGGAATTTGGTGTGAAATGCGGGAATTTGGGGCAAAATGTGGGATTTTGGGTAAAAATTGCGGGATTTTGAGGGGAAAATTGCAGGATTTGGGTGCAAAATGTGGGGTTTTAGGTCAAAAATGGGGGATTTTGGGGGAAATCGTGGGGTTTTGGGTGGCAAAATGTGGGTATTTGGTGTGAAATGTGGGAATTTGGGGCAAAAATGTGGGATTTGGGGGGCAAAATGTGGGAATTTGGGGCAAAAATACAGGATTTTGGGGGCAAAATGTGGGAATTTGGTGTTAAATGTGGGAATTCAGGGCAAAAATGCAGGATTTGGGGGCAAAATGTGGGATTTTGGGGGTAAATTGTGGGATTTTGGTGCAAAATGCAGGAATTTGGGGCAAAAATGGGGGATTTGTGGGGAAATCGTGGGATTTTGGGGGCAAAATGTTGGATTTTGGTGCAAAATGCGGGGATTTGGGTCAAAAATGTGGGATTTGGGGGCAAAATGGGGGAATTTGGGTCAAAAATGTGGGATTTGGGGGCAAAATGTGGGAATTTGGTGTAAAATGTGGGAATTTGGGGCAAAAATGGGGGATTTGGGGGGCGAAATTGGGGAATTTGGGGCAAAAATGCGGGATTTGGGGGGCAAAATGTGGGATATTGGTGTGAAATGCGGAAATTTGGGGGAAAAATGTGGGATTTGGGGGTAAATTGCAGGATTTTGGTGTAAAATGTGGGAATGCAGGGCAAAAATGTGGGATTTGGGAAGCAAAATGGGGGATTTTGGGGGGAAATTGCAGGATTTGGGGGGCAAAATGTGCGGTTTTAGGGTAAAAATGGGGGATTTGGGGGGAAATCGCGGGATTTTGGGGGCAAAATGTGGGAATTTGGTGTGAAATGTGCGAATTTGGGTCAAAATTGTGGGCTTTGGGGGGCGAAATGGGGGAATTTGGGGGGAAATCGCAGGACTTTGGAAGAAAAATGTGGGATTTGGGGGGCGAAATGTGGGAATTTGGGTCAAAAATGTGGGATTTGGGGGGCGAAATGTGGGAATTTGGGGGAAATTGCAGGATGTTGGGGCAAAAATGTGGGCTTCAGGGGGCGAAATGTGGGATTTTGGTGCGAAATGTGGAATTTGGGGCAAAAATGCGGGATTTGGGGCGCGAAATGTGGGAATTTGGGGGGAAATTGCAGGATTTTGGGGCAAAAATGTGGGATTTGGGGGGCTAAACGGGGGAATTTGGGGGAAATCGCGGGATTTTGGGGGCAAAATGGGGGAATTTGGTGCGAAATGCGGGGTTTGGGGTCAAAAATGCGTGATTTGGGGGCAAAATGGGGGAATTTGGGGAAAAATGTGGGATTTGGGGGGCAAAATGTGGGATTTTGGTGTAAAATGTGGGGATTTGGGTCAAAAATGTGGGATTTTGGGGGGCGAAACGGGGGGATTTGGGGGGAAATCGTGGGATTTTGGGGCAAAAATGCGAGATTTGTCGAGCGAAATGGGTGAATTTGGGGCAAAAATGGGGGAATTTGGGGGGAAATCGTGGGATTTTGGGGGCAAAATGTGGGATTTTGGTGCAAAATGCAGGAATTTGGGGCAAAAATCGGGGATTTTTGGGGGAAATTGCAGGATTTTGGGGGCAAAACGTGCGGTTTTAGGGTAAAAATGGGGGATTTGGGGGGAAATCGCGGGATTTTGGGGGCAAAATGTGGGATATTGGTGTGAAATGTGGGAATTTGGGGCAAAAATGGGGGATTTGGGGGGCAAAATGGGGGATTTGGGGGGAAATCGTGGGATTTGGGGGCCAAATGTGGGATTTTGGTGTAAAACGTGGGAATTTGGGGCAAAAATGTGGGATTTTGGGGGAAATAGCGGGATTTTGGGGGTGAAATGTGGGAATTTGGTGTCAAAATTGTGGGCTTTGGGGGGCGAAATTGGGGAATTTGGTTCAAAAATGCGGGATTTGGGTGGCGAAATGTGGGAATTTGGGTCAAAAATGTGGGATTTGGGGGGCGAAATGTGGGAATTTGGGGCGAAATTGCAGGATTTGGGGGCAAAATGTGGGGTTTTAGGGTAAAAATGGGGGATTTTGGGGGAAATCGTGGGGTTTGGGGTGGCAAAATGTGGGAATTTGGTGTGAAATGTGGGAATTTGGGGCAAAAATGTGGGATTTGGGGGGCGAAATGTGGGAATTTGGGGCAAAAATACAGGATTTTGGGGGCAAAATGTGGGAATTTGGTGTGAAATGTGGGAATTCAGGGCAAAAATGCGGGATTTGGGGGCAAAAATGTGGGATTTTGGGGGTAAATTGTGGGATTTTGGTGCAAAATGCAGGAATTTGGGGCAAAAATGGGGGATTTGTGGGGAAATCGTGGGATTTTGGGGGCAAAATGTTGGATTTTGGTGCGAAATGCGGGGATTTGGGTCAAAAATGTGGGATTTTGGGGGCAAAATGGGGGAATTTGGGGCAAAAATGTGGGATTTGGGGGGCAAAATGTGGGAATTTGGTGTAAAATGTGGGAATTTGGGGCAAAATTGTGGGCTTTGGGGGGCGAAATTGGGGAATTTGGGGCAAAAATGTGGGCTTTGGGGGGCAAAATGTGGGATATTGGTGTGAAATGCGGAAATTTGGGGGGAAAATGTGGGATTTGGGGGGAAATTGCAGGATTTTGGTGTAAAATGTGGGAATGCAGGGCAAAAATGTGGGATTTGGGAAGCAAAATGGGGGATTTTGGGGGGAAATTGCAGGATTTGGGGGGCAAAATGTGCGGTTTTAGGGTAAAAATGGGGGATTTGGGGGGAAATCGCGGGATTTTGGGGGCAAAATGTGGGAATTGCGTGTGAAATGTGCGAATTTGGGTCAAAATTGTGGGCTTTGGGGGCGAAATGGGGGAATTTGGGGCAAAAATGCATTATTTGGGGGGCGAAATGTGGGAATTTGGGTCAAAATTGTGGGCTTTGGGGGGCGAAATGTGGGAATTTGCGGCAAAAATGTGGGATTTGGGGGGCGAAATGTGGGAATTTGGTGTTAAAGTTGGGAATTCAGGGCAAAAATGTGGGATTTGGGGGGCAAAATGGGGGAATTTGGGGGGAAATCGCGGGACTTTGGAAGAAAAATGCGGGATTTGGGTGGCGAAATGTGGGAATTTGGGTCAAAAATGTGGGATTTGGGGGGCAAAATGTGGGAATTTGGGGCGAAATTGCAGGATTTGGGGGCAAAATGTGGGGTTTTAGGGTAAAAATGGGGGATTTTGGGGGAAATCGTGGAATTTTGGGTGGCAAAATGTGGGAATTTGGTGTGAAATGCGGGAATTTGGGGCAAAATGTGGGATTTTGGGTAAAAATTGCGGGATTTTGAGGGGAAAATTGCAGGATTTGGGTGCAAAATGTGGGGTTTTAGGTCAAAAATGGGGGATTTTGGGGGAAATCGTGGGGTTTTGGGTGGCAAAATGTGGGTATTTGGTGTGAAATGTGGGAATTTGGGGCAAAAATGTGGGATTTGGGGGGCAAAATGTGGGAATTTGGGGCAAAAATACAGGATTTTGGGGGCAAAATGTGGGAATTTGGTGTGAAATGTGGGAATTCAGGGCAAAAATGCAGGATTTGGGGGCAAAATGTGGGATTTTGGGGGTAAATTGTGGGATTTTGGTGCAAAATGCAGGAATTTGGGGCAAAAATGGGGGATTTGTGGGGAAATCGTGGGATTTTGGGGGCAAAATGTTGGATTTTGGTGCAAAATGCGGGGATTTGGGTCAAAAATGTGGGATTTGGGGGCAAAATGGGGGAATTTGGGTCAAAAATGTGGGATTTGGGGGCAAAATGTGGGAATTTGGTGTAAAATGTGGGAATTTGGGGCAAAAATGGGGGATTTGGGGGGCGAAATTGGGGAATTTGGGGCAAAAATGTGGGATTTGGGGGGCAAAATGTGGGATATTGGTGTGAAATGCGGAAATTTGGGGGAAAAATGTGGGATTTGGGGGTAAATTGCAGGATTTTGGTGTAAAATGTGGGAATGCAGGGCAAAAATGTGGGATTTGGGAAGCAAAATGGGGGATTTTGGGGGGAAATTGCAGGATTTGGGGGGCAAAATGTGCGGTTTTAGGGTAAAAATGGGGGATTTGGGGGGAAATTGCGGGATTTTGGGGGCAAAATGTGGGAATTTGGTGTGAAATGTGCGAATTTGGGTCAAAATTGTGGGCTTTGGGGGGCGAAATGGGGGAATTTGGGGGGAAATCGCAGGACTTTGGAAGAAAAATGTGGGATTTGGGGGGCGAAATGTGGGAATTTGGGTCAAAAATGTGGGATTTGGGGGGCGAAATGTGGGAATTTGGGGGAAATTGCAGGATGTTGGGGCAAAAATGTGGGCTTCAGGGGGCGAAATGTGGGATTTTGGTGCGAAATGTGGAATTTGGGGCAAAAATGCGGGATTTGGGGCGCGAAATGTGGGAATTTGGGGGGAAATTGCAGGATTTTGGGGCAAAAATGTGGGATTTGGGGGGCTAAACGGGGGAATTTGGGGGAAATCGCGGGATTTTGGGGGCAAAATGTGGGAATTTGGTGCGAAATGCGGGGTTTGGGGTCAAAAATGCGTGATTTGGGGGCAAAATGGCGGAATTTGGGGAAAAATGTGGGGATTTGGGTCAAAAATGTGGGATTTTGGGGGGCGAAACGGGGGGATTTGGGGGGAAATCGTGGGATTTTGGGGCAAAAATGCGAGATTTGTCGAGCGAAATGGGTGAATTTGGGGCAAAAATGGGGGAATTTGGGGGGAAATCGTGGGATTTTGGGGGCAAAATGTGGGATTTTGGTGCAAAATGCAGGAATTTGGGGCAAAAATCGGGGATTTTTGGGGGAAATTGCAGGATTTTGGGGGCAAAACGTGCGGTTTTAGGGTAAAAATGGGGGATTTGGGGGGAAATCGCGGGATTTTGGGGGCAAAATGTGGGATATTGGTGTGAAATGTGGGAATTTGGGGCAAAAATGGGGGATTTGGGGGGCAAAATGGGGGATTTGGGGGGAAATCGTGGGATTTGGGGGCCAAATGTGGGATTTTGGTGTAAAACGTGGGAATTTGGGGCAAAAATGTGGGATTTCGGGGGAAATAGCGGGATTTTGGGGGTGAAATGTGGGAATTTGGTGTCAAAATTGTGGGCTTTGGGGGGCGAAATTGGGGAATTTGGTTCAAAAATGCGGGATTTGGGTGGCGAAATGTGGGAATTTGGGTCAAAAATGTGGGATTTGGGGGGCGAAATGTGGGAATTTGGGGCGAAATTGCAGGATTTGGGGGCAAAATGTGGGGTTTTAGGGTAAAAATGGGGGATTTTGGGGGAAATCGTGGGGTTTGGGGTGGCAAAATGTGGGAATTTGGTGTGAAATGTGGGAATTTGGGGCAAAAATGTGGGATTTGGGGGGCGAAATGTGGGAATTTGGGGCAAAAATACAGGATTTTGGGGGCAAAATGTGGGAATTTGGTGTGAAATGTGGGAATTCAGGGCAAAAATGCGGGATTTGGGGGCAAAAATGTGGGATTTTGGGGGTAAATTGTGGGATTTTGGTGCAAAATGCAGGAATTTGGGGCAAAAATGTGGGATTTGGGGGGCAAAATGTGGGAATTTGGTGTAAAATGTGGGAATTTGGGGCAAAATTGTGGGCTTTGGGGGGCGAAATTGGGGAATTTGGGGCAAAAATGTGGGCTTTGGGGGGCAAAATGTGGGATATTGGTGTGAAATGCGGAAATTTGGGGGGAAAATGTGGGATTTGGGCGGAAATTGCAGGATTTTGGTGTAAAATGTGGGAATGCAGGGCAAAAATGTGGGATTTGGGAAGCAAAATGGGGGATTTTGGGGGGAAATTGCAGGATTTGGGGGGCAAAATGTGCGGTTTTGGGTAAAAATGGGGGATTTGGGGGGAAATCGCGGGATTTTGGGGGCAAAATGTGGGAATTGCGTGTGAAATGTGCGAATTTGGGTCAAAATTGTGCGCTTTGGGGGCGAAATGGGGGAATTTGGGGCAGAAATGCAGGATTTGGGGGGCGAAATGTGGGAATTTGGGTCAAAATTGTGGGCTTTGGGGGGCGAAATGTGGGAATTTGCGGCAAAAATGTGGGATTTGGGGGGCGAAATGTGGGAATTTGGTGTTAAAGTTGGGAATTCAGGGCAAAAATGTGGGATTTGGGGGGCAAAATGGGGGAATTTGGGGGGAAATCGCGGGAGTTTGGAAGAAAAATGTGGGATTTGGGTGGCGAAATGTGGGAATTTGGGTCAAAAATGTGGGATTTGGGGGGCAAAATGTGGGAATTTGGGGCGAAATTGCAGGATTTGGGGGCAAAATGTGGGGTTTTAGGGTAAAAATGGGGGATTTTGGGGGAAATCGTGGAATTTTGGGTGGCAAAATGTGGGAATTTGGTGTGAAATGCGGGAATTTGGGGCAAAATGTGGGATTTTGGGTAAAAATTGCGGGATTTTGAGGGGAAAATTGCAGGATTTGGGTGCAAAATGTGGGGTTTTAGGTCAAAAATGGGGGATTTTGGGGGAAATCGTGGGGTTTTGGGTGGCAAAATGTGGGAATTTGGTGTGAAATGTGGGAATTTGGGGCAAAAATGTGGGATTTGGGGGGCAAAATGTGGGAATTTGGGGCAAAAATACAGGATTTTGGGGGCAAAATGTGGGAATTTGGTGTGAAATGTGGGAATTCAGGGCAAAAATGCAGGATTTGGGGGCAAAATGTGGGATTTTGGGGGTAAATTGTGGGATTTTGGTGCAAAATGCAGGAATTTGGGGCAAAAATGGGGGATTTGTGGGGAAATCGTGGGATTTTGGGGGCAAAATGTTGGATTTTGGTGCAAAATGCAGGAATTTGGGGCAAAAATCGGGGAATTTGGGGGGAAATCGTGGGATTTTGGGGGCAAAATGTGGGATTTTGGTGCAAAATGCAGGAATTTGGGGCAAAAATCGGGGATTTTTGGGGGAAATTGCAGGATTTTGGGGGCAAAACGTGCGGTTTTAGGGTAAAAATGGGGGATTTGGGGGGAAATCGCGGGATTTTGGGGGCAAAATGTGGGATATTGGTGTGAAATGTGGGAATTTGGGGCAAAAATGGGGGATTTGGGGGGCAAAATGGGGGATTTGGGGGGAAATCGTGGGATTTGGGGGCCAAATGTGGGATTTTGGTGTAAAACGTGGGAATTTGGGGCAAAAATGTGGGATTTTGGGGGAAATAGCGGGATTTTGGGGGTGAAATGTGGGAATTTGGTGTCAAAATTGTGGGCTTTGGGGGGCGAAATTGGGGAATTTGGTTCAAAAATGCGGGATTTGGGTGGCGAAATGTGGGAATTTGGGTCAAAAATGTGGGATTTGGGGGGCGAAATGTGGGAATTTGGGGCGAAATTGCAGGATTTGGGGGCAAAATGTGGGGTTTTAGGGTAAAAATGGGGGATTTTGGGGGAAATCGTGGGGTTTGGGGTGGCAAAATGTGGGAATTTGGTGTGAAATGTGGGAATTTGGGGCAAAAATGTGGGATTTGGGGGGCGAAATGTGGGAATTTGGGGCAAAAATACAGGATTTTGGGGGCAAAATGTGGGAATTTGGTGTGAAATGTGGGAATTCAGGGCAAAAATGCGGGATTTGGGGGCAAAAATGTGGGATTTTGGGGGTAAATTGTGGGATTTTGGTGCAAAATGCAGGAATTTGGGGCAAAAATGGGGGATTTGTGGGGAAATCGTGGGATTTTGGGGGCAAAATGTTGGATTTTGGTGCGAAATGCGGGGATTTGGGTCAAAAATGTGGGATTTTGGGGGCAAAATGGGGGAATTTGGGGCAAAAATGTGGGATTTGGGGGGCAAAATGTGGGAATTTGGTGTAAAATGTGGGAATTTGGGGCAAAATTGTGGGCTTTGGGGGGCGAAATTGGGGAATTTGGGGCAAAAATGTGGGCTTTGGGGGGCAAAATGTGGGATATTGGTGTGAAATGCGGAAATTTGGGGGGAAAATGTGGGATTTGGGGGGAAATTGCAGGATTTTGGTGTAAAATGTGGGAATGCAGGGCAAAAATGTGGGATTTGGGAAGCAAAATGGGGGATTTTGGGGGGAAATTGCAGGATTTGGGGGGCAAAATGTGCGGTTTTAGGGTAAAAATGGGGGATTTGGGGGGAAATCGCGGGATTTTGGGGGCAAAATGTGGGAATTGCGTGTGAAATGTGCGAATTTGGGTCAAAATTGTGGGCTTTGGGGGCGAAATGGGGGAATTTGGGGCAAAAATGCATTATTTGGGGGGCGAAATGTGGGAATTTGGGTCAAAATTGTGGGCTTTGGGGGGCGAAATGTGGGAATTTGCGGCAAAAATGTGGGATTTGGGGGGCGAAATGTGGGAATTTGGTGTTAAAGTTGGGAATTCAGGGCAAAAATGTGGGATTTGGGGGGCAAAATGGGGGAATTTGGGGGGAAATCGCGGGACTTTGGAAGAAAAATGCGGGATTTGGGTGGCGAAATGTGGGAATTTGGGTCAAAAATGTGGGATTTGGGGGGCAAAATGTGGGAATTTGGGGCGAAATTGCAGGATTTGGGGGCAAAATGTGGGGTTTTAGGGTAAAAATGGGGGATTTTGGGGGAAATCGTGGAATTTTGGGTGGCAAAATGTGGGAATTTGGTGTGAAATGCGGGAATTTGGGGCAAAATGTGGGATTTTGGGTAAAAATTGCGGGATTTTGAGGGGAAAATTGCAGGATTTGGGTGCAAAATGTGGGGTTTTAGGTCAAAAATGGGGGATTTTGGGGGAAATCGTGGGGTTTTGGGTGGCAAAATGTGGGTATTTGGTGTGAAATGTGGGAATTTGGGGCAAAAATGTGGGATTTGGGGGGCAAAATGTGGGAATTTGGGGCAAAAATACAGGATTTTGGGGGCAAAATGTGGGAATTTGGTGTGAAATGTGGGAATTCAGGGCAAAAATGCAGGATTTGGGGGCAAAATGTGGGATTTTGGGGGTAAATTGTGGGATTTTGGTGCAAAATGCAGGAATTTGGGGCAAAAATGGGGGATTTGTGGGGAAATCGTGGGATTTTGGGGGCAAAATGTTGGATTTTGGTGCAAAATGCGGGGATTTGGGTCAAAAATGTGGGATTTGGGGGCAAAATGGGGGAATTTGGGTCAAAAATGTGGGATTTGGGGGCAAAATGTGGGAATTTGGTGTAAAATGTGGGAATTTGGGGCAAAAATGGGGGATTTGGGGGGCGAAATTGGGGAATTTGGGGCAAAAATGCGGGATTTGGGGGGCAAAATGTGGGATATTGGTGTGAAATGCGGAAATTTGGGGGAAAAATGTGGGATTTGGGGGTAAATTGCAGGATTTTGGTGTAAAATGTGGGAATGCAGGGCAAAAATGTGGGATTTGGGAAGCAAAATGGGGGATTTTGGGGGGAAATTGCAGGATTTGGGGGGCAAAATGTGCGGTTTTAGGGTAAAAATGGGGGATTTGGGGGGAAATCGCGGGATTTTGGGGGCAAAATGTGGGAATTTGGTGTGAAATGTGGGAATTTGGGTCAAAATTGTGGGCTTTGGGGGGCGAAATGGGGGAATTTGGGGGGAAATCGCAGGACTTTGGAAGAAAAATGTGGGATTTGGGGGGCGAAATGTGGGAATTTGGGTCAAAAATGTGGGATTTGGGGGGCGAAATGTGGGAATTTGGGGGAAATTGCAGGATGTTGGGGCAAAAATGTGGGCTTCAGGGGGCGAAATGTGGGATTTTGGTGCGAAATGTGGAATTTGGGGCAAAAATGCGGGATTTGGGGCGCGAAATGTGGGAATTTGGGGGGAAATTGCAGGATTTTGGGGCAAAAATGTGTGATTTGGGGGGCTAAACGGGGGAATTTGGGGGAAATCGCGGGATTTTGGGGGCAAAATGTGGGAATTTGGTGCGAAATGCGGGGTTTGGGGTCAAAAATGCGTGATTTGGGGGCAAAATGGGGGAATTTGGGGAAAAATGTGGGGATTTGGGTCAAAAATGTGGGATTTTGGGGGGCGAAACGGGGGGATTTGGGGGGAAATCGTGGGATTTTGGGGCAAAAATGCGAGATTTGTCGAGCGAAATGGGTGAATTTGGGGCAAAAATGGGGGAATTTGGGGGGAAATCGTGGGATTTTGGGGGCAAAATGTGGGATTTTGGTGCAAAATGCAGGAATTTGGGGCAAAAATCGGGGATTTTTGGGGGAAATTGCAGGATTTTGGGGGCAAAACGTGCGGTTTTAGGGTAAAAATGGGGGATTTGGGGGGAAATCGCGGGATTTTGGGGGCAAAATGTGGGATATTGGTGTGAAATGTGGGAATTTGGGGCAAAAATGGGGGATTTGGGGGGCAAAATGGGGGATTTGGGGGGAAATCGTGGGATTTGGGGGCCAAATGTGGGATTTTGGTGTAAAACGTGGGAATTTGGGGCAAAAATGTGGGATTTCGGGGGAAATAGCGGGATTTTGGGGGTGAAATGTGGGAATTTGGTGTCAAAATTGTGGGCTTTGGGGGGCGAAATTGGGGAATTTGGTTCAAAAATGCGGGATTTGGGTGGCGAAATGTGGGAATTTGGGTCAAAAATGTGGGATTTGGGGGGCGAAATGTGGGAATTTGGGGCGAAATTGCAGGATTTGGGGGCAAAATGTGGGGTTTTAGGGTAAAAATGGGGGATTTTGGGGGAAATCGTGGGGTTTGGGGTGGCAAAATGTGGGAATTTGGTGTGAAATGTGGGAATTTGGGGCAAAAATGTGGGATTTGGGGGGCGAAATGTGGGAATTTGGGGCAAAAATACAGGATTTTGGGGGCAAAATGTGGGAATTTGGTGTGAAATGTGGGAATTCAGGGCAAAAATGCGGGATTTGGGGGCAAAAATGTGGGATTTTGGGGGTAAATTGTGGGATTTTGGTGCAAAATGCAGGAATTTGGGGCAAAAATGGGGGATTTGTGGGGAAATCGTGGGATTTTGGGGGCAAAATGTTGGATTTTGGTGCGAAATGCGGGGATTTGGGTCAAAAATGTGGGATTTTGGGGGCAAAATGGGGGAATTTGGGGCAAAAATGTGGGATTTGGGGGGCAAAATGTGGGAATTTGGTGTAAAATGTGGGAATTTGGGGCAAAATTGTGGGCTTTGGGGGGCGAAATTGGGGAATTTGGGGCAAAAATGTGGGCTTTGGGGGGCAAAATGTGGGATATTGGTGTGAAATGCGGAAATTTGGGGGGAAAATGTGGGATTTGGGCGGAAATTGCAGGATTTTGGTGTAAAATGTGGGAATGCAGGGCAAAAATGTGGGATTTGGGAAGCAAAATGGGGGATTTTGGGGGGAAATTGCAGGATTTGGGGGGCAAAATGTGCGGTTTTAGGGTAAAAATGGGGGATTTGGGGGGAAATCGCGGGATTTTGGGGGCAAAATGTGGGAATTGCGTGTGAAATGTGCGAATTTGGGTCAAAATTGTGCGCTTTGGGGGCGAAATGGGGGAATTTGGGGCAGAAATGCAGGATTTGGGGGGCGAAATGTGGGAATTTGGGTCAAAATTGTGGGCTTTGGGGGGCGAAATGTGGGAATTTGGGGCAAAAATGTGGGATTTGGGGGGCGAAATGTGGGAATTTGGTGTTAAAGTTGGGAATTCAGGGCAAAAATGTGGGATTTGGGGGGCAAAATGGGGGAATTTGGGGGGAAATCGCGGGACTTTGGAAGAAAAATGCGGGATTTGGGTGGCGAAATGTGGGAATTTGGGTCAAAAATGTGGGATTTGGGGGGCAAAATGTGGGAATTTGGGGCGAAATTGCAGGATTTGGGGGCAAAATGTGGGGTTTTAGGGTAAAAATGGGGGATTTTGGGGGAAATCGTGGAATTTTGGGTGGCAAAATGTGGGAATTTGGTGTGAAATGCGGGAATTTGGGGCAAAATGTGGGATTTTGGGTAAAAATTGCGGGATTTTGAGGGGAAAATTGCAGGATTTGGGTGCAAAATGTGGGGTTTTAGGTCAAAAATGGGGGATTTTGGGGGAAATCGTGGGGTTTTGGGTGGCAAAATGTGGGTATTTGGTGTGAAATGTGGGAATTTGGGGCAAAAATGTGGGATTTGGGGGGCAAAATGTGGGAATTTGGGGCAAAAATACAGGATTTTGGGGGCAAAATTTTGGAATTTGGTGTGAAATGTGGGAATTCAGGGCAAAAATGCAGGATTTGGGGGCAAAATGTGGGATTTTGGGGGTAAATTGTGGGATTTTGGTGCAAAATGCGGGGATTTGGGTCAAAAATGTGGGATTTGGGGGCAAAATGGGGGAATTTGGGTCAAAAATGTGGGATTTGGGGGCAAAATGTGGGAATTTGGTGTAAAATGTGGGAATTTGGGGCAAAAATGGGGGATTTGTGGGGCGAAATTGGGGAATTTGGGGCAAAAATGCGGGATTTGGGGGGCAAAATGTGGGATATTGGTGTGAAATGCGGAAATTTGGGGGAAAAATGTGGGATTTGGGGGTAAATTGCAGGATTTTGGTGTAAAATGTGGGAATGCAGGGCAAAAATGTGGGATTTGGGAAGCAAAATGGGGGATTTTGGGGGGAAATTGCAGGATTTGGGGGGCAAAATGTGGGAATTTGGTGTGAAATGTGCGAATTTGGGTCAAAATTGTGGGCTTTGGGGGGCGAAATGGGGGAATTTGGGGGAAATCGCAGGACTTTGGAAGAAAAATGTGGGATTTGGGGGGCGAAATGTGGGAATTTGGGTCAAAAATGTGGGATTTGGGGGGCGAAATGTGGGAATTTGGGGGAAATTGCAGGATGTTGGGGCAAAAATGTGGGCTTCAGGGGGCGAAATGTGGGATTTTGGTGCGAAATGTGGAATTTGGGGCAAAAATGCGGGATTTGGG
Source organism: Chlamydotis macqueenii (assembly GCF_036417535.1). Classification (NCBI taxonomy): domain Eukaryota; kingdom Metazoa; phylum Chordata; class Aves; order Otidiformes; family Otididae; genus Chlamydotis; species Chlamydotis macqueenii. The sequence continues at coordinate 783,345 of NW_028239108.1, forward strand.
GCGCGAAATGTGGGAATTTGGGGGGAAATTGCAGGATTTTGGGGCAAAAATGTGGGATTTGGGGGGCTAAACGGGGGAATTTGGGGGAAATCGCGGGATTTTGGGGGCAAAATGTGGGAATTTGGTGCGAAATGCGGGGTTTGGGGTCAAAAATGCGTGATTTGGGGGCAAAATGGGGGAATTTGGGGAAAAATGTAGGGATTTGGGTCAAAAATGTGGGATTTTGGGGGGCCGAAACGGGGGGATTTGGGGGGAAATCGTGGGATTTTGGGGCAAAAATGCGAGATTTGTCGAGCGAAATGGGTGAATTTGGGGCAAAAATGGGGGAATTTGGGGGGAAATCGTGGGATTTTGGGGGCAAAATGTGGGATTTTGGTGCAAAATGCAGGAATTTGGGGCAAAAATCGGGGATTTTTGGGGGAAATTGCAGGATTTTGGGGGCAAAACGTGCGGTTTTAGGGTAAAAATGGGGGATTTGGGGGGAAATCGCGGGATTTTGGGGGCAAAATGTGGGATATTGGTGTGAAATGTGGGAATTTGGGGCAAAAATGGGGGATTTGGGGGGCAAAATGGGGGATTTGGGGGGAAATCGTGGGATTTGGGGGCCAAATGTGGGATTTTGGTGTAAAACGTGGGAATTTGGGGCAAAAATGTGGGATTTCAGGGGAAATAGCGGGATTTTGGGGGTGAAATGTGGGAATTTGGTGTCAAAATTGTGGGCTTTGGGGGGCGAAATTGGGGAATTTGGGTCAAAAATGCGGGATTTGGGTGGCGAAATGTGGGAATTTGGGTCAAAAATGTGGGATTTGGGGGGCGAAATGTGGGAATTTGGGGCGAAATTGCAGGATTTGGGGGCAAAATGTGGGGTTTTAGGGTAAAAATGGGGGATTTTGGGGGAAATCGTGGGGTTTGGGGTGGCAAAATGTGGGAATTTGGTGTGAAATGTGGGAATTTGGGGCAAAAATGTGGGATTTGGGGGGCGAAATGTGGGAATTTGGGGCAAAAATACAGGATTTTGGGGGCAAAATGTGGGAATTTGGTGTGAAATGTGGGAATTCCGGGCAAAAATGCGGGATTTGGGGGCAAAAATGTGGGATTTTGGGGGTAAATTGTGGGATTTTGGTGCAAAATGCAGGAATTTGGGGCAAAAATGGGGGATTTGTGGGGAAATCGTGGGATTTTGGGGGCAAAATGGGGGAATTTGGGGCAAAAATGTGGGATTTGGGGGGCAAAATGTGGGAATTTGGTGTAAAATGTGGGAATTTGGGGCAAAATTGTGGGCTTTGGGGGGCGAAATTGGGGAATTTGGGGCAAAAATGTGGGCTTTGGGGGGCAAAATGTGGGATATTGGTGTGAAATGCGGAAATTTGGGGGGAAAATGTGGGATTTGGGCGGAAATTGCAGGATTTTGGTGTAAAATGTGGGAATGCAGGGCAAAAATGTGGGATTTGGGAAGCAAAATGGGGGATTTTGGGGGGAAATTGCAGGATTTGGGGGGCAAAATGTGCGGTTTTAGGGTAAAAATGGGGGATTTGGGGGGAAATCGTGGGATTTTGGGGGCAAAATGTGGGAATTTGGTGTGAAATGTGCGAATTTGGGTCAAAATTGTGGGCTTTGGGGGGCGAAATGGGGGAATTTGGGGGAAATCGCAGGACTTTGGAAGAAAAATGTGGGATTTGGGGGGCGAAATGTGGGAATTTGGGTCAAAAATGTGGGATTTGGGGGGCGAAATGTGGGAATTTGGGGGAAATTGCAGGATGTTGGGGCAAAAATGTGGGCTTCAGGGGGCGAAATGTGGGATTTTGGTGCGAAATGTGGAATTTGGGGCAAAAATGCGGGATTTGGGGCACGAAATGTGGGATTTTGGGGGGAAATTGCGGGATTTTGGGGCAAAAATTTGGGATTTGGGGGGCTAAACGGTGGAATTTGGGGGAAATCGCGGGATTTTGGGGGCAAAATGGGGGAATTTGGTGCGAAATGCGGGGTTTGGGGTCAAAAATGCGTGATTTGGGGGCAAAATGGGGGAATTTGGGGAAAAATGTGGGATTTGGGGGGCAAAATGTGGGATTTTGGTGTAAAATGTGGGGATTTGGGTCAAAAATGTGGGATTTTGGGGGGCGAAACGGGGGGATTTGGGGGGAAATCGTGGGATTTTGGGGCAAAAATGCGAGATTTGTCGAGCGAAATGGGTGAATTTGGGGCAAAAATGGGGGAATTTGGGGGGAAATCGTGGGATTTTGGGGGCAAAATGTGGGATTTTGGTGCAAAATGCAGGAATTTGGGGCAAAAATCGGGGATTTTTGGGGGAAATTGCAGGATTTTGGGGGCAAAACGTGCGGCTTTAGGGTAAAAATGGGGGATTTGGGGGGAAATCGCGGGATTTTGGGGGCAAAATGTGGGATATTGGTGTGAAATGTGGGAATTTGGGGCAAAAATGGGGGATTTGGGGGGCAAAATGGGGGATTTGGGGGGAAATCGTGGGATTTGGGGGCCAAATGTGGGATTTTGGTGTAAAACGTGGGAATTTGGGGCAAAAATGTGGGATTTCGGGGGAAATAGCGGGATTTTGGGGGTGAAATGTGGGAATTTGGTGTCAAAATTGTGGGCTTTGGGGGGCGAAATTGGGGAATTTGGTTCAAAAATGCGGGATTTGGGTGGCGAAATGTGGGAATTTGGGTCAAAAATGTGGGATTTGGGGGGCGAAATGTGGGAATTTGGGGCGAAATTGCAGGATTTGGGGGCAAAATGTGGGGTTTTAGGGTAAAAATGGGGGATTTTGGGGGAAATCGTGGGGTTTGGGGTGGCAAAATGTGGGAATTTGGTGTGAAATGTAGGAATTTGGGGCAAAAATGTGGGATTTGGGGGGCGAAATGTGGGAATTTGGGGCAAAAATACAGGATTTTGGGGGCAAAATGTGGGAATTTGGTGTGAAATGTGGGAATTCCGGGCAAAAATGCGGGATTTGGGGGCAAAAATGTGGGATTTTGGGGGTAAATTGTGGGATTTTGGTGCAAAATGCAGGAATTTGGGGCAAAAATGGGGGATTTGTGGGGAAATCGTGGGATTTTGGGGGCAAAATGGGGGAATTTGGGGCAAAAATGTGGGATTTGGGGGGCAAAATGTGGGAATTTGGTCTAAAATGTGGGAATTTGGGGCAAAATTGTGGGCTTTGGGGGGCGAAATTGGGGAATTTGGGGCAAAAATGTGGGCTTTGGGGGGCAAAATGTGGGATATTGGTGTGAAATGCGGAAATTTGGGGGGAAAATGTGGGATTTGGGCGGAAATTGCAGGATTTTGGTGTAAAATGTGGGAATGCAGGGCAAAAATGTGGGATTTGGGAAGCAAAATGGGGGATTTGGGGGGGAAATTGCAGGATTTGGGGGGCAAAATGTGCGGTTTTAGGGTAAAAATGGGGGATTTGGGGGGAAATCGTGGGATTTTGGGGGCAAAATGTGGGAATTGCGTGTGAAATGTGCGAATTTGGGTCAAAATTGTGCGCTTTGGGGGCGAAATGGGGGAATTTGGGGCAAAAATGCAGGATTTGGGGGGCGAAATGTGAGAATTTGGGTCAAAATTGTGGGCTTTGGGGGGCGAAATGTGGGAATTTGGGGCAAAAATGTGGGATTTGGGGGGCGAAATGTGGGAATTTGGTGTTAAAGTTGGGAATTCAGGGCAAAAATGTGGGATTTGGGGGGCAAAATGGGGGAATTTGGGGGGAAATCGCGGGACTTTGGAAGAAAACTGCGGGATTTGGGTGGCAAAATGTGGGAATTTGGGTCAAAAATGTGGGATTTGGGGGGCGAAATGTGGGAATTTGGGGCGAAATTGCAGGATTTGGGGGCAAAATGTGGGGTTTTAGGGTAAAAATGGGGGATTTTGGGGGAAATCGTGGGGTTTTGGGTGGCAAAATGTGGGTATTTGGTGTGAAATGTGGGAATTTGGGGCAAAAATGGGGGATTTGGGGGGCAAAATGTGGGAATTTGGGGCAAAAATACGGGATTTTGGGGGCAAAATGTGGGAATTTGGTGTGAAATGTGGGAATTCAGGGCAAAAATGCAGGATTTGGGGGCAAAATGTGGGATTTTGGGGGTAAATTGTGGGATTTTGGTGCAAAATGCAGGAATTTGGGGCAAAAATGGGGGATTTGTGGGGAAATCGTGGGATTTTGGGGGCAAAATGTTGGATTTTGGTGCGAAATGCGGGGATTTGGGTCAAAAATGTGGGATTTTGGGGGCAAAATGGGGGAATTTGGGTCAAAAATGTGGGATTTGGGGGCAAAATGTGGGAATTTGGTGTAAAATGTGGGAATTTGGGGCAAAAATGGGGGATTTGGGGGGCGAAATTGGGGAATTTGGGGCAAAAATGCGGGATTTGGGGGGCAAAATGTGGGATATTGGTGTGAAATGCGGAAATTTGGGGGAAAAATGTGGGATTTGGGGGTAAATTGCAGGATTTTGGTGTAAAATGTGGGAATGCAGGGCAAAAATGTGGGATTTGGGAAGCAAAATGGGGGATTTTGGGGGGAAATTGCAGGATTTGGGGGGCAAAATGTGCGGTTTTAGGGTAAAAATGGGGGATTTGGGGGGAAATCGCGGGATTTTGGGGGCAAAATGTGGGAATTTGGTGTGAAATGTGCGAATTTGGGTCAAAATTGTGGGCTTTGGGGGGCGAAATGGGGGAATTTGGGGGGAAATCGCAGGACTTTGGAAGAAAAATGTGGGATTTGGGGGGCGAAATGTGGGAATTTGGGTCAAAAATGTGGGATTTGGGGGGCGAAATGTGGGAATTTGGGGGAAATTGCAGGATGTTGGGGCAAAAATGTGGGCTTCAGGGGGCGAAATGTGGGATTTTGGTGCGAAATGTGGAATTTGGGGCAAAAATGCGGGATTTGGGGCGCGAAATGTGGGAATTTGGGGGGAAATTGCAGGATTTTGGGGCAAAAATGTGGGATTTGGGGGGCTAAACGGGGGAATTTGGGGGAAATCGCGGGATTTTGGGGGCAAAATGGGGGAATTTGGTGCGAAATGCGGGGTTTGGGGTCAAAAATGCGTGATTTGGGGGCAAAATGGGGGAATTTGGGGAAAAATGTGGGATTTGGGGGGCGAAATGTGGGAATTTGGGGCAAAAATACAGGATTTTGGGGGCAAAATGTGGGAATTTGGTGTGAAATGTGGGAATTCCGGGCAAAAATGCGGGATTTGGGGGCAAAAATGTGGGATTTTGGGGGTAAATTGTGGGATTTTGGTGCAAAATGCAGGAATTTGGGGCAAAAATGGGGGATTTGTGGGGAAATCGTGGGATTTTGGGGGCAAAATGGGGGAATTTGGGGCAAAAATGTGGGATTTGGGGGGCAAAATGTGGGAATTTGGTGTAAAATGTGGGAATTTGGGGCAAAATTGTGGGCTTTGGGGGGCGAAATTGGGGAATTTGGGGCAAAAATGTGGGCTTTGGGGGGCAAAATGTGGGATATTGGTGTGAAATGCGGAAATTTGGGGGGAAAATGTGGGATTTGGGCGGAAATTGCAGGATTTTGGTGTAAAATGTGGGAATGCAGGGCAAAAATGTGGGATTTGGGAAGCAAAATGGGGGATTTTGGGGGGAAATTGCAGGATTTGGGGGGCAAAATGTGCGGTTTTAGGGTAAAAATGGGGGATTTGGGGGGAAATCGTGGGATTTTGGGGGCAAAATGTGGGAATTTGGTGTGAAATGTGCGAATTTGGGTCAAAATTGTGCGCTTTGGGGGCGAAATGGGGGAATTTGGGGCAAAAATGCAGGATTTGGGGGGCGAAATGTGGGAATTTGGGTCAAAATTGTGGGCTTTGGGGGGCGAAATGTGGGAATTTGGGGCAAAAATGTGGGATTTGGGGGGCGAAATGTGGGAATTTGGTGTTAAAGTTGGGAATTCAGGGCAAAAATGTGGGATTTGGGGGGCAAAATGGGGGAATTTGGGGGGAAATCGCGGGACTTTGGAAGAAAACTGCGGGATTTGGGTGGCAAAATGTGGGAATTTGGGTCAAAAATGTGGGATTTGGGGGGCGAAATGTGGGAATTTGGGGCGAAATTGCAGGATTTGGGGGCAAAATGTGGGGTTTTAGGGTAAAAATGGGGGATTTTGGGGGAAATCGTGGGGTTTTGGGTGGCAAAATGTGGGTATTTGGTGTGAAATGTGGGAATTTGGGGCAAAAATGGGGGATTTGGGGGGCAAAATGTGGGAATTTGGGGCAAAAATACGGGATTTTGGGGGCAAAATGTGGGAATTTGGTGTGAAATGTGGGAATTCAGGGCAAAAATGCAGGATTTGGGGGCAAAATGTGGGATTTTGGGGGTAAATTGTGGGATTTTGGTGCAAAATGCAGGAATTTGGGGCAAAAATGGGGGATTTGTGGGGAAATCGTGGGATTTTGGGGGCAAAATGTTGGATTTTGGTGCGAAATGCGGGGATTTGGGTCAAAAATGTGGGATTTGGGGGCAAAATGGGGGAATTTGGGTCAAAAATGTGGGATTTGGGGGCAAAATGTGGGAATTTGGTGTAAAATGTGGGAATTTGGGGCAAAAATGGGGGATTTGGGGGGCGAAATTGGGGAATTTGGGGCAAAAATGCGGGATTTGGGGGGCAAAATGTGGGATATTGGTGTGAAATGCGGAAATTTGGGGGAAAAATGTGGGATTTGGGGGTAAATTGCAGGATTTTGGTGTAAAATGTGGGAATGCAGGGCAAAAATGTGGGATTTGGGAAGCAAAATGGGGGATTTTGGGGGGAAATTGCAGGATTTGGGGGGCAAAATGTGCGGTTTTAGGGTAAAAATGGGGGATTTGGGGGGAAATCGCGGGATTTTGGGGGCAAAATGTGGGAATTTGGTGTGAAATGTGCGAATTTGGGTCAAAATTGTGGGCTTTGGGGGGCGAAATGGGGGAATTTGGGGGGAAATCGCAGGACTTTGGAAGAAAAATGTGGGATTTGGGGGGCGAAATGTGGGAATTTGGGTCAAAAATGTGGGATTTGGGGGGCGAAATGTGGGAATTTGGGGGAAATTGCAGGATGTTGGGGCAAAAATGTGGGCTTCAGGGGGCGAAATGTGGGATTTTGGTGCGAAATGTGGAATTTGGGGCAAAAATGCGGGATTTGGGGCGCGAAATGTGGGAATTTGGGGGGAAATTGCAGGATTTTGGGGCAAAAATGTGGGATTTGGGGGGCTAAACGGGGGAATTTGGGGGAAATCGCGGGATTTTGGGGGCAAAATGGGGGAATTTGGTGCGAAATGCGGGGTTTGGGGTCAAAAATGCGTGATTTGGGGGCAAAATGGGGGAATTTGGGGAAAAATGTGGGATTTGGGGGGCGAAATGTGGGAATTTGGGGCAAAAATACAGGATTTTGGGGGCAAAATGTGGGAATTTGGTGTGAAATGTGGGAATTCCGGGCAAAAATGCGGGATTTGGGGGCAAAAATGTGGGATTTTGGGGGTAAATTGTGGGATTTTGGTGCAAAATGCAGGAATTTGGGGCAAAAATGGGGGATTTGTGGGGAAATCGTGGGATTTTGGGGGCAAAATGGGGGAATTTGGGGCAAAAATGTGGGATTTGGGGGGCAAAATGTGGGAATTTGGTGTAAAATGTGGGAATTTGGGGCAAAATTGTGGGCTTTGGGGGGCGAAATTGGGGAATTTGGGGCAAAAATGTGGGCTTTGGGGGGCAAAATGTGGGATATTGGTGTGAAATGCGGAAATTTGGGGGGAAAATGTGGGATTTGGGCGGAAATTGCAGGATTTTGGTGTAAAATGTGGGAATGCAGGGCAAAAATGTGGGATTTGGGAAGCAAAATGGGGGATTTTGGGGGGAAATTGCAGGATTTGGGGGGCAAAATGTGCGGTTTTAGGGTAAAAATGGGGGATTTGGGGGGAAATCGTGGGATTTTGGGGGCAAAATGTGGGAATTTGGTGTGAAATGTGCGAATTTGGGTCAAAATTGTGCGCTTTGGGGGCGAAATGGGGGAATTTGGGGCAAAAATGCAGGATTTGGGGGGCGAAATGTGGGAATTTGGGTCAAAATTGTGGGCTTTGGGGGGCGAAATGTGGGAATTTGGGGCAAAAATGTGGGATTTGGGGGGCGAAATGTGGGAATTTGGTGTTAAAGTTGGGAATTCAGGGCAAAAATGTGGGATTTGGGGGGCAAAATGGGGGAATTTGGGGGGAAATCGCGGGACTTTGGAAGAAAACTGCGGGATTTGGGTGGCGAAATGTGGGAATTTGGGTCAAAAATGTGGGATTTGGGGGGCGAAATGTGGGAATTTGGGGCGAAATTGCAGGATTTGGGGGCAAAATGTGGGGTTTTAGGGTAAAAATGGGGGATTTTGGGGGAAATCGTGGGGTTTTGGGTGGCAAAATGTGGGTATTTGGTGTGAAATGTGGGAATTTGGGGCAAAAATGTGGGATTTGGGGGGCAAAATGTGGGAATTTGGGGCAAAAATACGGGATTTTGGGGGCAAAATGTGGGAATTTGGTGTTAAATGTGGGAATTCAGGGCAAAAATGCAGGATTTGGGGGCAAAATGTGGGATTTTGGGGGTAAATTGTGGGATTTTGGTGCAAAATGCAGGAATTTGGGGCAAAAATGGGGGATTTGTGGGGAAATCGTGGGATTTTGGGGGCAAAATGTTGGATTTTGGTGCGAAATGCGGGGATTTGGGTCAAAAATGTGGGATTTGGGGGCAAAATGGGGGAATTTGGGTCAAAAATGTGGGATTTGGGGGCAAAATGTGGGAATTTGGTGTAAAATGTGGGAATTTGGGGCAAAAATGGGGGATTTGGGGGGCGAAATTGGGGAATTTGGGGCAAAAATGCGGGATTTGGGGGGCAAAATGTGGGATATTGGTGTGAAATGCGGAAATTTTGGGGGAAAAATGTGGGATTTGGGGGGAAATTGCAGGATTTTGGTGTAAAATGTGGGAATGCAGGGCAAAAATGTGGGATTTGGGAAGCAAAATGGGGGATTTTGGGGGGAAATTGCAGGATTTGGGGGGCAAAATGTGCGGTTTTAGGGTAAAAATGGGGGATTTGGGGGGAAATCGCGGGATTTTGGGGGCAAAATGTGGGAATTTGGTGTGAAATGTGCGAATTTGGGTCAAAATTGTGCGCTTTGGGGGGCGAAATGGGGGAATTTGGGGGGAAATCGCAGGACTTTGGAAGAAAAATGTGGGATTTGGGGGGCGAAATGTGGGAATTTGGGTCAAAAATGTGGGATTTGGGGGGCGAAATGTGGGAATTTGGGGGAAATTGCAGGATGTTGGGGCAAAAATGTGGGCTTCAGGGGGCGAAATGTGGGATTTTGGTGCGAAATGTGGAATTTGGGACAAAAATGCGGGATTTGGGGCGCGAAATGTGGGAATTTGGGGGGAAATTGCAGGATTTTGGGGCAAAAATGTGGGATTTGGGGGGCTAAACGGGGGAATTTGGGGGAAATCGCGGGATTTTGGGGGCAAAATGGGGGAATTTGGTGCGAAATGCGGGGTTTGGGGTCAAAAATGCGTGATTTGGGGGCAAAATGGGGGAATTTGGGGAAAAATGTGGGATTTGGGGGGCAAAATGTGGGATTTTGGTGTAAAATGTGGGGATTTGGATCAAAAATGTGGGATTTTGGGGGGCGAAACGGGGGGATTTGGGGGGAAATCGTGGGATTTTGGGGCAAAAATGAGAGATTTGTCGAGCGAAATGGGTGAATTTGGGGCAAAAATGGGGGAATTTGGGGGGAAATCGTGGGATTTTGGGGGCAAAATGTGGGATTTTGGTGCAAAATGCAGGAATTTGGGGCAAAAATCGGGGATTTTTGGGGGAAATTGCAGGATTTTGGGGGCAAAACGTGCGGTTTTAGGGTAAAAATGGGGGATTTGGGGGGAAATCGCGGGATTTTGGGGGCAAAATGTGGTATATTGGTGTGAAATGTGGGAATTTGGGGCAAAAATGGGGGATTTGGGGGGCAAAATGGGGGATTTGGGGGGAAATCGTGGGATTTGGGGGCCAAATGTGGGATTTTGGTGTAAAACGTGGGAATTTGGGGCAAAAATGTGGGATTTCGGGGGAAATAGCGGGATTTTGGGGGTGAAATGTGGGAATTTGGTGTCAAAATTGTGGGCTTTGGGGGGCGAAATTGGGGAATTTGGGTCAAAAATGCGGGATTTGGGTGGCGAAATGTGGGAATTTGGGTCAAAAATGTGGGATTTGGGGGGCGAAATGTGGGAATTTGGGGCGAAATTGCAGGATTTGGGGGCAAAATGTGGGGTTTTAGGGTAAAAATGTGGGATTTTGGGGGAAATCGTGGGGTTTGGGGTGGCAAAATGTGGGAATTTGGTGTGAAATGTGGGAATTTGGGTCAAAAATGTGGGATTTGGGGGGCGAAATGTGGGAATTTGGGGCAAAAATACAGGATTTTGGGGGCAAAATGTGGGAATTTGGTGTGAAATGTGGGAATTCCGGGCAAAAATGCGGGATTTGGGGGCAAAACTGTGGGATTTTGGGGTAAATTGTGGGATTTTGGTGCAAAATGCAGGAATTTGGGGCAAAAATGGGGGATTTGGGGGGAAATCGTGGGATTTTGGGGGCAAAATGTGGGAATTGCGTGTGAAATGTGCGAATTTGGGTCAAAATTGTGCGCTTTGGGGGCGAAATGGGGGAATTTGGGGCAAAAATGCAGGATTTGGGGGGCGAAATGTGGGAATTTGGGTCAAAATTGTGGGCCTTGGGGGGCGAAATGTGGGAATTTGGGGCAAAAATGTGGGATTTGGGGGGCGAAATGTGGGAATTTGGTGTTAAAGTTGGGAATTCAGGGCAAAAATGTGGGATTTGGGGGGCAAAATGGGGGAATTTGGGGGAAATCGCGGGACTTTGGAAGAAAACTGCGGGATTTGGGTGGCGAAATGTGGGAATTTGGGTCAAAAATGTGGGATTTGGGGGGCGAAATGTGGGAATTTGGGGCGAAATTGCAGGATTTGGGGGCAAAATGTGGGGTTTTAGGGTAAAAATGGGGGATTTTGGGGGAAATCGTGGGGTTTTGGGTGGCAAAATGTGGGAATTTGGTGTGAAATGTGGGAATTTGAGGCAAAAATGTGGGATTTGGGGGGCAAAATGTGGGAATTTGGGGCAAAAATACGGGATTTTGGGGGCAAAATGTGGGAATTTGGTGTTAAATGTGGGAATTCAGGGCAAAAATGCAGGATTTGGGGGCAAAATGTGGGATTTTGGGGGTAAATTGTGGGATTTTGGTGCAAAATGCAGGAATTTGGGGCAAAAATGGGGGATTTGTGGGGAAATCGTGGGATTTGGGGGGCAAAATGTTGGATTTTGGTGCGAAATGCGGGGATTTGGGTCAAAAATGTGGGATTTGGGGGCAAAATGGGGGAATTTGGGTCAAAAATGTGGGATTTGGGGGCAAAATGTGGGAATTTGGTGTAAAATGTGGGAATTTGGGGCAAAAATGGGGGATTTGGGGGGCGAAATTGGGGAATTTGGGGCAAAAATGCGGGATTTGGGGGGCAAAATGTGGGATATTGGTGTGAAATGCGGAAATTTGGGGGAAAAATGTGGGATTTGGGGGTAAATTGCAGGATTTTGGTGTAAAATGTGGGAATGCAGGGCAAAAATGTGGGATTTGGGAAGCAAAATGGGGGATTTTGGGGGGAAATTGCAGGATTTGGGGGGCAAAATGTGCGGTTTTAGGGTAAAAATGGGGGATTTGGGGGGAAATCGTGGGATTTTGGGGGCAAAATGTGGGAATTTGGTGTGAAATGTGCGAATTTGGGTCAAAATTGTGCGCTTTGGGGGCGAAATGGGGGAATTTGGGGCAAAAATGCAGGATTTGGGGGGCGAAATGTGGGAATTTGGGTCAAAATTGTGGGCTTTGGGGGGCGAAATGTGGGAATTTGGGGCAAAAATGTGGGATTTGGGGGGCGAAATGTGGGAATTTGGTGTTAAAGTTGGGAATTCAGGGCAAAAATGTGGGATTTGGGGGGCAAAATGGGGGAATTTGGGGGGAAATCGCGGGACTTTGGAAGAAAACTGCGGGATTTGGGTGGCGAAATGTGGGAATTTGGGTCAAAAATGTGGGATTTGGGGGGCGAAATGTGGGAATTTGGGGCGAAATTGCAGGATTTGGGGGCAAAATGTGGGGTTTTAGGGTAAAAATGGGGGATTTTGGGGGAAATCGTGGGGTTTTGGGTGGCAAAATGTGGGTATTTGGTGTGAAATGTGGGAATTTGGGGCAAAAATGTGGGATTTGGGGGGCAAAATGTGGGAATTTGGGGCAAAAATACGGGATTTTGGGGGCAAAATGTGGGAATTTGGTGTTAAATGTGGGAATTCAGGGCAAAAATGCAGGATTTGGGGGCAAAATGTGGGATTTTGGGGGTAAATTGTGGGATTTTGGTGCAAAATGCAGGAATTTGGGGCAAAAATGGGGGATTTGTGGGGAAATCGTGGGATTTTGGGGGCAAAATGTTGGATTTTGGTGCGAAATGCGGGGATTTGGGTCAAAAATGTGGGATTTGGGGGCAAAATGGGGGAATTTGGGTCAAAAATGTGGGATTTGGGGGCAAAATGTGGGAATTTGGTGTAAAATGTGGGAATTTGGGGCAAAAATGGGGGATTTGGGGGGCGAAATTGGGGAATTTGGGGCAAAAATGCGGGATTTGGGGGGCAAAATGTGGGATATTGGTGTGAAATGCGGAAATTTTGGGGGAAAAATGTGGGATTTGGGGGTAAATTGCAGGATTTTGGTGTAAAATGTGGGAATGCAGGGCAAAAATGTGGGATTTGGGAAGCAAAATGGGGGATTTTGGGGGGAAATTGCAGGATTTGGGGGGCAAAATGTGCGGTTTTAGGGTAAAAATGTGGGATTTGGGGGGAAATCGCGGGATTTTGGGGGCAAAATGTGGGAATTTGGTGTGAAATGTGCGAATTTGGGTCAAAATTGTGCGCTTTGGGGGGCGAAATGGGGGAATTTGGGGGGAAATCGCAGGACTTTGGAAGAAAAATGTGGGATTTGGGGGGCGAAATGTGGGAATTTGGGTCAAAAATGTGGGATTTGGGGGGCGAAATGTGGGAATTTGGGGGAAATTGCAGGATGTTGGGGCAAAAATGTGGGCTTCAGGGGGCGAAATGTGGGATTTTGGTGCGAAATGTGGAATTTGGGGCAAAAATGCGGGATTTGGGGCGCGAAATGTGGGAATTTGGGGGGAAATTGCAGGATTTTGGGGCAAAAATGTGGGATTTGGGGGGCTAAACGGGGGAATTTGGGGGAAATCGCGGGATTTTGGGGGCAAAATGGGGGAATTTGGTGCGAAATGCGGGGTTTGGGGTCAAAAATGCGTGATTTGGGGGCAAAATGGGGGAATTTGGGGAAAAATGTGGGATTTGGGGGGCAAAATGTGGGATTTTGGTGTAAAATGTGGGGATTTGGATCAAAAATGTGGGATTTTGGGGGGCGAAACGGGGGGATTTGGGGGGAAATCGTGGGATTTTGGGGCAAAAATGAGAGATTTGTCGAGCGAAATGGGTGAATTTGGGGCAAAAATGGGGGAATTTGGGGGGAAATCGTGGGATTTTGGGGGCAAAATGTGGGATTTTGGTGCAAAATGCAGGAATTTGGGGCAAAAATCGGGGATTTTTGGGGGAAATTGCAGGATTTTGGGGGCAAAACGTGCGGTTTTAGGGTAAAAATGGGGGATTTGGGGGGAAATCGCGGGATTTTGGGGGCAAAATGTGGGATATTGGTGTGAAATGTGGGAATTTGGGGCAAAAATGGGGGATTTGGGGGGCAAAATGGGGGATTTGGGGGGAAATCGTGGGATTTGGGGGCCAAATGTGGGATTTTGGTGTAAAACGTGGGAATTTGGGGCAAAAATGTGGGATTTCGGGGGAAATAGCGGGATTTTGGGGGTGAAATGTGGGAATTTGGTGTCAAAATTGTGGGCTTTGGGGGGCGAAATTGGGGAATTTGGGTCAAAAATGCGGGATTTGGGTGGCGAAATGTGGGAATTTGGGTCAAAAATGTGGGATTTGGGGGGCGAAATGTGGGAATTTGGGGCGAAATTGCAGGATTTGGGGGCAAAATGTGGGGTTTTAGGGTAAAAATGGGGGATTTTGGGGGAAATCGTGGGGTTTGGGGTGGCAAAATGTGGGAATTTGGTGTGAAATGTGGGAATTTGGGTCAAAAATGTGGGATTTGGGGGGCGAAATGTGGGAATTCGGGGCAAAAATACAGGATTTTGGGGGCAAAATGTGGGAATTTGGTGTGAAATGTGGGAATTCCGGGCAAAAATGCGGGATTTGGGGGCAAAACTGTGGGATTTTGGGGTAAATTGTGGGATTTTGGTGCAAAATGCAGGAATTTGGGGCAAAAATGGGGGATTTGGGGGGAAATCGTGGGATTTTGGGGGCAAAATGTGGGAATTGCGTGTGAAATGTGCGAATTTGGGTCAAAATTGTGCGCTTTGGGGGCGAAATGGGGGAATTTGGGGCAAAAATGCAGGATTTGGGGGGCGAAATGTGGGAATTTGGGTCAAAATTGTGGGCCTTGGGGGGCGAAATGTGGGAATTTGGGGCAAAAATGTGGGATTTGGGGGGCGAAATGTGGGAATTTGGTGTTAAAGTTGGGAATTCAGGGCAAAAATGTGGGATTTGGGGGGCAAAATGGGGGAATTTGGGGGAAATCGCGGGACTTTGGAAGAAAACTGCGGGATTTGGGTGGCGAAATGTGGGAATTTGGGTCAAAAATGTGGGATTTGGGGGGCGAAATGTGGGAATTTGGGGCGAAATTGCAGGATTTGGGGGCAAAATGTGGGGTTTTAGGGTAAAAATGGGGGATTTTGGGGGAAATCGTGGGGTTTTGGGTGGCAAAATGTGGGTATTTGGTGTGAAATGTGGGAATTTGGGGCAAAAATGTGGGATTTGGGGGGCAAAATGTGGGAATTTGGGGCAAAAATACGGGATTTTGGGGGCAAAATGTGGGAATTTGGTGTTAAATGTGGGAATTCAGGGCAAAAATGCAGGATTTGGGGGCAAAATGTGGGATTTTGGGGGTAAATTGTGGGATTTTGGTGCAAAATGCAGGAATTTGGGGCAAAAGTGGGGGATTTGTGGGGAAATCGTGGGATTTGGGGGGCAAAATGTTGGATTTTGGTGCGAAATGCGGGGATTTGGGTCAAAAATGTGGGATTTGGGGGCAAAATGGGGGAATTTGGGTCAAAAATGTGGGATTTGGGGGCAAAATGTGGGAATTTGGTGTAAAATGTGGGAATTTGGGGCAAAAATGGGGGATTTGGGGGGCGAAATTGGGGAATTTGGGGCAAAAATGCGGGATTTGGGGGGCAAAATGTGGGATATTGGTGTGAAATGCGGAAATTTGGGGGAAAAATGTGGGATTTGGGGGTAAATTGCAGGATTTTGGTGTAAAATGTGGGAATGCAGGGCAAAAATGTGGGATTTGGGAAGCAAAATGGGGGATTTTGGGGGGAAATTGCAGGATTTGGGGGGCAAAATGTGCGGTTTTAGGGTAAAAATGTGGGATTTGGGGGGAAATCGCGGGATTTTGGGGGCAAAATGTGGGATATTGGTGTGAAATGTGGGAATTTGGGGCAAAAATGTGGGATTTGGGGGGCAAAATGGGGGATTTGGGGGGAAATCGTGGGATTTGGGGGCCAAATGTGGGATTTTGGTGTAAAACGTGGGAATTTGGGGCAAAAATGTGGGATTTCGGGGGAAATAGCGGTATTTTGGGGGTGAAATGTGGGAATTTGGTGTCAAAATTGTGGGCTTTGGGGGGCGAAATTGGGGAATTTGGGTCAAAAATGCGGGATTTGGGTGGCGAAATGTGGGAATTTGGGTCAAAAATGTGGGATTTGGGGGGCGAAATGTGGGAATTTGGGGCGAAATTGCAGGATTTGGGGGCAAAATGTGGGGTTTTAGGGTAAAAATGGGGGATTTTGGGGGAAATCGTGGGGTTTGGGGTGGCAAAATGTGGGAATTTGGTGTGAAATGTGGGAATTTGGGGCAAAAATGTGGGATTTGGGGGGCGAAATGTGGGAATTTGGGGCAAAAATACAGGATTTTGGGGGCAAAATGTGGGAATTTGGTGTGAAATGTGGGAATTCCGGGCAAAAATGCGGGATTTGGGGGCAGAAATGTGGGATTTTGGGGTAAATTGTGGGATTTTGGTGCAAAATGCAGGAATTTGGGGCAAAAATGGGGGATTTGTGGGGAAATCGTGGGATTTTGGGGGCAAAATGTTGGATTTTGGTGCGAAATGCGGGGATTTGGGTCAAAAATGTGGGATTTGGGGGCAAAATGGGGGAATTTGGGTCAAAAATGTGGGATTTGGGGGGCAAAATGTGGGATTTTGGTGTAAAATGTGGGAATCTGGGGCAAAAATGTGGGCTTTGGGGGGCGAAATTGGGGAATTTGGGGCAAAAATGTGGGCTTTGGGGGGCAAAATGTGGGATATTGGTGTGAAATGCGGAAATTTGGGGGGAAAATGTGGGATTTGGGGGTAAATTGCAGGATTTTGGTGTAAAATGTGGGAATGCAGGGCAAAAATGTGGGATTTGGGAAGCAAAATGGGGGATTTTGGGGGGAAATTGCAGGATTTGGGGGGCAAAATGTGCGGTTTTAGGGTAAAAATGGGGGATTTGGGGGGAAATCGCGGGATTTTGGGGGCAAAATGTGGGAATTGCGTGTGAAATGTGCGAATTTGGGTCAAAATTGTGGGCTTTGGGGGCGAAATGGGGGAATTTGGGGCAAAAATGCAGGATTTGGGGGGCGAAATGTGGGAATTTGGGTCAAAATTGTGGGCTTTGGGGGGCGAAATGTGGGAATTTGGGGCAAAAATGTGGGATTTGGGGGGCGAAATGTGGGAATTTGGTGTTAAAGTTGGGAATTCAGGGCAAAAATGTGGGATTTGGGGGGCAAAATGGGGGAATTTGGGGGGAAATCGCGGGACTTTGGAAGAAAAATGTGGGATTTGGGTGGCGAAATGTGGGAATTTGGGTCAAAAATGTGGGATTTGGGGGGCAAAATGTGGGAATTTGGGGCGAAATTGCAGGATTTGGGGGCAAAATGTGGGGTTTTAGGGTAAAAATGGGGGATTTTGGGGGAAATCGTGGAATTTTGGGTGGCAAAATGTGGGAATTTGGTGTGAAATGTGGGAATTTGGGGCAAAATGTGGGATTTTGGGGAAAAATTGCGGGATTTTGAGGGGAAAATTGCAGGATTTGGGTGCAAAATGTGGGGTTTTAGGTCAAAAATGGGGGATTTTGGGGGAAATCGTGGGGTTTTGGGTGGCAAAATGTGGGTATTTGGTGTGAAATCTGGGAATTTGGGGCAAAAATGTGGGATTTGGGGGGCAAAATGTGGGAATTTGGGGCAAAAATACAGGATTTTGGGGGCAAAATGTGGGAATTTGGTGTTAAATGTGGGAATTCAGGGCAAAAATGCAGGATTTGGGGGCAAAATGTGGGATTTTGGGGGTAAATTGTGGGATTTTGGTGCAAAATGCAGGAATTTGGGGCAAAAATGGGGGATTTGTGGGGAAATCGTGGGATTTGGGGGGCAAAATGTTGGATTTTGGTGCAAAATGCGGGGATTTGGGTCAAAAATGTGGGATTTGGGGGCAAAATGGGGGAATTTGGGTCAAAAATGTGGGATTTGGGGGCAAAATGTGGGAATTTGGTGTAAAATGTGGGAATTTGGGGCAAAAATGGGGGATTTGGGGGGCGAAATTGGGGAATTTGGGGCAAAAATGCGGGATTTGGGGGGCAAAATGTGGGATATTGGTGTGAAATGCGGAAATTTGGGGGAAAAATGTGGGATTTGGGGGTAAATTGCAGGATTTTGGTGTAAAATGTGGGAATGCAGGGCAAAAATGTGGGATTTGGGAAGCAAAATGGGGGATTTTGGGGGGAAATTGCAGGATTTGGGGGGCAAAATGTGCGGTTTTAGGGTAAAAATGGGGGATTTGGGGGGAAATCGCGGGATTTTGGGGGCAAAATGTGGGAATTTGGTGTGAAATGTGCGAATTTGGGTCAAAATTGTGGGCTTTGGGGGGCGAAATGGGGGAATTTGGGGGGAAATCGCGGGACTTTGGAAGAAAAATGTGGGATTTGGGGGGCGAAATGTGGGAATTTGGGTCAAAAATGTGGGATTTGGGGGGCGAAATGTGGGAATTTGGGGGAAATTGCAGGATGTTGGGGCAAAAATGTGGGCTTCAGGGGGCGAAATGTGGGATTTTGGTGCGAAATGTGGAATTTGGGGCAAAAATGCGGGATTTGGGGCGCGAAATGTGGGAATTTGGGGGGAAATTGCAGGATTTTGGGGCAAAAATGTGGGATTTGGGGGGCTAAACGGGGGAATTTGGGGGAAATCGCGGGATTTTGGGGGCAAAATGGGGGAATTTGGTGCGAAATGCGGGGTTTGGGGTCAAAAATGCGTGATTTGGGGGCAAAATGGGGGAATTTGGGGAAAAATGTGGGATTTGGGGGGCAAAATGTGGGATTTTGGTGTAAAATGTGGGGATTTGGGTCAAAAATGTGGGATTTTGGGGGGCGAAACGGGGGGATTTGGGGGGAAATCGTGGGATTTTGGGGCAAAAATGCGAGATTTGTCGAGCGAAATGGGTGAATTTGGGGCAAAAATGGGGGAATTTGGGGGGAAATCGTGGGATTTTGGGGGCAAAATGTGGGATTTTGGTGCAAAATGCAGGAATTTGGGGCAAAAATCGGGGATTTTTGGGGGAAATTGCAGGATTTTGGGGGCAAAACGTGCGGTTTTAGGGTAAAAATGGGGGATTTGGGGGGAAATCGCGGGATTTTGGGGGCAAAATGTGGGATATTGGTGTGAAATGTGGGAATTTGGGGCAAAAATGGGGGATTTGGGGGGCAAAATGGGGGATTTGGGGGGAAATCGTGGGATTTGGGGGCCAAATGTGGGATTTTGGTGTAAAACGTGGGAATTTGGGGCAAAAATGTGGGATTTCGGGGGAAATAGCGGGATTTTGGGGGTGAAATGTGGGAATTTGGGTCAAAATTGTGGGCTTTGGGGGGCGAAATTGGGGAATTTGGGTCAAAAATGCGGGATTTGGGTGGCGAAATGTGGGAATTTGGGTCAAAAATGTGGGATTTGGGGGGCGAAATGTGGGAATTTGGGGCGAAATTGCAGGATTTGGGGGCAAAATGTGGGGTTTTAGGGTAAAAATGGGGGATTTTGGGGGAAATCGTGGGGTTTGGGGTGGCAAAATGTGGGAATTTGGTGTGAAATGTGGGAATTTGGGGCAAAAATGTGGGATTTGGGGGGCGAAATGTGGGAATTTGGGGCAAAAATACAGGATTTTGGGGGCAAAATGTGGGAATTTGGTGTGAAATGTGGGAATTCAGGGCAAAAATGCGGGATTTGGGGGCAAAAATGTGGGATTTTGGGGGTAAATTGTGGGATTTTGGTGCAAAATGCAGGAATTTGGGGCAAAAATTGGGGATTTGTGAGGAAATCGTGGGATTTTGGGGGCAAAATGTTGGATTTTGGTGCGAAATGCGGGGATTTGGGTCAAAAATGTGGGATTTTGGGGGCAAAATGGGGGAATTTGGGTCAAAAATGTGGGATTTGGGGGGCAAAATGTGGGAATTTGGTGTAAAATGTGGGAATTTGGGGCAAAATTGTGGGCTTTGGGGGGCGAAATTGGGGAATTTGGGGCAAAAATGTGGGCTTTGGGGGGCAAAATGTGGGATATTGGTGTGAAATGCGGAAATTTGGGGGGAAAATGTGGGATTTGGGGGTAAATTGCAGGATTTTGGTGTAAAATGTGGGAATGCAGGGCAAAAATGTGGGATTTGGGAAGCAAAATGGGGGATTTTGGGGGGAAATTGCAGGATTTGGGGGGCAAAATGTGCGGTTTTAGGGTAAAAATGGGGGATTTGGGGGGAAATCGCGGGATTTTGGGGGCAAAATGTGGGAATTGCGTGTGAAATGTGCGAATTTGGGTCAAAATTGTGGGCTTTGGGGGGCGAAATGTGGGAATTTGGGTCAAAAATGTGGGATTTGGGGGGCGAAATGTGGGAATTTGGTGTTAAAGTTCGGAATTCAGGGCAAAAATGTGGGATTTGGGGGGCAAAATGGGGGAATTTGGGGGGAAATCGCAGGACTTTGGAAGAAAAATGTGGGATTTGGGGGGCGAAATGTGGGAATTTGGGTCAAAAATGTGGGATTTGGGGGGCGAAATGTGGGAATTTGGGGGAAATTGCAGGATGTTGGGGCAAAAATGTGGGCTTCAGGGGGCGAAATGTGGGATTTTGGTGCGAAATGTGGAATTTGGGGCAAAAATGCGGGATTTGGGGCACGAAATGTGGGATTTTGGGGGGAAATTGCGGGATTTTGGGGCAAAAATGTGGGATTTGGGGGGCTAAACGGGGGAATTTGGGGGAAATCGCGGGATTTTGGGGGCAAAATGGGGGAATTTGGGGAAAAATGTGGGATTTGGGGGGCAAAATGTGGGATTTTGGTGTAAAATGTGGGGATTTGGGTCAAAAATGTGGGATTTTGGGGGGCGAAACGGGGGGATTTGGGGGGAAATCGTGGGATTTTGGGGCAAAAATGCGAGATTTGTCGAGCGAAATGGGTGAATTTGGGGCAAAAATGGGGGAATTTGGGGGGAAATCGTGGGATTTTGGGGGCAAAATGTGGGATTTTGGTGCAAAATGCAGGAATTTGGGGCAAAAATCGGGGATTTTTGGGGGAAATTGCAGGATTTTGGGGGCAAAACGTGCGGTTTTAGGGTAAAAATGGGGGATTTGGGGGGAAATCGCGGGATTTTGGGGGCAAAATGTGGTATATTGGTGTGAAATGTGGGAATTTGGGGCAAAAATGGGGGATTTGGGGGGCAAAACGGGGGATTTGGGGGGAAATCGTGGGATTTGGGGGCCAAATGTGGGATTTTGGTGTAAAACGTGGGAATTTGGGGCAAAAATGTGGGATTTCGGGGGAAATAGCGGGATTTTGGGGGTGAAAGTTGGGAATTTGGTGTCAAAATTGTGGGCTTTGGGGGGCGAAATTGGGGAATTTGGTTCAAAAATGCGGGATTTGGGTGGCGAAATGTGGGAATTTGGGTCAAAAATGTGGGATTTGGGGGGCGAAATGTGGGAATTTGGGGCGAAATTGCAGGATTTGGGGGCAAAATGTGGGGTTTTAGGGTAAAAATGGGGGATTTTGGGGGAAATCGTGGGGTTTGGGGTGGCAAAATGTGGGAATTTGGTGTGAAATGTGGGAATTTGGGGCAAAAATGTGGGATTTGGGGGGCGAAATGTGGGAATTTGGGGCAAAAATACAGGATTTTGGGGGCAAAATGTGGGAATTTGGTGTGAAATGTGGGAATTCAGGGCAAAAATGCGGGATTTGGGGGCAAAAATGTGGGATTTTGGGGGTAAATTGTGGGATTTTGGTGCAAAATGCAGGAATTTGGGGCAAAAATGGGGGATTTGTGGGGAAATCGTGGGATTTTGGGGGCAAAATGGGGGAATTTGGGTCAAAAATGTGGGATTTGGGGGGCAAAATGTGGGAATTTGGTGTAAAATGTGGGAATTTGGGGCAAAATTGTGGGCTTTGGGGGGCGAAATTGGGGAATTTGGGGCAAAAATGTGGGCTTTGGGGGGCAAAATGTGGGATATTGGTGTGAAATGCGGAAATTTGGGGGGAAAATGTGGGATTTGGGGGTAAATTGCAGGATTTTGGTGTAAAATGTGGGAATGCAGGGCAAAAATGTGGGATTTGGGAAGCAAAATGGGGGATTTTGGGGGGAAATTGCAGGATTTGGGGGGCAAAATGTGCGGTTTTAGGGTAAAAATGGGGGATTTGGGGGGAAACCGCGGGATTTTGGGGGCAAAATGTGGGAATTGCGTGTGAAATGTGCGAATTTGGGTCAAAATTGTGCGCTTTGGGGGCGAAATGGGGGAATTTGGGGCAAAAATGCAGGATTTGGGGGGCGAAATGTGGGAATTTGGGTCAAAATTGTGGGCTTTGGGGGGCGAAATGTGGGAATTTGCGGCAAAAATGTGGGATTTGGGGGGCGAAATGTGGGAATTTGGTGTTAAAGTTGGGAATTCAGGGCAAAAATGTGGGATTTGGGGGGCAAAATGGGGGAATTTGGGGGAAATCGCGGGACTTTGGAAGAAAAATGTGGGATTTGGGTGGCGAAATGTGGGAATTTGGGTCAAAAATGTGGGATTTGGGGGGCAAAATGTGGGAATTTGGGGCGAAATTGCAGGATTTGGGGGCAAAATGTGGGGTTTTAGGGTAAAAATGGGGGATTTTGGGGGAAATCGTGGAATTTTGGGTGGCAAAATGTGGGAATTTGGTGTGAAATGCGGGAATTTGGGGCAAAATGTGGGATTTTGGGTAAAAATTGCGGGATTTTGAGGGGAAAATTGCAGGATTTGGGTGCAAAATGTGGGGTTTTAGGTCAAAAATGGGGGATTTTGGGGGAAATCGTGGGGTTTTGGGTGGCAAAATGTGGGAATTTGGTGTGAAATGTGGGAATTTGGGGCAAAAATGTGGGATTTGGGGGGCGAAATGTGGGAATTTGGGGCAAAAATACAGGATTTTGGGGGCAAAATGTGGGAATTTGGTGTGAAATGTGGGAATTCAGGGCAAAAATGCGGGATTTGGGGGCAAAAATGTGGGATTTTGGGGGTAAATTGTGGGATTTTGGTGCAAAATGCAGGAATTTGGGGCAAAAATTGGGGATTTGTGAGGAAATCGTGGGATTTAGGGGGCAAAATGTTGGATTTTGGTGCGAAATGCGGGGATTTGGGTCAAAAATGTGGGATTTTGGGGGCAAAATGGGGGAATTTGGGTCAAAAATGTGGGATTTGGGGGGCAAAATGTGGGAATTTGGTGTAAAATGTGGGAATTTGGGGCAAAATTGTGGGCTTTGGGGGGCGAAATTGGGGAATTTGGGGCAAAAATGTGGGCTTTGGGGGGCAAAATGTGGGATATTGGTGTGAAATGCGGAAATTTGGGGGGAAAATGTGGGATTTGGGGGGAAATTGCAGGATTTTGGTGTAAAATGTGGGAATGCAGGGCAAAAATGTGGGATTTGGGAAGCAAAATGGGGGATTTTGGGGGGAAATTGCAGGATTTGGGGGGCAAAATGTGCGGTTTTAGGGTAAAAATGGGGGATTTGGGGGGAAATCGCGGGATTTTGGGGGCAAAATGTGGGAATTGCGTGTGAAATGTGCGAATTTGGGTCAAAATTGTGGGCTTTGGGGGGCGAAATGTGGGAATTTGGGGCAAAAATGTGGGATTTGGGGGGCGAAATGTGGGAATTTGGTGTTAAAGTTGGGAATTCAGGGCAAAAATGTGGGATTTGGGGGGCAAAATGGGGGAATTTGGGGGGAAATCGCAGGACTTTGGAAGAAAAATGTGGGATTTGGGGGGCGAAATGTGGGAATTTGGGTCAAAAATGTGGGATTTGGGGGGCGAAATGTGGGAATTTGGGGGAAATTGCAGGATGTTGGGGCAAAAATGTGGGCTTCAGGGGGCGAAATGTGGGATTTTGGTGCGAAATGTGGAATTTGGGGCAAAAATGCGGGATTTGGGGCACGAAATGTGGGATTTTGGGGGGAAATTGCGGGATTTTGGGGCAAAAATGTGGGATTTGGGGGGCTAAACGGGGGAATTTGGGGGAAATCGCGGGATTTTGGGGGCAAAATGGGGGAATTTGGTGCGAAATGCGGGGTTTGGGGTCAAAAATGCGTGATTTGGGGGCAAAATGGGGGAATTTGGGGAAAAATGTGGGATTTGGGGGGCAAAATGTGGGATTTTGGTGTAAAATGTGGGGATTTGGGTCAAAAATGTGGGATTTTGGGGGGCGAAACGGGGGGATTTGGGGGGAAATCGTGGGATTTTGGGGCAAAAATGCGAGATTTGTCGAGCGAAATGGGTGAATTTGGGGCAAAAATGGGGGAATTTGGGGGGAAATCGTGGGATTTTGGGGGCAAAATGTGGGATTTTGGTGCAAAATGCAGGAATTTGGGGCAAAAATCGGGGATTTTTGGGGGAAATTGCAGGATTTTGGGGGCAAAACGTGCGGTTTTAGGGTAAAAATGGGGGATTTGGGGGGAAATCGCGGGATTTTGGGGGCAAAATGTGGTATATTGGTGTGAAATGTGGGAATTTGGGGCAAAAATGGGGGATTTGGGGGGCAAAACGGGGGATTTGGGGGGAAATCGTGGGATTTGGGGGCCAAATGTGGGATTTTGGTGTAAAACGTGGGAATTTGGGGCAAAAATGTGGGATTTCGGGGGAAATAGCGGGATTTTGGGGGTGAAAGTTGGGAATTTGGTGTCAAAATTGTGGGCTTTGGGGGGCGAAATTGGGGACTTTGGAAGAAAAATGCGGGATTTGTGTGGCGAAATGTGGGAATTTGGGTCAAAAATGTGGGATTTGGGGGGCGAAATGTGGGAATTTGGGGCGAAATTGCAGGATTTGGGGGCAAAATGTGGGGTTTTAGGGTAAAAATGGGGGATTTTGGGGGAAATCGTGGGGTTTGGGGTGGCAAAATGTGGGAATTTGGTGTGAAATGTGGGAATTTGGGGCAAAAATGTGGGATTTGGGGGCAAAATGTGGGAATTTGGGGCAAAAATACAGGATTTTGGGGGCAAAATGTGGGAATTTGGTGTGAAATGTGGGAATTCAGGGCAAAAATGCGGGATTTGGGGGCAAAAATGTGGGATTTTGGGGGTAAATTGTGGGATTTTGGTGCAAAATGCAGGAATTTGGGGCAAAAATGGGGGATTTGTGGGGAAATCGTGGGATTTTGGGGGCAAAATGGGGGAATTTGGGTCAAAAATGTGGGATTTGGGGGGCAAAATGTGGGAATTTGGTGTAAAATGTGGGAATTTGGGGCAAAATTGTGGGCTTTGGGGGGCGAAATTGGGGAATTTGGGGCAAAAATGTGGGCTTTGGGGGGCAAAATGTGGGATATTGGTGTGAAATGCGGAAATTTGGGGGGAAAATGTGGGATTTGGGGGTAAATTGCAGGATTTTGGTGTAAAATGTGGGAATGCAGGGCAAAAATGTGGGATTTGGGAAGCAAAATGGGGGATTTTGGGGGGAAATTGCAGGATTTGGGGGGCAAAATGTGCGGTTTTAGGGTAAAAATGGGGGATTTGGGGGGAAATCGCGGGATTTTGGGGGCAAAATGTGGGAATTGCGTGTGAAATGTGCGAATTTGGGTCAAAATTGTGGGCTTTGGGGGGCGAAATGTGGGAATTTGGGGCAAAAATGTGGGATTTGGGGGGCGAAATGTGGGAATTTGGTGTTAAAGTTGGGAATTCAGGGCAAAAATGTGGGATTTGGGGGGCAAAATGGGGGAATTTGGGGGGAAATCGCAGGACTTTGGAAGAAAAATGTGGGATTTGGGGGGCGAAATGTGGGAATTTGGGTCAAAAATGTGGGATTTGGGGGGCGAAATGTGGGAATTTGGGGGAAATTGCAGGATGTTGGGGCAAAAATGTGGGCTTCAGGGGGCGAAATGTGGGATTTTGGTGCGAAATGTGGAATTTGGGGCAAAAATGCGGGATTTGGGGCACGAAATGTGGGATTTTGGGGGGAAATTGCGGGATTTTGGGGCAAAAATGTGGGATTTGGGGGGCTAAACGGGGGAATTTGGGGGAAATCGCGGGATTTTGGGGGCAAAATGGGGGAATTTGGTGCGAAATGCGGGGTTTGGGGTCAAAAATGCGTGATTTGGGGGCAAAATGGGGGAATTTGGGGAAAAATGTGGGATTTGGGGGGCAAAATGTGGGATTTTGGTGTAAAATGTGGGGATTTGGGTCAAAAATGTGGGATTTTGGGGGGCGAAACGGGGGGATTTGGGGGGAAATCGTGGGATTTTGGGGCAAAAATGCGAGATTTGTCGAGCGAAATGGGTGAATTTGGGGCAAAAATGGGGGAATTTGGGGGGAAATCGTGGGATTTTGGGGGCAAAATGTGGGATTTTGGTGCAAAATGCAGGAATTTGGGGCAAAAATCGGGGATTTTTGGGGGAAATTGCAGGATTTTGGGGGCAAAACGTGCGGTTTTAGGGTAAAAATGGGGGATTTGGGGGGAAATCGCGGGATTTTGGGGGCAAAATGTGGTATATTGGTGTGAAATGTGGGAATTTGGGGCAAAAATGGGGGATTTGGGGGGCAAAACGGGGGATTTGGGGGGAAATCGTGGGATTTGGGGGCCAAATGTGGGATTTTGGTGTAAAACGTGGGAATTTGGGGCAAAAATGTGGGATTTCGGGGGAAATAGCGGGATTTTGGGGGTGAAAGTTGGGAATTTGGTGTCAAAATTGTGGGCTTTGGGGGGCGAAATTGGGGACTTTGGAAGAAAAATGCGGGATTTGTGTGGCGAAATGTGGGAATTTGGGTCAAAAATGTGGGATTTGGGGGGCGAAATGTGGGAATTTGGGGCGAAATTGCAGGATTTGGGGGCAAAATGTGGGGTTTTAGGGTAAAAATGGGGGATTTTGGGGGAAATCGTGGGGTTTGGGGTGGCAAAATGTGGGAATTTGGTGTGAAATGTGGGAATTTGGGGCAAAAATGTGGGATTTGGGGGCAAAATGTGGGAATTTGGGGCAAAAATACAGGATTTTGGGGGCAAAATGTGGGAATTTGGTGTGAAATGTGGGAATTCAGGGCAAAAATGCGGGATTTGGGGGCAAAAATGTGGGATTTTGGGGGTAAATTGTGGGATTTTGGTGCAAAATGCAGGAATTTGGGGCAAAAATGGGGGATTTGTGGGGAAATCGTGGGATTTTGGGGGCAAAATGGGGGAATTTGGGTCAAAAATGTGGGATTTGGGGGGCAAAATGTGGGAATTTGGTGTAAAATGTGGGAATTTGGGGCAAAATTGTGGGCTTTGGGGGGCGAAATTGGGGAATTTGGGGCAAAAATGTGGGCTTTGGGGGGCAAAATGTGGGATATTGGTGTGAAATGCGGAAATTTGGGGGGAAAATGTGGGATTTGGGGGTAAATTGCAGGATTTTGGTGTAAAATGTGGGAATGCAGGGCAAAAATGTGGGATTTGGGAAGCAAAATGGGGGATTTTGGGGGGAAATTGCAGGATTTGGGGGGCAAAATGTGCGGTTTTAGGGTAAAAATGGGGGATTTGGGGGGAAATCGCGGGATTTTGGGGGCAAAATGTGGGAATTGCGTGTGAAATGTGCGAATTTGGGTCAAAATTGTGCGCTTTGGGGGCGAAATGGGGGAATTTGGGGCAAAAATGCAGGATTTGGGGGGCGAAATGTGGGAATTTGGGTCAAAATTGTGGGCTTTGGGGGGCGAAATGTGGGAATTTGCGGCAAAAATGTGGGATTTGGGGGGCGAAATGTGGGAATTTGGTGTTAAAGTTGGGAATTCAGGGCAAAAATGTGGGATTTGGGGGGCAAAATGGGGGAATTTGGGGGGAAATCGCGGGACTTTGGAAGAAAACTGCGGGATTTGGGTGGCGAAATGTGGGAATTTGGTGTAAAATGTGGGGATTTGGATCAAAAATGTGGGATTTTGGGGGGCGAAACGGGGGGATTTGGGGGGAAATCGTGGGATTTTGGGGCAAAAATGAGAGATTTGTCGAGCGAAATGGGTGAATTTGGGGCAAAAATGGGGGAATTTGGGGGGAAATCGTGGGATTTTGGGGGCAAAATGTGGGATTTTGGTGCAAAATGCAGGAATTTGGGGCAAAAATCGGGGATTTTTGGGGGAAATTGCAGGATTTTGGGGGCAAAACGTGCGGTTTTAGGGTAAAAATGGGGGATTTGGGGGGAAATCGCGGGATTTTGGGGGCAAAATGTGGTATATTGGTGTGAAATGTGGGAATTTGGGGCAAAAATGGGGGATTTGGGGGGCAAAATGGGGGATTTGGGGGGAAATCGTGGGATTTGGGGGCCAAATGTGGGATTTTGGTGTAAAACGTGGGAATTTGGGGCAAAAATGTGGGATTTCGGGGGAAATAGCGGGATTTTGGGGGTGAAATGTGGGAATTTGGGTCAAAATTGTGGGCTTTGGGGGGCGAAATTGGGGAATTTGGGTCAAAAATGCGGGATTTGGGTGGCGAAATGTGGGAATTTGGGTCAAAAATGTGGGATTTGGGGGGCGAAATGTGGGAATTTGGGGCGAAATTGCAGGATTTGGGGGCAAAATGTGGGGTTTTAGGGTAAAAATGGGGGATTTTGGGGGAAATCGTGGGGTTTGGGGTGGCAAAATGTGGGAATTTGGTGTGAAATGTGGGAATTTGGGTCAAAAATGTGGGATTTGGGGGGCGAAATGTGGGAATTTGGGGCAAAAATACAGGATTTTGGGGGCAAAATGTGGGAATTTGGTGTGAAATGTGGGAATTCCGGGCAAAAATGCGGGATTTGGGGGCAAAACTGTGGGATTTTGGGGTAAATTGTGGGATTTTGGTGCAAAATGCAGGAATTTGGGGCAAAAATGGGGGATTTGGGGGGAAATCGTGGGATTTTGGGGGCAAAATGTGGGAATTGCGTGTGAAATGTGCGAATTTGGGTCAAAATTGTGCGCTTTGGGGGCGAAATGGGGGAATTTGGGGCAAAAATGCAGGATTTGGGGGGCGAAATGTGGGAATTTGGGTCAAAATTGTGGGCCTTGGGGGGCGAAATGTGGGAATTTGGGGCAAAAATGTGGGATTTGGGGGGCGAAATGTGGGAATTTGGTGTTAAAGTTGGGAATTCAGGGCAAAAATGTGGGATTTGGGGGGCAAAATGGGGGAATTTGGGGGAAATCACGGGACTTTGGAAGAAAACTGCGGGATTTGGGTGGCGAAATGTGGGAATTTGGGTCAAAAATGTGGGATTTGGGGGGCGAAATGTGGGAATTTGGGGCGAAATTGCAGGATTTGGGGGCAAAATGTGGGGTTTTAGGGTAAAAATGGGGGATTTTGGGGGAAATCGTGGGGTTTTGGGTGGCAAAATGTGGGTATTTGGTGTGAAATGTGGGAATTTGGGGCAAAAATGTGGGATTTGGGGGGCAAAATGTGGGAATTTGGGGCAAAAATACGGGATTTTGGGGGCAAAATGTGGGAATTTGGTGTTAAATGTGGGAATTCAGGGCAAAAATGCAGGATTTGGGGGCAAAATGTGGGATTTTGGGGGTAAATTGTGGGATTTTGGTGCAAAATGCAGGAATTTGGGGCAAAAATGGGGGATTTGTGGGGAAATCGTGGGATTTGGGGGGCAAAATGTTGGATTTTGGTGCGAAATGCGGGGATTTGGGTCAAAAATGTGGGATTTGGGGGCAAAATGGGGGAATTTGGGTCAAAAATGTGGGATTTGGGGGCAAAATGTGGGAATTTGGTGTAAAATGTGGGAATTTGGGGCAAAAATGGGGGATTTGGGGGGCGAAATTGGGGAATTTGGGGCAAAAATGCGGGATTTGGGGGGCAAAATGTGGGATATTGGTGTGAAATGCGGAAATTTGGGGGAAAAATGTGGGATTTGGGGGTAAATTGCAGGATTTTGGTGTAAAATGTGGGAATGCAGGGCAAAAATGTGGGATTTGGGAAGCAAAATGGGGGATTTTGGGGGGAAATTGCAGGATTTGGGGGGCAAAATGTGCGGTTTTAGGGTAAAAATGTGGGATTTGGGGGGAAATCACGGGATTTTGGGGGCAAAATGTGGGAATTTGGTGTGAAATGTGCGAATTTGGGTCAAAATTGTGCGCTTTGGGGGGCGAAATGGGGGAATTTGGGGGGAAATCGCAGGACTTTGGAAGAAAAATGTGGGATTTGGGGGGCGAAATGTGGGAATTTGGGTCAAAAATGTGGGATTTGGGGGGCGAAATGTGGGAATTTGGGGGAAATTGCAGGATGTTGGGGCAAAAATGTGGGCTTCAGGGGGCGAAATGTGGGATTTTGGTGCGAAATGTGGAATTTGGGGCAAAAATGCGGGATTTGGGGCGCGAAATGTGGGAATTTGGGGGGAAATTGCAGGATTTTGGGGCAAAAATGTGGGATTTGGGGGGCTAAACGGGGGAATTTGGGGGAAATCGCGGGATTTTGGGGGCAAAATGGGGGAATTTGGTGCGAAATGCGGGGTTTGGGGTCAAAAATGCGTGATTTGGGGGCAAAATGGGGGAATTTGGGGAAAAATGTGGGATTTGGGGGGCAAAATGTGGGATTTTGGTGTAAAATGTGGGGATTTGGATCAAAAATGTGGGATTTTGGGGGGCGAAACGGGGGGATTTGGGGGGAAATCGTGGGATTTTGGGGCAAAAATGCGAGATTTGTCGAGCGAAATGGGTGAATTTGGGGCAAAAATGGGGGAATTTGGGGGGAAATCGTGGGATTTTGGGGGCAAAATGTGGGATTTTGGTGCAAAATGCAGGAATTTGGGGCAAAAATCGGGGATTTTTGGGGGAAATTGCAGGATTTTGGGGGCAAAACGTGCGGTTTTAGGGTAAAAATGGGGGATTTGGGGGGAAATCGCGGGATTTTGGGGGCAAAATGTGGGATATTGGTGTGAAATGTGGGAATTTGGGGGGAAAATGTGGGATTTGGGGGTAAATTGCAGGATTTTGGTGTAAAATGTGGGAATGCAGGGCAAAAATGTGGGATTTGGGAAGCAAAATGGGGGATTTTGGGGGGAAATTGCAGGATTTGGGGGGCAAAATGTGCGGTTTTAGGGTAAAAATGGGGGATTTGGGGGGAAACCGCGGGATTTTGGGGGCAAAATGTGGGAATTGCGTGTGAAATGTGCGAATTTGGGTCAAAATTGTGCGCTTTGGGGGCGAAATGGGGGAATTTGGGGCAAAAATGCAGGATTTGGGGGGCGAAATGTGGGAATTTGGGTCAAAATTGTGGGCTTTGGGGGGCGAAATGTGGGAATTTGCGGCAAAAATGTGGGATTTGGGGGGCGAAATGTGGGAATTTGGTGTTAAAGTTGGGAATTCAGGGCAAAAATGTGGGATTTGGGGGGCAAAATGGGGGAATTTGGGGGGAAATCGCGGGACTTTGGAAGAAAAATGGGGGATTTGGGTGGCGAAATGTGGGAATTTGGGTCAAAAATGTGGGATTTGGGGGGCAAAATGTGGGAATTTGGGGCGAAATTGCAGGATTTGGGGGCAAAATGTGGGGTTTTAGGGTAAAAATGGGGGATTTTGGGGGAAATCGTGGAATTTTGGGTGGCAAAATGTGGGAATTTGGTGTGAAATGCGGGAATTTGGGGCAAAATGTGGGATTTTGGGTAAAAATTGCGGGATTTTGAGGGGAAAATTGCAGGATTTGGGTGCAAAATGTGGGGTTTTAGGTCAAAAATGGGGGATTTTGGGGGAAATCGTGGGGTTTTGGGTGGCAAAATGTGGGAATTTGGTGTGAAATGTGGGAATTTGGGGCAAAAATGTGGGATTTGGGGGGCGAAATGTGGGAATTTGGGGCAAAAATACAGGATTTTGGGGGCAAAATGTGGGAATTTGGTGTGAAATGTGGGAATTCAGGGCAAAAATGCGGGATTTGGGGGCAAAAATGTGGGATTTTGGGGGTAAATTGTGGGATTTTGGTGCAAAATGCAGGAATTTGGGGCAAAAATTGGGGATTTGTGAGGAAATCGTGGGATTTAGGGGGCAAAATGTTGGATTTTGGTGCGAAATGCGGGGATTTGGGTCAAAAATGTGGGATTTTGGGGGCAAAATGGGGGAATTTGGGTCAAAAATGTGGGATTTGGGGGGCAAAATGTGGGAATTTGGTGTAAAATGTGGGAATTTGGGGCAAAATTGTGGGCTTTGGGGGGCGAAATTGGGGAATTTGGGGCAAAAATGTGGGATTTGGGGGGCAAAATGTGGGATATTGGTGTGAAATGCGGAAATTTGGGGGGAAAATGTGGGATTTGGGGGTAAATTGCAGGATTTTGGTGTAAAATGTGGGAATGCAGGGCAAAAATGTGGGATTTGGGAAGCAAAATGTGGGATTTTGGGGGGAAATTGCAGGATTTGGGGGGCAAAATGTGCGGTTTTAGGGTAAAAATGGGGGATTTGGGGGGAAATCGCGGGATTTTGGGGGCAAAATGTGGGAATTGCGTGTGAAATGTGCGAATTTGGGTCAAAATTGTGGGCTTTGGGGGGCGAAATGTGGGAATTTGGGGCAAAAATGTGGGATTTGGGGGGCGAAATGTGGGAATTTGGTGTTAAAGTTGGGAATTCAGGGCAAAAATGTGGGATTTGGGGGGCAAAATGGGGGAATTTGGGGGGAAATCGCAGGACTTTGGAAGAAAAATGTGGGATTTGGGGGGCGAAATGTGGGAATTTGGGTCAAAAATGTGGGATTTGGGGGGCGAAATGTGGGAATTTGGGGGAAATTGCAGGATGTTGGGGCAAAAATGTGGGCTTCAGGGGGCGAAATGTGGGATTTTGGTGCGAAATGTGGAATTTGGGGCAAAAATGCGGGATTTGGGGCACGAAATGTGGGATTTTGGGGGGAAATTGCGGGATTTTGGGGCAAAAATGTGGGATTTGGGGGGCTAAACGGGGGAATTTGGGGGAAATCGCGGGATTTTGGGGGCAAAATGGGGGAATTTGGTGCGAAATGCGGGGTTTGGGGTCAAAAATGCGTGATTTGGGGGCAAAATGGGGGAATTTGGGGAAAAATGTGGGATTTGGGGGGCAAAATGTGGGATTTTGGTGTAAAATGTGGGGATTTGGGTCAAAAATGTGGGATTTTGGGGGGCGAAACGGGGGGATTTGGGGGGAAATCGTGGGATTTTGGGGCAAAAATGCGAGATTTGTCGAGCGAAATGGGTGAATTTGGGGCAAAAATGGGGGAATTTGGGGGGAAATCGTGGGATTTTGGGGGCAAAATGTGGGATTTTGGTGCAAAATGCAGGAATTTGGGGCAAAAATCGGGGATTTTTGGGGGAAATTGCAGGATTTTGGGGGCAAAACGTGCGGTTTTAGGGTAAAAATGGGGGATTTGGGGGGAAATCGCGGGATTTTGGGGGCAAAATGTGGTATATTGGTGTGAAATGTGGGAATTTGGGGCAAAAATGGGGGATTTGGGGGGCAAAACGGGGGATTTGGGGGGAAATCGTGGGATTTGGGGGCCAAATGTGGGATTTTGGTGTAAAACGTGGGAATTTGGGGCAAAAATGTGGGATTTCGGGGGAAATAGCGGGATTTTGGGGGTGAAAGTTGGGAATTTGGTGTCAAAATTGTGGGCTTTGGGGGGCGAAATTGGGGACTTTGGAAGAAAAATGCGGGATTTGTGTGGCGAAATGTGGGAATTTGGGTCAAAAATGTGGGATTTGGGGGGCGAAATGTGGGAATTTGGGGCGAAATTGCAGGATTTGGGGGCAAAATGTGGGGTTTTAGGGTAAAAATGGGGGATTTTGGGGGAAATCGTGGGGTTTGGGGTGGCAAAATGTGGGAATTTGGTGTGAAATGTGGGAATTTGGGGCAAAAATGTGGGATTTGGGGGCAAAATGTGGGAATTTGGGGCAAAAATACAGGATTTTGGGGGCAAAATGTGGGAATTTGGTGTGAAATGTGGGAATTCAGGGCAAAAATGCGGGATTTGGGGGCAAAAATGTGGGATTTTGGGGGTAAATTGTGGGATTTTGGTGCAAAATGCAGGAATTTGGGGCAAAAATGGGGGATTTGTGGGGAAATCGTGGGATTTTGGGGGCAAAATGGGGGAATTTGGGTCAAAAATGTGGGATTTGGGGGGCAAAATGTGGGAATTTGGTGTAAAATGTGGGAATTTGGGGCAAAATTGTGGGCTTTGGGGGGCGAAATTGGGGAATTTGGGGCAAAAATGTGGGCTTTGGGGGGCAAAATGTGGGATATTGGTGTGAAATGCGGAAATTTGGGGGGAAAATGTGGGATTTGGGGGTAAATTGCAGGATTTTGGTGTAAAATGTGGGAATGCAGGGCAAAAATGTGGGATTTGGGAAGCAAAATGGGGGATTTTGGGGGGAAATTGCAGGATTTGGGGGGCAAAATGTGCGGTTTTAGGGTAAAAATGGGGGATTTGGGGGGAAATCGCGGGATTTTGGGGGCAAAATGTGGGAATTGCGTGTGAAATGTGCGAATTTGGGTCAAAATTGTGCGCTTTGGGGGCGAAATGGGGGAATTTGGGGCAAAAATGCAGGATTTGGGGGGCGAAATGTGGGAATTTGGGTCAAAATTGTGGGCTTTGGGGGGCGAAATGTGGGAATTTGCGGCAAAAATGTGGGATTTGGGGGGCGAAATGTGGGAATTTGGTGTTAAAGTTGGGAATTCAGGGCAAAAATGTGGGATTTGGGGGGCAAAATGGGGGAATTTGGGGGGAAATCGCGGGACTTTGGAAGAAAACTGCGGGATTTGGGTGGCGAAATGTGGGAATTTGGTGTAAAATGTGGGGATTTGGATCAAAAATGTGGGATTTTGGGGGGCGAAACGGGGGGATTTGGGGGGAAATCGTGGGATTTTGGGGCAAAAATGAGAGATTTGTCGAGCGAAATGGGTGAATTTGGGGCAAAAATGGGGGAATTTGGGGGGAAATCGTGGGATTTTGGGGGCAAAATGTGGGATTTTGGTGCAAAATGCAGGAATTTGGGGCAAAAATCGGGGATTTTTGGGGGAAATTGCAGGATTTTGGGGGCAAAACGTGCGGTTTTAGGGTAAAAATGGGGGATTTGGGGGGAAATCGCGGGATTTTGGGGGCAAAATGTGGTATATTGGTGTGAAATGTGGGAATTTGGGGCAAAAATGGGGGATTTGGGGGGCAAAATGGGGGATTTGGGGGGAAATCGTGGGATTTGGGGGCCAAATGTGGGATTTTGGTGTAAAACGTGGGAATTTGGGGCAAAAATGTGGGATTTCGGGGGAAATACCGGGATTTTGGGGGTGAAATGTGGGAATTTGGGTCAAAATTGTGGGCTTTGGGGGGCGAAATTGGGGAATTTGGGTCAAAAATGCGGGATTTGGGTGGCGAAATGTGAGAATTTGGGTCAAAAATGTGGGATTTGGGGGGCGAAATGTGGGAATTTGGGGCGAAATTGCAGGATTTGGGGGCAAAATGTGGGGTTTTAGGGTAAAAATGGGGGATTTTGGGGGAAATCGTGGGGTTTGGGGTGGCAAAATGTGGGAATTTGGTGTGAAATGTGGGAATTTGGGTCAAAAATGTGGGATTTGGGGGGCGAAATGTGGGAATTTGGGGCAAAAATACAGGAATTTGGGGGCAAAATGTGGGAATTTGGTGTGAAATGTGGGAATTCCGGGCAAAAATGCGGGATTTGGGGGCAAAACTGTGGGATTTTGGGGTAAATTGTGGGATTTTGGTGCAAAATGCAGGAATTTGGGGCAAAAATGGGGGATTTGGGGGGAAATCGTGGGATTTTGGGGGCAAAATGTGGGAATTCGTGTGAAATGTGCGAATTTG
Source organism: Chlamydotis macqueenii (assembly GCF_036417535.1). Taxonomy (NCBI): domain Eukaryota; kingdom Metazoa; phylum Chordata; class Aves; order Otidiformes; family Otididae; genus Chlamydotis; species Chlamydotis macqueenii. The sequence goes on from NW_028239108.1 coordinate 818,776, forward strand.
GGTCAAAATTGTGCGCTTTGGGGGCGAAATGGGGGAATTTGGGGCAAAAATGCAGGATTTGGGGGGCGAAATGTGGGAATTTGGTGTTAAAGTTGGGAATTCAGGGCAAAAATGTGGGATTTGGGGGGCAAAATGGGGGAATTTGGGGGAAATCACGGGACTTTGGAAGAAAACTGCGGGATTTGGGTGGCGAAATGTGGGAATTTGGGTCAAAAATGTGGGATTTGGGGGGCGAAATGTGGGAATTTGGGGCGAAATTGCAGGATTTGGGGGCAAAATGTGGGGTTTTAGGGTAAAAATGGGGGATTTTGGGGGAAATCGTGGGGTTTTGGGTGGCAAAATGTGGGTATTTGGTGTGAAATGTGGGAATTTGGGGCAAAAATGTGGGATTTGGGGGGCAAAATGTGGGAATTTGGGGCAAAAATACGGGATTTTGGGGGCAAAATGTGGGAATTTGGTGTTAAATGTGGGAATTCAGGGCAAAAATGCAGGATTTGGGGGCAAAATGTGGGATTTTGGGGGTAAATTGTGGGATTTTGGTGCAAAATGCAGGAATTTGGGGCAAAAATGGGGGATTTGTGGGGAAATCGTGGGATTTGGGGGGCAAAATGTTGGATTTTGGTGCGAAATGCGGGGATTTGGGTCAAAAATGTGGGATTTGGGGGCAAAATGGGGGAATTTGGGTCAAAAATGTGGGATTTGGGGGCAAAATGTGGGAATTTGGTGTAAAATGTGGGAATTTGGGGCAAAAATGGGGGATTTGGGGGGCGAAATTGGGGAATTTGGGGCAAAAATGCGGGATTTGGGGGGCAAAATGTGGGATATTGGTGTGAAATGCGGAAATTTGGGGGAAAAATGTGGGATTTGGGGGTAAATTGCAGGATTTTGGTGTAAAATGTGGGAATGCAGGGCAAAAATGTGGGATTTGGGAAGCAAAATGGGGGATTTTGGGGGGAAATTGCAGGATTTGGGGGGCAAAATGTGCGGTTTTAGGGTAAAAATGTGGGATTTGGGGGGAAATCGCGGGATTTTGGGGGCAAAATGTGGGAATTTGGTGTGAAATGTGCGAATTTGGGTCAAAATTGTGCGCTTTGGGGGGCGAAATGGGGGAATTTGGGGGGAAATCGCAGGACTTTGGAAGAAAAATGTGGGATTTGGGGGGCGAAATGTGGGAATTTGGGTCAAAAATGTGGGATTTGGGGGGCGAAATGTGGGAATTTGGGGGAAATTGCAGGATGTTGGGGCAAAAATGTGGGCTTCAGGGGGCGAAATGTGGGATTTTGGTGCGAAATGTGGAATTTGGGGCAAAAATGCGGGATTTGGGGCGCGAAATGTGGGAATTTGGGGGGAAATTGCAGGATTTTGGGGCAAAAATGTGGGATTTGGGGGGCTAAACGGGGGAATTTGGGGGAAATCGCGGGATTTTGGGGGCAAAATGGGGGAATTTGGTGCGAAATGCGGGGTTTGGGGTCAAAAATGCGTGATTTGGGGGCAAAATGGGGGAATTTGGGGAAAAATGTGGGATTTGGGGGGCAAAATGTGGGATTTTGGTGTAAAATGTGGGGATTTGGATCAAAAATGTGGGATTTTGGGGGGCGAAACGGGGGGATTTGGGGGGAAATCGTGGGATTTTGGGGCAAAAATGCGAGATTTGTCGAGCGAAATGGGTGAATTTGGGGCAAAAATGGGGGAATTTGGGGGGAAATCGTGGGATTTTGGGGGCAAAATGTGGGATTTTGGTGCAAAATGCAGGAATTTGGGGCAAAAATCGGGGATTTTTGGGGGAAATTGCAGGATTTTGGGGGCAAAACGTGCGGTTTTAGGGTAAAAATGGGGGATTTGGGGGGAAATCGCGGGATTTTGGGGGCAAAATGTGGGATATTGGTGTGAAATGTGGGAATTTGGGGCAAAAATGTGGGATTTGGGGGGCAAAATGGGGGATTTGGGGGGAAATCGTGGGATTTGGGGGCCAAATGTGGGATTTTGGTGTAAAACGTGGGAATTTGGGGCAAAAATGTGGGATTTCGGGGGAAATAGCGGTATTTTGGGGGTGAAATGTGGGAATTTGGTGTCAAAATTGTGGGCTTTGGGGGGCGAAATTGGGGAATTTGGGTCAAAAATGCGGGATTTGGGTGGCGAAATGTGGGAATTTGGGTCAAAAATGTGGGATTTGGGGGGCGAAATGTGGGAATTTGGGGCGAAATTGCAGGATTTGGGGGCAAAATGTGGGGTTTTAGGGTAAAAATGGGGGATTTTGGGGGAAATCGTGGGGTTTGGGGTGGCAAAATGTGGGAATTTGGTGTGAAATGTGGGAATTTGGGGCAAAAATGTGGGATTTGGGGGGCGAAATGTGGGAATTTGGGGCAAAAATACAGGATTTTGGGGGCAAAATGTGGGAATTTGGTGTGAAATGTGGGAATTCCGGGCAAAAATGCGGGATTTGGGGTAAAACTGTGGGATTTTGGGGTAAATTGTGGGATTTTGGTGCAAAATGCAGGAATTTGGGGCAAAAATGGGGGATTTGTGGGGAAATCGTGGGATTTTGGGGGCAAAATGTTGGATTTTGGTGCGAAATGCGGGGATTTGGGTCAAAAATGTGGGATTTGGGGGCAAAATGGGGGAATTTGGGTCAAAAATGTGGGATTTGGGGGGCAAAATGTGGGATTTTGGTGTAAAATGTGGGAATCTGGGGCAAAAATGTGGGCTTTGGGGGGCGAAATTGGGGAATTTGGGGCAAAAATGTGGGCTTTGGGGGGCAAAATGTGGGATATTGGTGTGAAATGCGGAAATTTGGGGGGAAAATGTGGGATTTGGGGGTAAATTGCAGGATTTTGGTGTAAAATGTGGGAATGCAGGGCAAAAATGTGGGATTTGGGAAGCAAAATGGGGGATTTTGGGGGGAAATTGCAGGATTTGGGGGGCAAAATGTGCGGTTTTAGGGTAAAAATGGGGGATTTGGGGGGAAATCGCGGGATTTTGGGGGCAAAATGTGGGAATTGCGTGTGAAATGTGCGAATTTGGGTCAAAATTGTGGGCTTTGGGGGCGAAATGGGGGAATTTGGGGCAAAAATGCAGGATTTGGGGGGCGAAATGTGGGAATTTGGGTCAAAATTGTGGGCTTTGGGGGGCGAAATGTGGGAATTTGGGGCAAAAATGTGGGATTTGGGGGGCGAAATGTGGGAATTTGGTGTTAAAGTTGGGAATTCAGGGCAAAAATGTGGGATTTGGGGGGCAAAATGGGGGAATTTGGGGGGAAATCGCGGGACTTTGGAAGAAAAATGTGGGATTTGGGTGGCGAAATGTGGGAATTTGGGTCAAAAATGTGGGATTTGGGGGGCAAAATGTGGGAATTTGGGGCGAAATTGCAGGATTTGGGGGCAAAATGTGGGGTTTTAGGGTAAAAATGGGGGATTTTGGGGGAAATCGTGGAATTTTGGGTGGCAAAATGTGGGAATTTGGTGTGAAATGCGGGAATTTGGGGCAAAATGTGGGATTTTGGGTAAAAATTGCGGGATTTTGAGGGGAAAATTGCAGGATTTGGGTGCAAAATGTGGGGTTTTAGGTCAAAAATGGGGGATTTTGGGGGAAATCGTGGGGTTTTGGGTGGCAAAATGTGGGTATTTGGTGTGAAATCTGGGAATTTGGGGCAAAAATGTGGGATTTGGGGGGCAAAATGTGGGAATTTGGGGCAAAAATACAGGATTTTGGGGGCAAAATGTGGGAATTTGGTGTTAAATGTGGGAATTCAGGGCAAAAATGCAGGATTTGGGGGCAAAATGTGGGATTTTGGGGGTAAATTGTGGGATTTTGGTGCAAAATGCAGGAATTTGGGGCAAAAATGGGGGATTTGTGGGGAAATCGTGGGATTTGGGGGGAAAATGTTGGATTTTGGTGCAAAATGCGGGGATTTGGGTCAAAAATGTGGGATTTGGGGGCAAAATGGGGGAATTTGGGTCAAAAATGTGGGATTTGGGGGCAAAATGTGGGAATTTGGTGTAAAATGTGGGAATTTGGGGCAAAAATGGGGGATTTGGGGGGCGAAATTGGGGAATTTGGGGCAAAAATGCGGGATTTGGGGGGCAAAATGTGGGATATTGGTGTGAAATGCGGAAATTTGGGGGAAAAATGTGGGATTTGGGGGTAAATTGCAGGATTTTGGTGTAAAATGTGGGAATGCAGGGCAAAAATGTGGGATTTGGGAAGCAAAATGGGGGATTTTGGGGGGAAATTGCAGGATTTGGGGGGCAAAATGTGCGGTTTTAGGGTAAAAATGGGGGATTTGGGGGGAAATCGCGGGATTTTGGGGGCAAAATGTGGGAATTTGGTGTGAAATGTGCGAATTTGGGTCAAAATTGTGGGCTTTGGGGGGCGAAATGGGGGAATTTGGGGGGAAATCGCGGGACTTTGGAAGAAAAATGTGGGATTTGGGGGGCGAAATGTGGGAATTTGGGTCAAAAATGTGGGATTTGGGGGGCGAAATGTGGGAATTTGGGGGAAATTGCAGGATGTTGGGGCAAAAATGTGGGCTTCAGGGGGCGAAATGTGGGATTTTGGTGCGAAATGTGGAATTTGGGGCAAAAATGCGGGATTTGGGGCGCGAAATGTGGGAATTTGGGGGGAAATTGCAGGATTTTGGGGCAAAAATGTGGGATTTGGGGGGCTAAACGGGGGAATTTGGGGGAAATCGCGGGATTTTGGGGGCAAAATGGGGGAATTTGGTGCGAAATGCGGGGTTTGGGGTCAAAAATGCGTGATTTGGGGGCAAAATGGGGGAATTTGGGGAAAAATGTGGGATTTGGGGGGCAAAATGTGGGATTTTGGTGTAAAATGTGGGGATTTGGGTCAAAAATGTGGGATTTTGGGGGGCGAAACGGGGGGATTTGGGGGGAAATCGTGGGATTTTGGGGCAAAAATGCGAGATTTGTCGAGCGAAATGGGTGAATTTGGGGCAAAAATGGGGGAATTTGGGGGGAAATCGTGGGATTTTGGGGGCAAAATGTGGGATTTTGGTGCAAAATGCAGGAATTTGGGGCAAAAATCGGGGATTTTTGGGGGAAATTGCAGGATTTTGGGGGCAAAACGTGCGGTTTTAGGGTAAAAATGGGGGATTTGGGGGGAAATCGCGGGATTTTGGGGGCAAAATGTGGGATATTGGTGTGAAATGTGGGAATTTGGGGCAAAAATGGGGGATTTGGGGGGCAAAATGGGGGATTTGGGGGGAAATCGTGGGATTTGGGGGCCAAATGTGGGATTTTGGTGTAAAACGTGGGAATTTGGGGCAAAAATGTGGGATTTCGGGGGAAATAGCGGGATTTTGGGGGTGAAATGTGGGAATTTGGGTCAAAATTGTGGGCTTTGGGGGGCGAAATGTGGGAATTTGGGTCAAAAATGCGGGATTTGGGTGGCGAAATGTGGGAATTTGGGTCAAAAATGTGGGATTTGGGGGGCGAAATGTGGGAATTTGGGGCGAAATTGCAGGATTTGGGGGCAAAATGTGGGGTTTTAGGGTAAAAATGGGGGATTTTGGGGGAAATCGTGGGGTTTGGGGTGGCAAAATGTGGGAATTTGGTGTGAAATGTGGGAATTTGGGGCAAAAATGTGGGATTTGGGGGGCGAAATGTGGGAATTTGGGGCAAAAATACAGGATTTTGGGGGCAAAATGTGGGAATTTGGTGTGAAATGTGGGAATTCAGGGCAAAAATGCGGGATTTGGGGGCAAAAATGTGGGATTTTGGGGGTAAATTGTGGGATTTTGGTGCAAAATGCAGGAATTTGGGGCAAAAATTGGGGATTTGTGAGGAAATCGTGGGATTTTGGGGGCAAAATGTTGGATTTTGGTGCGAAATGCGGGGATTTGGGTCAAAAATGTGGGATTTTGGGGGCAAAATGGGGGAATTTGGGTCAAAAATGTGGGATTTGGGGGGCAAAATGTGGGAATTTGGTGTAAAATGTGGGAATTTGGGGCAAAATTGTGGGCTTTGGGGGGCGAAATTGGGGAATTTGGGGCAAAAATGTGGGCTTTGGGGGGCAAAATGTGGGATATTGGTGTGAAATGCGGAAATTTGGGGGGAAAATGTGGGATTTGGGGGTAAATTGCAGGATTTTGGTGTAAAATGTGGGAATGCAGGGCAAAAATGTGGGATTTGGGAAGCAAAATGGGGGATTTTGGGGGGAAATTGCAGGATTTGGGGGGCAAAATGTGCGGTTTTAGGGTAAAAATGGGGGATTTGGGGGGAAATCGCGGGATTTTGGGGGCAAAATGTGGGAATTGCGTGTGAAATGTGCGAATTTGGGTCAAAATTGTGGGCTTTGGGGGGCGAAATGTGGGAATTTGGGTCAAAAATGTGGGATTTGGGGGGCGAAATGTGGGAATTTGGTGTTAAAGTTCGGAATTCAGGGCAAAAATGTGGGATTTGGGGGGCAAAATGGGGGAATTTGGGGGGAAATCGCAGGACTTTGGAAGAAAAATGTGGGATTTGGGGGGCGAAATGTGGGAATTTGGGTCAAAAATGTGGGATTTGGGGGGCGAAATGTGGGAATTTGGGGGAAATTGCAGGATGTTGGGGCAAAAATGTGGGCTTCAGGGGGCGAAATGTGGGATTTTGGTGCGAAATGTGGAATTTGGGGCAAAAATGCGGGATTTGGGGCACGAAATGTGGGATTTTGGGGGGAAATTGCGGGATTTTGGGGCAAAAATGTGGGATTTGGGGGGCTAAACGGGGGAATTTGGGGGAAATCGCGGGATTTTGGGGGCAAAATGGGGGAATTTGGTGCGAAATGCGGGGTTTGGGGTCAAAAATGCGTGATTTGGGGGCAAAATGGGGGAATTTGGGGAAAAATGTGGGATTTGGGGGGCAAAATGTGGGATTTTGGTGTAAAATGTGGGGATTTGGGTCAAAAATGTGGGATTTTGGGGGGCGAAACGGGGGGATTTGGGGGGAAATCGTGGGATTTTGGGGCAAAAATGCGAGATTTGTCGAGCGAAATGGGTGAATTTGGGGCAAAAATGGGGGAATTTGGGGGGAAATCGTGGGATTTTGGGGGCAAAATGTGGGATTTTGGTGCAAAATGCAGGAATTTGGGGCAAAAATCGGGGATTTTTGGGGGAAATTGCAGGATTTTGGGGGCAAAACGTGCGGTTTTAGGGTAAAAATGGGGGATTTGGGGGGAAATCGCGGGATTTTGGGGGCAAAATGTGGTATATTGGTGTGAAATGTGGGAATTTGGGGCAAAAATGGGGGATTTGGGGGGCAAAACGGGGGATTTGGGGGGAAATCGTGGGATTTGGGGGCCAAATGTGGGATTTTGGTGTAAAACGTGGGAATTTGGGGCAAAAATGTGGGATTTCGGGGGAAATAGCGGGATTTTGGGGGTGAAAGTTGGGAATTTGGTGTCAAAATTGTGGGCTTTGGGGGGCGAAATTGGGGAATTTGGTTCAAAAATGCGGGATTTGGGTGGCGAAATGTGGGAATTTGGGTCAAAAATGTGGGATTTGGGGGGCGAAATGTGGGAATTTGGGGCGAAATTGCAGGATTTGGGGGCAAAATGTGGGGTTTTAGGGTAAAAATGGGGGATTTTGGGGGAAATCGTGGGGTTTGGGGTGGCAAAATGTGGGAATTTGGTGTGAAATGTGGGAATTTGGGGCAAAAATGTGGGATTTGGGGGGCGAAATGTGGGAATTTGGGGCAAAAATACAGGATTTTGGGGGCAAAATGTGGGAATTTGGTGTGAAATGTGGGAATTCAGGGCAAAAATGCGGGATTTGGGGGCAAAAATGTGGGATTTTGGGGGTAAATTGTGGGATTTTGGTGCAAAATGCAGGAATTTGGGGCAAAAATGGGGGATTTGTGGGGAAATCGTGGGATTTTGGGGGCAAAATGGGGGAATTTGGGTCAAAAATGTGGGATTTGGGGGGCAAAATGTGGGAATTTGGTGTAAAATGTGGGAATTTGGGGCAAAATTGTGGGCTTTGGGGGGCGAAATTGGGGAATTTGGGGCAAAAATGTGGGCTTTGGGGGGCAAAATGTGGGATATTGGTGTGAAATGCGGAAATTTGGGGGGAAAATGTGGGATTTGGGGGTAAATTGCAGGATTTTGGTGTAAAATGTGGGAATGCAGGGCAAAAATGTGGGATTTGGGAAGCAAAATGGGGGATTTTGGGGGGAAATTGCAGGATTTGGGGGGCAAAATGTGCGGTTTTAGGGTAAAAATGGGGGATTTGGGGGGAAATCGCGGGATTTTGGGGGCAAAATGTGGGAATTGCGTGTGAAATGTGCGAATTTGGGTCAAAATTGTGCGCTTTGGGGGCGAAATGGGGGAATTTGGGGCAAAAATGCAGGATTTGGGGGGCGAAATGTGGGAATTTGGGTCAAAATTGTGGGCTTTGGGGGGCGAAATGTGGGAATTTGCGGCAAAAATGTGGGATTTGGGGGGCGAAATGTGGGAATTTGGTGTTAAAGTTGGGAATTCAGGGCAAAAATGTGGGATTTGGGGGGCAAAATGGGGGAATTTGGGGGGAAATCGCAGGACTTTGGAAGAAAAATGTGGGATTTGGGTGGCGAAATGTGGGAATTTGGGTCAAAAATGTGGGATTTGGGGGGCAAAATGTGGGAATTTGGGGCGAAATTGCAGGATTTGGGGGCAAAATGTGGGGTTTTAGGGTAAAAATGGGGGATTTTGGGGGAAATCGTGGAATTTTGGGTGGCAAAATGTGGGAATTTGGTGTGAAATGCGGGAATTTGGGGCAAAATGTGGGATTTTGGGTAAAAATTGCGGGATTTTGAGGGGAAAATTGCAGGATTTGGGTGCAAAATGTGGGGTTTTAGGTCAAAAATGGGGGATTTTGGGGGAAATCGTGGGGTTTTGGGTGGCAAAATGTGGGAATTTGGTGTGAAATGTGGGAATTTGGGGCAAAAATGTGGGATTTGGGGGGCGAAATGTGGGAATTTGGGGCAAAAATACAGGATTTTGGGGGCAAAATGTGGGAATTTGGTGTGAAATGTGGGAATTCAGGGCAAAAATGCGGGATTTGGGGGCAAAAATGTGGGATTTTGGGGGTAAATTGTGGGATTTTGGTGCAAAATGCAGGAATTTGGGGCAAAAATTGGGGATTTGTGAGGAAATCGTGGGATTTAGGGGGCAAAATGTTGGATTTTGGTGCGAAATGCGGGGATTTGGGTCAAAAATGTGGGATTTTGGGGGCAAAATGGGGGAATTTGGGTCAAAAATGTGGGATTTGGGGGGCAAAATGTGGGAATTTGGTGTAAAATGTGGGAATTTGGGGCAAAATTGTGGGCTTTGGGGGGCGAAATTGGGGAATTTGGGGCAAAAATGTGGGATTTGGGGGGCAAAATGTGGGATATTGGTGTGAAATGCGGAAATTTGGGGGGAAAATGTGGGATTTGGGGGTAAATTGCAGGATTTTGGTGTAAAATGTGGGAATGCAGGGCAAAAATGTGGGATTTGGGAAGCAAAATGTGGGATTTTGGGGGGAAATTGCAGGATTTGGGGGGCAAAATGTGCGGTTTTAGGGTAAAAATGGGGGATTTGGGGGGAAATCGCGGGATTTTGGGGGCAAAATGTGGGAATTGCGTGTGAAATGTGCGAATTTGGGTCAAAATTGTGGGCTTTGGGGGGCGAAATGTGGGAATTTGGGGCAAAAATGTGGGATTTGGGGGGCGAAATGTGGGAATTTGGTGTTAAAGTTGGGAATTCAGGGCAAAAATGTGGGATTTGGGGGGCAAAATGGGGGAATTTGGGGGGAAATCGCAGGACTTTGGAAGAAAAATGTGGGATTTGGGGGGCGAAATGTGGGAATTTGGGTCAAAAATGTGGGATTTGGGGGGCGAAATGTGGGAATTTGGGGGAAATTGCAGGATGTTGGGGCAAAAATGTGGGCTTCAGGGGGCGAAATGTGGGATTTTGGTGCGAAATGTGGAATTTGGGGCAAAAATGCGGGATTTGGGGCACGAAATGTGGGATTTTGGGGGGAAATTGCGGGATTTTGGGGCAAAAATGTGGGATTTGGGGGGCTAAACGGGGGAATTTGGGGGAAATCGCGGGATTTTGGGGGCAAAATGGGGGAATTTGGTGCGAAATGCGGGGTTTGGGGTCAAAAATGCGTGATTTGGGGGCAAAATGGGGGAATTTGGGGAAAAATGTGGGATTTGGGGGGCAAAATGTGGGATTTTGGTGTAAAATGTGGGGATTTGGGTCAAAAATGTGGGATTTTGGGGGGCGAAACGGGGGGATTTGGGGGGAAATCGTGGGATTTTGGGGCAAAAATGCGAGATTTGTCGAGCGAAATGGGTGAATTTGGGGCAAAAATGGGGGAATTTGGGGGGAAATCGTGGGATTTTGGGGGCAAAATGTGGGATTTTGGTGCAAAATGCAGGAATTTGGGGCAAAAATCGGGGATTTTTGGGGGAAATTGCAGGATTTTGGGGGCAAAACGTGCGGTTTTAGGGTAAAAATGGGGGATTTGGGGGGAAATCGCGGGATTTTGGGGGCAAAATGTGGTATATTGGTGTGAAATGTGGGAATTTGGGGCAAAAATGGGGGATTTGGGGGGCAAAACGGGGGATTTGGGGGGAAATCGTGGGATTTGGGGGCCAAATGTGGGATTTTGGTGTAAAACGTGGGAATTTGGGGCAAAAATGTGGGATTTCGGGGGAAATAGCGGGATTTTGGGGGTGAAAGTTGGGAATTTGGTGTCAAAATTGTGGGCTTTGGGGGGCGAAATGTGGGAATTTGGTTCAAAAATGCGGGATTTGGGTGGCGAAATGTGGGAATTTGGGTCAAAAATGTGGGATTTGGGGGGCGAAATGTGGGAATTTGGGGCGAAATTGCAGGATTTGGGGGCAAAATGTGGGGTTTTAGGGTAAAAATGGGGGATTTTGGGGGAAATCGTGGGGTTTGGGGTGGCAAAATGTGGGAATTTGGTGTGAAATGTGGGAATTTGGGGCAAAAATGTGGGATTTGGGGGCAAAATGTGGGAATTTGGGGCAAAAATACAGGATTTTGGGGGCAAAATGTGGGAATTTGGTGTGAAATGTGGGAATTCAGGGCAAAAATGCGGGATTTGGGGGCAAAAATGTGGGATTTTGGGGGTAAATTGTGGGATTTTGGTGCAAAATGCAGGAATTTGGGGCAAAAATGGGGGATTTGTGGGGAAATCGTGGGATTTTGGGGGCAAAATGGGGGAATTTGGGTCAAAAATGTGGGATTTGGGGGGCAAAATGTGGGAATTTGGTGTAAAATGTGGGAATTTGGGGCAAAATTGTGGGCTTTGGGGGGCGAAATTGGGGAATTTGGGGCAAAAATGTGGGCTTTGGGGGGCAAAATGTGGGATATTGGTGTGAAATGCGGAAATTTGGGGGGAAAATGTGGGATTTGGGGGTAAATTGCAGGATTTTGGTGTAAAATGTGGGAATGCAGGGCAAAAATGTGGGATTTGGGAAGCAAAATGGGGGATTTTGGGGGGAAATTGCAGGATTTGGGGGGCAAAATGTGCGGTTTTAGGGTAAAAATGGGGGATTTGGGGGGAAATCGCGGGATTTTGGGGGCAAAATGTGGGAATTGCGTGTGAAATGTGCGAATTTGGGTCAAAATTGTGCGCTTTGGGGGCGAAATGGGGGAATTTGGGGCAAAAATGCAGGATTTGGGGGGCGAAATGTGGGAATTTGGGTCAAAATTGTGGGCTTTGGGGGGCGAAATGTGGGAATTTGCGGCAAAAATGTGGGATTTGGGGGGCGAAATGTGGGAATTTGGTGTTAAAGTTGGGAATTCAGGGCAAAAATGTGGGATTTGGGGGGCAAAATGGGGGAATTTGGGGGGAAATCGCGGGACTTTGGAAGAAAAATGTGGGATTTGGGTGGCGAAATGTGGGAATTTGGGTCAAAAATGTGGGATTTGGGGGGCAAAATGTGGGAATTTGGGGCGAAATTGCAGGATTTGGGGGCAAAATGTGGGGTTTTAGGGTAAAAATGGGGGATTTTGGGGGAAATCGTGGAATTTTGGGTGGCAAAATGTGGGAATTTGGTGTGAAATGCGGGAATTTGGGGCAAAATGTGGGATTTTGGGTAAAAATTGCGGGATTTTGAGGGGAAAATTGCAGGATTTGGGTGCAAAATGTGGGGTTTTAGGTCAAAAATGTGGGATTTTGGGGGAAATCGTGGGGTTTTGGGTGGCAAAATGTGGGTATTTGGTGTGAAATGTGGGAATTTGGGGCAAAAATGTGGGATTTGGGGGGCAAAATGTGGGAATTTGGGGCAAAAATACAGGATTTTGGGGGCAAAATGTGGGAATTTGGTGTTAAATGTGGGAATTCAGGGCAAAAATGCAGGATTTGGGGGCAAAATGTGGGATTTTGGGGGTAAATTGTGGGATTTTGGTGCAAAATGCAGGAATTTGGGGCAAAAATGGGGGATTTGTGGGGAAATCGTGGGATTTTGGGGGCAAAATGTTGGATTTTGGTGCAAAATGCGGGGATTTGGGTCAAAAATGCAGGATTTGGGGGCAAAATGGGGGAATTTGGGTCAAAAATGTGGGATTTGGGGGCAAAATGTGGGAATTTGGTGTAAAATGTGGGAATTTGGGGCAAAAATGGGGGATTTGGGGGGCGAAATTGGGGAATTTGGGGCAAAAATGCGGGATTTGGGGGGCAAAATGTGGGATATTGGTGTGAAATGCGGAAATTTGGGGGAAAAATGTGGGATTTGGGGGTAAATTGCAGGATTTTGGTGTAAAATGTGGGAATGCAGGGCAAAAATGTGGGATTTGGGAAGCAAAATGGGGGATTTTGGGGGGAAATTGCAGGATTTGGGGGGCAAAATGTGCGGTTTTAGGGTAAAAATGGGGGATTTGGGGGGAAATCGCGGGATTTTGGGGGCAAAATGTGGGAATTTGGTGTGAAATGTGCGAATTTGGGTCAAAATTGTGGGCTTTGGGGGGCGAAATGGGGGAATTTGGGGGGAAATCGCGGGACTTTGGAAGAAAAATGTGGGATTTGGGGGGCGAAATGTGGGAATTTGGGTCAAAAATGTGGGATTTGGGGGGCGAAATGTGGGAATTTGGGGGAAATTGCAGGATGTTGGGGCAAAAATGTGGGCTTCAGGGGGCGAAATGTGGGATTTTGGTGCGAAATGTGGAATTTGGGGCAAAAATGCGGGATTTGGGGCGCGAAATGTGGGAATTTGGGGGGAAATTGCAGGATTTTGGGGCAAAAATGTGGGATTTGGGGGGCTAAACGGGGGAATTTGGGGGAAATCGCGGGATTTTGGGGGCAAAATGGGGGAATTTGGTGCGAAATGCGGGGTTTGGGGTCAAAAATGCGTGATTTGGGGGCAAAATGGGGGAATTTGGGGAAAAATGTGGGATTTGGGGGGCAAAATGTGGGATTTTGGTGTAAAATGTGGGGATTTGGGTCAAAAATGTGGGATTTTGGGGGGCGAAACGGGGGGATTTGGGGGGAAATCGTGGGATTTTGGGGCAAAAATGCGAGATTTGTCGAGCGAAATGGGTGAATTTGGGGCAAAAATGGGGGAATTTGGGGGGAAATCGTGGGATTTTGGGGGCAAAATGTGGGATTTTGGTGCAAAATGCAGGAATTTGGGGCAAAAATCGGGGATTTTGGGGGGAAATTGCAGGATTTTGGGGGCAAAACGTGCGGTTTTAGGGTAAAAATGGGGGATTTGGGGGGAAATCGCGGGATTTTGGGGGCAAAATGTGGGATATTGGTGTGAAATGTGGGAATTTGGGGCAAAAATGGGGGATTTGGGGGGCAAAATGGGGGATTTGGGGGGAAATCGTGGGATTTGGGGGCCAAATGTGGGATTTTGGTGTAAAACGTGGGAATTTGGGGCAAAAATGTGGGATTTCGGGGGAAATAGCGGGATTTTGGGGGCGAAATGTGGGAATTTGGGTCAAAATTGTGGGCTTTGGGGGGCGAAATGTGGGAATTTGGGTCAAAAATGCGGGATTTGGGTGGCGAAATGTGGGAATTTGGGTCAAAAATGTGGGATTTGGGGGGCGAAATGTGGGAATTTGGGGAGAAATTGCAGGATTTGGGGGCAAAATGTGGGGTTTTAGGGTAAAAATGGGGGATTTTGGGGGAAATCGTGGGGTTTGGGGTGGCAAAATGTGGGAATTTGGTGTGAAATGTGGGAATTTGGGGCAAAAATGTGGGATTTGGGGGGCGAAATGTGGGAATTTGGGGCAAAAATACAGGATTTTGGGGGCAAAATGTGGGAATTTGGTGTGAAATGTGGGAATTCAGGGCAAAAATGCGGGATTTGGGGGCAAAAATGTGGGATTTTGGGGGTAAATTGTGGGATTTTGGTGCAAAATGCAGGAATTTGGGGCAAAAATTGGGGATTTGTGAGGAAATCGTGGGATTTTGGGGGCAAAATGTTGGATTTTGGTGCGAAATGCGGGGATTTGGGTCAAAAATGTGGGATTTTGGGGGCAAAATGGGGGAATTTGGGGCAAAAATGTGGGATTTGGGGGGCAAAATGTGGGAATTTGGTGTAAAATGTGGGAATTTGGGGCAAAATTGTGGGCTTTGGGGGGCGAAATTGGGGAATTTGGGGCAAAAATGTGGGCTTTGGGGGGCAAAATGTGGGATATTGGTGTGAAATGCGGAAATTTGGGGGGAAAATGTGGGATTTGGGGGGAAATTGCAGGATTTTGGTGTAAAATGTGGGAATGCAGGGCAAAAATGTGGGATTTGGGAAGCAAAATGTGGGATTTTGGGGGGAAATTGCAGGATTTGGGGGGCAAAATGTGCGGTTTTAGGGTAAAAATGGGGGATTTGGGGGGAAATCGCGGGATTTTGGGGGCAAAATGTGGGAATTTGGTGTGAAATGTGCGAATTTGGGTCAAAATTGTGGGCTTTGGGGGGCGAAATGTGGGAATTTGGGGCAAAAATGTGGGATTTGTGGGGCGAAATGTGGGAATTTGGTGTTAAAGTTGGGAATTCAGGGCAAAAATGTGGGATTTGGGGGGCAAAATGGGGGAATTTGGGGGGAAATCGCAGGACTTTGGAAGAAAAATGTGGGATTTGGGGGGCGAAATGTGGGAATTTGGGTCAAAAATGTGGGATTTGGGGGGCGAAATGTGGGAATTTGGGGGAAATTGCAGGATGTTGGGGCAAAAATGTGGGCTTCAGGGGGCGAAATGTGGGATTTTGGTGCGAAATGTGGAATTTGGGGCAAAAATGCGGGATTTGGGGCACGAAATGTGGGATTTTGGGGGGAAATTGCGGGATTTTGGGGCAAAAATGTGGGATTTGGGGGGCTAAACGGGGGAATTTGGGGGAAATCGCGGGATTTTGGGGGCAAAATGGGGGAATTTGGTGCGAAATGCGGGGTTTGGGGTCAAAAATGCGTGATTTGGGGGCAAAATGGGGGAATTTGGGGAAAAATGTGGGATTTGGGGGGCAAAATGTGGGATTTTGGTGTAAAATGTGGGGATTTGGGTCAAAAATGTGGGATTTTGGGGGGCGAAACGGGGGGATTTGGGGGGAAATCGTGGGATTTTGGGGCAAAAATGCGAGATTTGTCGAGCGAAATGGGTGAATTTGGGGCAAAAATGGGGGAATTTGGGGGGAAATCGTGGGATTTTGGGGGCAAAATGTGGGATTTTGGTGCAAAATGCAGGAATTTGGGGCAAAAATCGGGGATTTTTGGGGGAAATTGCAGGATTTTGGGGGCAAAACGTGCGGTTTTAGGGTAAAAATGGGGGATTTGGGGGGAAATCGCGGGATTTTGGGGGCAAAATGTGGTATATTGGTGTGAAATGTGGGAATTTGGGGCAAAAATGGGGGATTTGGGGGGAAAACGGGGGATTTGGGGGGAAATCGTGGGATTTGGGGGCCAAATGTGGGATTTTGGTGTAAAACGTGGGAATTTGGGGCAAAAATGTGGGATTTCGGGGGAAATAGCGGGATTTTGGGGGTGAAAGTTGGGAATTTGGTGTCAAAATTGTGGGCTTTGGGGGGCGAAATTGGGGAATTTGGTTCAAAAATGCGGGATTTGGGTGGCGAAATGTGGGAATTTGGGTCAAAAATGTGGGATTTGGGGGGCGAAATGTGGGAATTTGGGGCGAAATTGCAGGATTTGGGGGCAAAATGTGGGGTTTTAGGGTAAAAATGGGGGATTTGGGGGGAAATCGTGGGGTTTGGGGTGGCAAAATGTGGGAATTTGGTGTGAAATGTGGGAATTTGGGGCAAAAATGTGGGATTTGGGGGGCGAAATGTGGGAATTTGGGGCAAAAATACAGGATTTTGGGGGCAAAATGTGGGAATTTGGTGTGAAATGTGGGAATTCAGGGCAAAAATGCGGGATTTGGGGGCAAAAATGTGGGATTTTGGGGGTGAATTGTGGGATTTTGGTGCAAAATGCAGGAATTTGGGGCAAAAATGGGGGATTTGTGGGGAAATCGTGGGATTTTGGGGGCAAAATGGGGGAATTTGGGTCAAAAATGTGGGATTTGGGGGGCAAAATGTGGGAATTTGGTGTAAAATGTGGGAATTTGGGGCAAAATTGTGGGCTTTGGGGGGCGAAATTGGGGAATTTGGGGCAAAAATGTGGGCTTTGGGGGGCAAAATGTGGGATATTGGTGTGAAATGCGGAAATTTGGGGGGAAAATGTGGGATTTGGGGGTAAATTGCAGGATTTTGGTGTAAAATGTGGGAATGCAGGGCAAAAATGTGGGATTTGGGAAGCAAAATGTGGGATTTTGGGGGGAAATTGCAGGATTTGGGGGGCAAAATGTGCGGTTTTAGGGTAAAAATGGGGGATTTGGGGGGAAATCGCGGGATTTTGGGGGCAAAATGTGGGAATTGCGTGTGAAATGTGCGAATTTGGGTCAAAATTGTGCGCTTTGGGGGCGAAATGGGGGAATTTGGGGCAAAAATGCAGGATTTGGGGGGCGAAATGTGGGAATTTGGGTCAAAATTGTGGGCTTTGGGGGGCGAAATGTGGGAATTTGCGGCAAAAATGTGGGATTTGGGGGGCGAAATGTGGGAATTTGGTGTTAAAGTTGGGAATTCAGGGCAAAAATGTGGGATTTGGGGGGCAAAATGGGGGAATTTGGGGGGAAATCGCGGGACTTTGGAAGAAAACTGCGGGATTTGGGTGGCGAAATGTGGGAATTTGGGCCAAAAATGTGGGATTTGGGGGGCGAAATGTGGGAATTTGGGGCGAAATTGCAGGATTTGGGGGCAAAATGTGGGGTTTTAGGGTAAAAATGGGGGATTTTGGGGGAAATCGTGGAATTTTGGGTGGCAAAATGTGGGAATTTGGTGTGAAATGCGGGAATTTGGGGCAAAATGTGGGATTTTGGGTAAAAATTGCGGGATTTTGAGGGGAAAATTGCAGGATTTGGGTCTAAAATGTGGGGTTTTAGGTCAAAAATGGGGGGTTTTGGGGGAAATCGTGGGGTTTTGGGTGGCAAAATGTGGGTATTTGGTGTGAAATGTGGGAATTTGGGGCAAAAATGTGGGATTTGGGGGGCAAAATGTGGGAATTTGGGGCAAAAATACGGGATTTTGGGGGCAAAATGTGGGAATTTGGTGTTAAATGTGGGAATTCAGGGCAAAAATGCAGGATTTGGGGGCAAAATGTGGGATTTTGGGGGTAAATTGTGGGATTTTGGTGCAAAATGCAGGAATTTGGGGCAAAAATGGGGGATTTGTGGGGAAATCGTGGGATTTTGGGGGCAAAATGTTGGATTTTGGTGCAAAATGCGGGGATTTGGGTCAAAAATGCAGGATTTGGGGGCAAAATGGGGGAATTTGGGTCAAAAATGTGGGTTTTGGGGGCAAAATGTGGGAATTTGGTGTAAAATGTGGGAATTTGGGGCAAAAATGGGGGATTTGGGGGGCGAAATTGGGGAATTTGGGGCAAAAATGCGGGATTTGGGGGGCAAAATGTGGGATATTGGTGTGAAATGCGGAAATTTGGGGGAAAAATGTGGGATTTGGGGGTAAATTGCAGGATTTTGGTGTAAAATGTGGGAATGCAGGGCAAAAATGTGGGATTTGGGAAGCAAAATGGGGGATTTGGGGGGGA
This sequence comes from Chlamydotis macqueenii, assembly GCF_036417535.1. NCBI lineage: Eukaryota > Metazoa > Chordata > Aves > Otidiformes > Otididae > Chlamydotis > Chlamydotis macqueenii. Next base: position 836,847 of record NW_028239108.1, read on the forward strand.
AATTGCAGGATTTGGGGGGCAAAATGTGCGGTTTTAGGGTAAAAATGGGGGATTTGGGGGGAAATCGCGGGATTTTGGGGGCAAAATGTGGGAATTTGGTGTGAAATGTGCGAATTTGGGTCAAAATTGTGCGCTTTGGGGGGCGAAATGGGGGAATTTGGGGGGAAATCGCAGGACTTTGGAAGAAAAATGTGGGATTTGGGGGGCGAAATGTGGGAATTTGGGTCAAAAATGTGGGATTTGGGGGGCGAAATGTGGGAATTTGGGGGAAATTGCAGGATGTTGGGGCAAAAATGTGGGCTTCAGGGGGCGAAATGTGGGATTTTGGTGCGAAATGTGGAATTTGGGGCAAAAATGCGGGATTTGGGGCGCGAAATGTGGGAATTTGGGGGGAAATTGCAGGATTTTGGGGCAAAAATGTGGGATTTGGGGGGCTAAACGGGGGAATTTGGGGGAAATCGCGGGATTTTGGGGGCAAAATGGGGGAATTTGGTGCGAAATGCGGGGTTTGGGGTCAAAAATGCGTGATTTGGAGGCAAAATGGGGGAATTTGGGGAAAAATGTGGGATTTGGGGGGCAAAATGTGGGATTTTGGTGTAAAATGTGGGGATTTGGGTCAAAAATGTGGGATTTTGGGGGGCGAAACGGGGGGATTTGGGGGGAAATCGTGGGATTTTGGGGCAAAAATGCGAGATTTGTCGAGCGAAATGGGTGAATTTGGGGCAAAAATGGGGGAATTTGGGGGGAAATCGTGGGATTTTGGGGGCAAAATGTGGGATTTTGGTGTGAAATGTGGGAATTTGGGGCAAAAATGGGGGATTTGGGGGGCAAAATGGGGGATTTGGGAGGAAATCGTGGGATTTGGGGGCCAAATGTGGGATTTTGGTGTAAAACGTGGGAATTTGGGGCAAAAATGTGGGATTTCGGGGGAAATACCGGGATTTTGGGGGTGAAATGTGGGAATTTGGGTCAAAATTGTGGGCTTTGGGGGGCGAAATTGGGGAATTTGGGTCAAAAATGCGGGATTTGGGTGGCGAAATGTGGGAATTTGGGTCAAAAATGTGGGATTTGGGGGGCGAAATGTGGGAATTTGGGGCGAAATTGCAGGATTTGGGGGCAAAATGTGGGGTTTTAGGGTAAAAATGGGGGATTTTGGGGGAAATCGTGGGGTTTGGGGTGGCAAAATGTGGGAATTTGGTGTGAAATGTGGGAATTTGGGGCAAAAATGTGGGATTTGGGGGGCGAAATGTGGGAATTTGGGGCAAAAATACAGGATTTTGGGGGCAAAATGTGGGAATTTGGTGTGAAATGTGGGAATTCCGGGCAAAAATGCGGGATTTGGGGGCAAAAATGTGGGATTTTGGGGGTAAATTGTGGGATTTTGGTGCAAAATGCAGTAATTTGGGGCAAAAATGGGGGATTTGTGGGGAAATCGTGGGATTTTGGGGGCAAAATGTTGGATTTTGGTGCGAAATGCGGGGATTTGGGTCAAAAATGTGGGATTTTGGGGGCAAAATGGGGGAATTTGGGGCAAAAATGTGGGTTTTGGGGGGCAAAATGTGGGAATTTGGTGTAAAATGTGGGAATTTGGGTCAAAATTGTGGGCTTTGGGGGGCGAAATTGGGGAATTTGGGGCAAAAATGTGGGCTTTGGGGGGCAAAATGTGGGATATTGGTGTGAAATGCGGAAATTTGGGGGGAAAATGTGGGATTTGGGGAGAAATTGCAGGATTTTGGTGTAAAATGTGGGAATGCAGGGCAAAAATGTGGGATTTGGGAAGCAAAATGGGGGATTTTGGGGGGAAATTGCAGGATTTGGGGGGCAAAATGTGCGGTTTTAGGGTAAAAATGGGGGATTTGGGGGGAAATCGCGGGATTTTGGGGGCAAAATGTGGGAATTGCGTGTGAAATGTGCGAATTTGGGTCAAAATTGTGCGCTTTGGGGGCGAAATGGGGGAATTTGGGGCAAAAATGCAGGATTTGGGGGGCGAAATGTGGGAATTTGGGTCAAAATTGTGGGCTTTGGGGGGCGAAATGTGGGAATTTGGGGCAAAAATGTGGGATTTGGGGGGCGAAATGTGGGAATTTGGTGTTAAAGTTGGGAATTCAGGGCAAAAATGTGGGATTTGGGGGGCAAAATGGGGGAATTTGGGGGGAAATCGCGGGACTTTGGAAGAAAACTGCGGGATTTGGGTGGCGAAATGTGGGAATTTGGGTCAAAAATGTGGGATTTGGGGGGCGAAATGTGGGAATTTGGGGCGAAATTGCAGGATTTGGGGGCAAAATGTGGGGTTTTAGGGTAAAAATGCGGGATTTTGGGGGAAATCGTGGAATTTTGGGTGGCAAAATGTGGGAATTTGGTGTGAAATGCGGGAATTTGGGGCAAAATGTGGGATTTTGGGTAAAAATTGCGGGATTTTGAGGGGAAAATTGCAGGATTTGGGTGCAAAATGTGGGGTTTTAGGTCAAAAATGGGGGATTTTGGGGGAAATCGTGGGGTTTTGGGTGGCAAAATGTGGGTATTTGGTGTGAAATGTGGGAATTTGGGGCAAAAATGTGGGATTTGGGGGGCAAAATGTGGGAATTTGGGGCAAAAATACAGGATTTTGGGGGCAAAATGTGGGAATTTGGTGTGAAATGTGGGAATTCAGGGCAAAAATGCAGGATTTGGGGGCAAAATGTGGGATTTTGGGGGTAAATTGTGGGATTTTGGTGCAAAATGCAGGAATTTGGGGCAAAAATGGGGGATTTGTGGGGAAATCGTGGGATTTGGGGGGCAAAATGTTGGATTTTGGTGCAAAATGCGGGGATTTGGGTCAAAAATGCAGGATTTGGGGGCAAAATGGGGGAATTTGGGTCAAAAATGTGGGATTTGGGGGCAAAATGTGGGAATTTGGTGTAAAATGTGGGAATTTGGGGCAAAAATGGGGGATTTGGGGGGCGAAATTGGGGAATTTGGGGCAAAAATGCGGGATTTGGGGGGCAAAATGTGGGATATTGGTGTGAAATGCGGAAATTTGGGGGAAAATCGTGGGATTTGGGGAGAAATTGCAGGATTTTGGTGTAAAATGTGGGAATGCAGGGCAAAAATGTGGGATTTGGGAAGCAAAATGGGGGATTTTGGGGGGAAATTGCAGGATTTGGGGGGCAAAATGTGCGGTTTTAGGGTAAAAATGGGGGATTTGGGGGGAAATCGCGGGATTTTGGGGGCAAAATGTGGGAATTTGGTGTGAAATGTGCGAATTTGGGTCAAAATTGTGGGCTTTGGGGGGCGAAATGGGGGAATTTGGGGGGAAATCGCAGGACTTTGGAAGAAAAATGTGGGATTTGGGGGGCGAAATGTGGGAATTTGGGTCAAAAATGTGGGATTTGGGGGGCGAAATGTGGGAATTTGGGGGAAATTGCAGGATGTTGGGGCAAAAATGTGGGCTTCAGGGGGCGAAATGTGGGATTTTGGTGCGAAATGTGGAATTTGGGGCAAAAATGCGGGATTTGGGGCGCGAAATGTGGGAATTTGGGGGGAAATTGCAGGATTTTGGGGCAAAAATGTGGGATTTGGGGGGCTAAACGGGGGAATTTGGGGGAAATCGCGGGATTTTGGGGGCAAAATGGGGGAATTTGGTGCGAAATGCGGGGTTTGGGGTCAAAAATGCGTGATTTGGGGGCAAAATGGGGGAATTTGGGGAAAAATGTGGGATTTGGGGGGCAAAATGTGGGATTTTGGTGTAAAATGTGGGGATTTGGGTCAAAAATGTGGGATTTTGGGGGGCGAAACGGGGGGATTTGGGGGGAAATCGTGGGATTTTGGGGCAAAAATGCGAGATTTGTCGAGCGAAATGGGTGAATTTGGGGCAAAAATGGGGGAATTTGGGGGGAAATCGTGGGATTTTGGGGGCAAAATGTGGGATTTTGGTGTGAAATGTGGGAATTTGGGGCAAAAATGGGGGATTTGGGGGGCAAAATGGGGGATTTGGGGGGAAATCGTGGGATTTGGGGGCCAAATGTGGGATTTTGGTGTAAAACGTGGGAATTTGGGGCAAAAATGTGGGATTTCGGGGGAAATAGCGGGATTTTGGGGGTGAAATGTGGGAATTTGGGTCAAAATTGTGGGCTTTGGGGGGCGAAATGTGGGAATTTGGGTCAAAAATGCGGGATTTGGGTGGCGAAATGTGGGAATTTGGGGCAAAAATGTGGGATTTGGGGGGCGAAATGTGGGAATTTGGGGCAAAAATACAGGATTTTGGGGGCAAAATGTGGGAATTTGGTGTGAAATGTGGGAATTCCGGGCAAAAATGCGGGATTTGGGGGCAAAAATGTGGGATTTTGGGGGTAAATTGTGGGATTTTGGTGCAAAATGCAGGAATTTGGGGCAAAAATGGGGGATTTGTGGGGAAATCGTGGGATTTTGGGGGCAAAATGTTGGATTTTGGTGCGAAATGCGGGGATTTGGGTCAAAAATGTGGGATTTTGGGGGCAAAATGGGGGAATTTGGGGCAAAAATGTGGGATTTGGGGGGCAAAATGTGGGAATTTGGTGTAAAATGTGGGAATTTGGGGCAAAATTGTGGGCTTTGGGGGGCGAAATTGGGGAATTTGGGGCAAAAATGTGGGCTTTGGGGGGCAAAATGTGGGATATTGGTGTGAAATGCGGAAATTTGGGGGGAAAATGTGGGATTTGGGGAGAAATTGCAGGATTTTGGTGTAAAATGTGGGAATGCAGGGCAAAAATGTGGGATTTGGGAAGCAAAATGGGGGATTTTGGGGGGAAATTGCAGGATTTGGGGGGCAAAATGTGCGGTTTTAGGGTAAAAATGGGGGATTTGGGGGGAAATCGCGGGATTTTGGGGGCAAAATGTGGGAATTGCGTGTGAAATGTGCGAATTTGTGTCAAAATTGTGGGCTTTGGGGGCGAAATGGGGGAATTTGGGGCAAAAATGCAGGATTTGGGGGGCGAAATGTGGGAATTTGGGTCAAAATTGTGGGCTTTGGGGGGCGAAATGTGGGAATTTGGGGCAAAAATGTGGGATTTGGGGGGCGAAATGTGGGAATTTGGTGTTAAAGTTGGGAATTCAGGGCAAAAATGTGGGATTTGGGGGGCAAAATGGGGGAATTTGGGGGGAAATCGCGGGACTTTGGAAGAAAACTGCGGGATTTGGGTGGCGAAATGTGGGAATTTGGGTCAAAAATGTGGGATTTGGGGGGCGAAATGTGGGAATTTGGGGCGAAATTGCAGGATTTGGGGGCAAAATGTGGGGTTTTAGGGTAAAAATGGGGGATTTTGGGGGAAATCGTGGAATTTTGGGTGGCAAAATGTGGGAATTTGGTGTGAAATGCGGGAATTTGGGGCAAAATGTGGGATTTTGGGTAAAAATTGCGGGATTTTGAGGGGAAAATTGCAGGATTTGGGTGCAAAATGTGGGGGTTTAGGTCAAAAATGGGGGATTTTGGGGGAAATCGTGGGGTTTTGGGTGGCAAAATGTGGGTATTTGGTGTGAAATGTGGGAATTTGGGGCAAAAATGTGGGATTTGGGGGGCAAAATGTGGGAATTTGGGGCAAAAATACAGGATTTTGGGGGCAAAATGTGGGAATTTGGTGTTAAATGTGGGAATTCAGGGCAAAATTGCAGGATTTGGGGGCAAAATGTGGGATTTTGGGGGTAAATTGTGGGATTTTGGTGCAAAATGCAGGAATTTGGGGCAAAAATGGGGGATTTGTGGGGAAATCGTGGGATTTAGGGGGCAAAATGTTGGATTTTGGTGCAAAATGCGGGGATTTGGGTCAAAAATGCAGGATTTGGGGGCAAAATGGGGGAATTTGGGTCAAAAATGTGGGATTTGGGGGCAAAATGTGGGAATTTGGTGTAAAATGTGGGAATTTGGGGCAAAAATGGGGGATTTGGGGGGCGAAATTGGGGAATTTGGGGCAAAAATGCGGGATTTGGGGGGCAAAATGTGGGATATTGGTGTGAAATGCGGAAATTTGGGGGAAAAATGTGGGATTTGGGGGTAAATTGCAGGATTTTGGTGTAAAATGTGGGAATGCAGGGCAAAAATGTGGGATTTGGGAAGCAAAATGGGGGATTTTGGGGGGAAATTGCAGGATTTGGGGGGCAAAATGTGCGGTTTTAGGGTAAAAATGGGGGATTTGGGGGGAAATCGCGGGATTTTGGGGGCAAAATGTGGGAATTTGGTGTGAAATGTGCGAATTTGGGTCAAAATTGTGGGCTTTGGGGGGCGAAATGGGGGAATTTGGGGGGAAATCGCAGGACTTTGGAAGAAAAATGTGGGATTTGGGGGGCGAAATGTGGGAATTTGGGTCAAAAATGTGGGATTTGGGGGGCGAAATGTGGGAATTTGGGGGAAATTGCAGGATGTTGGGGCAAAAATGTGGGCTTCAGGGGGCGAAATGTGGGATTTTGGTGCGAAATGTGGAATTTGGGGCAAAAATGCGGGATTTGGGGCGCGAAATGTGGGAATTTGGGGGGAAATTGCAGGATTTTGGGGCAAAAATGTGGGATTTGGGGGGCTAAACGGGGGAATTTGGGGGAAATCGCGGGATTTTGGGGGCAAAATGGGGGAATTTGGTGCGAAATGCGGGGTTTGGGGTCAAAAATGCGTGATTTGGGGGCAAAATGGGGGAATTTGGGGAAAAATGTGGGATTTGGGGGGCAAAATGTGGGAATTTGGTGTAAAATGTGGGAATTTGGGGCAAAATTGTGGGCTTTGGGGGGCGAAATTGGGGAATTTGGGGCAAAAATGTGGGCTTTGGGGGGCAAAATGTGGGATATTGGTGTGAAATGCGGAAATTTGGGGGGAAAATGTGGGATTTGGGGAGAAATTGCAGGATTTTGGTGTAAAATGTGGGAATGCAGGGCAAAAATGTGGGATTTGGGAAGCAAAATGGGGGATTTTGGGGGGAAATTGCAGGATTTGGGGGGCAAAATGTGCGGTTTTAGGGTAAAAATGGGGGATTTGGGGGGAAATCGCGGGATTTTGGGGGCAAAATGTGGGAATTGCGTGTGAAATGTGCGAATTTGGGTCAAAATTGTGCGCTTTGGGGGCGAAATGGGGGAATTTGGGGCAAAAATGCAGGATTTGGGGGGCGAAATGTGGGAATTTGGGTCAAAATTGTGGGCTTTGGGGGGCGAAATGTGGGAATTTGGGGCAAAAAAGTGGGATTTGGGGGGCGAAATGGGGGAATTTGGTGTTAAAGTTGGGAATTCAGGGCAAAAATGTGGGATTTGGGGGGCAAAATGGGGGAATTTGGGGGGAAATCGCGGGACTTTGGAAGAAAACTGCGGGATTTGGGTGGCGAAATGTGGGAATTTGGGTCAAAAATGTGGGATTTGGGGGGCGAAATGTGGGAATTTGGGGCGAAATTGCAGGATTTGGGGGCAAAATGTGGGGTTTTAGGGTAAAAATGGGGGATTTTGGGGGAAATCGTGGAATTTTGGGTGGCAAAATGTGGGAATTTGGTGTGAAATGCGGGAATTTGGGGCAAAATGTGGGATTTTGGGTAAAAATTGCGGGATTTTGAGGGGAAAATTGCAGGATTTGGGTGCAAAATGTGGGGTTTTAGGTCAAAAATGGGGGATTTTGGGGGAAATCGTGGGGTTTTGGGTGGCAAAATGTGGGTATTTGGTGTGAAATGTGGGAATTTGGGGCAAAAATGTGGGATTTGGGGGGCAAAATGTGGGAATTTGGGGCAAAAATACAGGATTTTGGGGGCAAAATGTGGGAATTTGGTGTTAAATGTGGGAATTCAGGGCAAAATTGCAGGATTTGGGGGCAAAATGTGGGATTTGGGGGGTAAATTGTGGGATTTTGGTGCAAAATGCAGGAATTTGGGGCAAAAATGGGGGATTTGTGGGGAAATCGTGGGATTTGGGGGGCAAAATGTTGGATTTTGGTGCAAAATGCGGGGATTTGGGTCAAAAATGCAGGATTTGGGGGCAAAATGGGGGAATTTGGGTCAAAAATGTGGGATTTGGGGGGCAAAATGTGGGAATTTGGTGTAAAATGTGGGAATTTGGGGCAAAAATGGGGGATTTGGGGGGCGAAATTGGGGAATTTGGGGCAAAAATGCGGGATTTGGGGGGCAAAATGTGGGATATTGGTGTGAAATGCGGAAATTTGGGGGAAAAATGTGGGATTTGGGGGTAAATTGCAGGATTTTGGTGTAAAATGTGGGAATGCAGGGCAAAAATGTGGGATTTGGGAAGCAAAATGGGGGATTTTGGGGGGAAATTGCAGGATTTGGGGGGCAAAATGTGCGGTTTTAGGGTAAAAATGGGGGATTTGGGGGGAAATCGCGGGATTTTGGGGGCAAAATGTGGGAATTTGGTGTGAAATGTGCGAATTTGGGTCAAAATTGTGGGCTTTGGGGGGCGAAATGGGGGAATTTGGGGGGAAATCGCAGGACTTTGGAAGAAAAATGTGGGATTTGGGGGGCGAAATGTGGGAATTTGGGTCAAAAATGTGGGATTTGGGGGGCGAAATGTGGGAATTTGGGGGAAATTGCAGGATGTTGGGGCAAAAATGTGGGCTTCAGGGGGCGAAATGTGGGATTTTGGTGTGAAATGTGGAATTTGGGGCAAAAATGCGGGATTTGGGGCGCGAAATGTGGGAATTTGGGGGGAAATTGCAGGATTTTGGGGCAAAAATGTGGGATTTGGGGGGCTAAACGGGGGAATTTGGGGGAAATCGCGGGATTTTGGGGGCAAAATGGGGGAATTTGGTGCGAAATGCGGGGTTTGGGGTCAAAAATGCGTGATTTGGGGGCAAAATGGGGGAATTTGGGGAAAAATGTGGGATTTGGGGGGCAAAATGTGGGATTTTGGTGTAAAATGTGGGGATTTGGGTCAAAAATGTGGGATTTTGGGGGGCGAAACGGGGGGATTTGGGAGGAAATCGTGGGATTTTGGGGCAAAAATGCGAGATTTGTCGAGCGAAATGGGTGAATTTGGGGCAAAAATGGGGGAATTTGGGGGGAAATCGTGGGATTTTGGGGGCAAAATGTGGGATTTTGGTGTGAAATGTGGGAATTTGGGGCAAAAATGGGGGATTTGGGGGGCAAAATGGGGGATTTGGGGGGAAATCGTGGGATTTGGGGGCCAAATGTGGGATTTTGGTGTAAAACGTGGGAATTTGGGGCAAAAATGTGGGATTTCGGGGGAAATAGCGGGATTTTGGGGGTGAAATGTGGGAATTTGGGTCAAAATTGTGGGCTTTGGGGGGCGAAATTGGGGAATTTGGGTCAAAAATGCGGGATTTGGGTGGCGAAATGTGGGAATTTGGGTCAAAAATGTGGGATTTGGGAAGCAAAATGGGGGATTTTGGGGGGAAATTGCAGGATTTGGGGGGCAAAATGTGCGGTTTTAGGGTAAAAATGGGGGATTTGGGGGGAAATCGCGGGATTTTGGGGGCAAAATGTGGGAATTGCGTGTGAAATGTGCGAATTTGGGTCAAAATTGTGGGCTTTGGGGCGAAATGGGGGAATTTGGGAAAAAATGCAGGATTTGGGGGGCGAAATGTGGGAATTTGGGGCAAAATTGTGGGCTTTGGGGGGCGAAATGTGGGAATTTGGTGTTAAAGTTGGGAATTCAGGGCAAAAATGTGGGATTTGGGGGGCAAAATGGGGGAATTTGGGGGGAAATCGCAGGACTTTGGAAGAAAAATGTGGGATTTGGGGGGCGAAATGTGGGAATTTGGGTCAAAAATGTGGGATTTGGGGGGCGAAATGTGGGAATTTGGGGGAAATTGCAGGATGTTGGGGCAAAAATGTGGGCTTCAGGGGGCGAAATGTGGGATTTTGGTGCGAAATGTGGAATTTGGGGCAAAAATGCGGGATTTGGGGCGCGAAATGTGGGAATTTGGGGGGAAATTGCAGGATTTTGGGGCAAAAATGTGGGATTTGGGGGGCTAAACGGGGGAATTTGGGGGAAATCGCGGGATTTTGGGGGCAAAATGGGGGAATTTGGTGCGAAATGCGGGGTTTGGGGTCAAAAATGCGTGATTTGGGGGCAAAATGGGGGAATTTGGGGAAAAATGTGGGATTTGGGGGGCAAAATGTGGGATTTTGGTGTAAAATGTGGGGATTTGGGTCAAAAATGTGGGATTTTGGGGGGCGAAACGGGGGGATTTGGGGGGAAATCGTGGGATTTTGGGGCAAAAATGCGAGATTTGTCGAGCGAAATGGGTGAATTTGGGGCAAAAATGGGGGAATTTGGGGGGAAATCGTGGGATTTTGGGGGCAAAATGTGGGATTTTGGTGCAAAATGCAGGAATTTGGGGCAAAAATCGGGGATTTTGGGGGGAAATTGCAGGATTTTGGGGGCAAAACGTGCGGTTTTAGGGTAAAAATGGGGGATTTGGGGGGAAATCGCGGGATTTTGGGGGCAAAATGTGGGATATTGGTGTGAAATGTGGGAATTTGGGGCAAAAATGGGGGATTTGGGGGGCAAAATGGGGGATTTGGGGGGAAATCGTGGGATTTGGGGGCCAAATGTGGGATTTTGGTGTAAAACGTGGGAATTTGGGGCAAAAATGTGGGATTTCGGGGGAAATAGCGGGATTTTGGGGGTGAAATGGGGGAATTTGGGTCAAAATTGTGGGCTTTGGGGGGCGAAATTGGGGAATTTGGGTCAAAAATGCGGGATTTGGGTGGCGAAATGTGGGAATTTGGGTCAAAAATGTGGGATTTGGGGGGCGAAATGTGGGAATTTGGGGCGAAATTGCAGGATTTGGGGGCAAAATGTGGGGTTTTAGGGTAAAAATGGGGGATTTTGGGGGAAATCGTGGGGTTTGGGGTGGCAAAATGTGGGAATTTGGTGTGAAATGTGGGAATTTGGGGCAAAAATGTGGGATTTGGGGGGCGAAATGTGGGAATTTGGGGCAAAAATACAGGATTTTGGGGGCAAAATGTGGGAATTTGGTGTGAAATGTGGGAATTCCGGGCAAAAATGCGGGATTTGGGGGCAAAAATGTGGGATTTTGGGGGTAAATTGTGGGATTTTGGTGCAAAATGCAGGAATTTGGGGCAAAAATGGGGGATTTGTGGGGAAATCGTGGGATTTTGGGGGCAAAATGTTGGATTTTGGTGCGAAATGCGGGGATTTGGGTCAAAAATGTGGGATTTTGGGGGCAAAATGGGGGAATTTGGGGCAAAAATGTGGGATTTGGGGGGCAAAATGTGGGAATTTGGTGTAAAATGTGGGAATTTGGGGCAAAATTGTGGGCTTTGGGGGGCGAAATTGGGGAATTTGGGGCAAAAATGCGGGATTTGGGGGGCAAAATGTGGGATATTGGTGTGAAATGCGGAAATTTGGGGGGAAAATGTGGGATTTGGGGGTAAATTGCAGGATTTTGGTGTAAAATGTGGGAATGCAGGGCAAAAATGTGGGATTTGGGAAGCAAAATGGGGGATTTTGGGGGGAAATTGCAGGATTTGGGGGCAAAATGTGCGGTTTTAGGGTAAAAATGGGGGATTTGGGGGGAAATCGCGGGATTTTGGGGGCAAAATGTGGGAATTGCGTGTGAAATGTGCGAATTTGGGTCAAAATTGTGGGCTTTGGGGGCGAAATGGGGGAATTTGGGGCAAAAATGCAGGATTTGGGGGGCGAAATGTGGGAATTTGGGTCAAAATTGTGGGCTTTGGGGGGCGAAATGTGGGAATTTGGGTCAAAAATGTGGGATTTGGGGGGCGAAATGTGGGAATTTGGTGTTAAAGTTGGGAATTCAGGGCAAAAATGTGGGATTTGGGGGGCAAAATGGGGGAATTTGGGGGGAAATCGCAGGACTTTGGAAGAAAAATGTGGGATTTGGGGGGCGAAATGTGGGAATTTGGGTCAAAAATGTGGGATTTGGGGGGCGAAATGTGGGAATTTGGGGGAAATTGTAGGATGTTGGGGCAAAAATGTGGGCTTCAGGGGGCGAAATGTGGGATTTTGGTGCGAAATGTGGAATTTGGGGCAAAAATGCGGCATTTGGGGCACGAAATGTGGGATTTTGGGGGGAAATTGCGGGATTTTGGGTCAAAAATGTGGGATTTGGGGGGCGAAATGTGGGAATTTGGGGCGAAATTGCAGGATTTGGGGGCAAAATGTGGGGTTTTAGGGTAAAAATGGGGGATTTTGGGGGAAATCGTGGGGTTTGGGGTGGCAAAATGTGGGAATTTGGTGTGAAATGTGGGAATTTGGGGCAAAAATGTGGGATTTGGGGGGCGAAATGTGGGAATTTGGGGCAAAAATACAGGATTTTGGGGGCAAAATGTGGGAATTTGGTGTGAAATGTGGGAATTCAGGGCAAAAATGTGGGATTTGGGGGCAAAAATGTGGGATTTTGGGGGTAAATTGTGGGATTTTGGTGCAAAATGCAGGAATTTGGGGCAAAAATGGGGGATTTGTGGGGAAATCGTGGGATTTTGGGGGCAAAATGTTGGATTTTGGTGCGAAATGCGGGGATTTGGGTCAAAAATGTGGGATTTTGGGGGCAAAATGGGGGAATTTGGGGCAAAAATGTGGGATTTGGGGGGCAAAATGTGGGAATTTGGTGTAAAATGTGGGAATTTGGGGCAAAATTGTGGGCTTTGGGGGGCGAAATTGGGGAATTTGGGGCAAAAATGTGGGCTTTGGGGGGCAAAATGTGGGATATTGGTGTGAAATGTGGAAATTTGGGGGGAAAATGTGGGATTTGGGGGTAAATTGCAGGATTTTGGTGTAAAATGTGGGAATGCAGGGCAAAAATGTGGGATTTGGGAAGCAAAATGGGGGATTTTGGGGGGAAATTGCAGGATTTGGGGGGCAAAATGTGCGGTTTTAGGGTAAAAATGGGGGATTTGGGGGGAAATCGCGGGATTTTGGGGGCAAAATGTGGGAATTTGGTGTGAAATGTGGGAATTTGGGTCAAAATTGTGGGCTTTGGGGGCGAAATGGGGGAATTTGGGGCAAAAATGCAGGATTTGGGGGGCGAAATGTGGGAATTTGGGTCAAAATTGTGGGCTTTGGGGGGCGAAATGTGGGAATTTGGGTCAAAAATGTGGGATTTGGGGGGCGAAATGTGGGAATTTGGTGTTAAAGTTGGGAATTCAGGGCAAAAATGTGGGATTTGGGGGGCAAAATGGGGGAATTTGGGGGGAAATCGCAGGACTTTGGAAGAAAAATGTGGGATTTGGGGGGCGAAATGTGGGAATTTGGGTCAAAAATGTGGGATTTGGGGGGCGAAATGTGGGAATTTGGGGGAAATTGTAGGATGTTGGGGCAAAAATGTGGGCTTCAGGGGGCGAAATGTGGGATTTTGGTGCGAAATGTGGAATTTGGGGCAAAAATGCGGCATTTGGGGCACGAAATGTGGGATTTTGGGGGGAAATTGCGGGATTTTGGGTCAAAAATGTGGGATTTGGGGGGCGAAATGTGGGAATTTGGGGCGAAATTGCAGGATTTGGGGGCAAAATGTGGGGTTTTAGGGTAAAAATGGGGGATTTTGGGGGAAATCGTGGGGTTTGGGGTGGCAAAATGTGGGAATTTGGTGTGAAATGTGGGAATTTGGGGCAAAAATGTGGGATTTGGGGGGCGAAATGTGGGAATTTGGGGCAAAAATACAGGATTTTGGGGGCAAAATGTGGGAATTTGGTGTGAAATGTGGGAATTCAGGGCAAAAATGCGGGATTTGGGGGCAAAAATGTGGGATTTTGGGGGTAAATTGTGGGATTTTGGTGCAAAATGCAGGAATTTGGGGCAAAAATGGGGGATTTGTGGGGAAATCGTGGGATTTTGGGGGCAAAATGTTGGATTTTGGTGCGAAATGCGGGGATTTGGGTCAAAAATGTGGGATTTTGGGGGCAAAATGGGGGAATTTGGGGCAAAAATGTGGGATTTGGGGGGCAAAATGTGGGAATTTGGTGTAAAATGTGGGAATTTGGGGCAAAATTGTGGGCTTTGGGGGGCGAAATTGGGGAATTTGGGGCAAAAATGTGGGCTTTGGGGGGCAAAATGTGGGATATTGGTGTGAAATGTGGAAATTTGGGGGGAAAATGTGGGATTTGGGGGTAAATTGCAGGATTTTGGTGTAAAATGTGGGAATGCAGGGCAAAAATGTGGGATTTGGGAAGCAAAATGGGGGATTTTGGGGGGAAATTGCAGGATTTGGGGGGCAAAATGTGCGGTTTTAGGGTAAAAATGGGGGATTTGGGGGGAAATCGCGGGATTTTGGGGGCAAAATGTGGGAATTGCGTGTGAAATGTGGGAATTTGGGTCAAAATTGTGGGCTTTGGGGGCGAAATGGGGGAATTTGGGGCAAAAATGCAGGATTTGGGGGGCGAAATGTGGGAATTTGGGTCAAAATTGTGGGCTTTGGGGGGCGAAATGTGGGAATTTGGGTCAAAAATGTGGGATTTGGGGGGCGAAATGTGGGAATTTGGTGTTAAAGTTGGGAATTCAGGGCAAAAATGTGGGATTTGGGGGGCAAAATGGGGGAATTTGGGGGGAAATCGCGGGACTTTGGAAGAAAAATGCGGGATTTGGGTGGCGAAATGTGGGAATTTGGGTCAAAAATGTGGGATTTGGGGGGCGAAATGTGGGAATTTGGGGCGAAATTGCAGGATTTGGGGGCAAAATGTGGGGTTTTAGGGTAAAAATGGGGGATTTTGGGGGAAATCGTGGAATTTTGGGTGGCAAAATGTGGGAATTTGGTGTGAAATGCGGGAATTTGGGGCAAAATGTGGGATTTTGGGGAAGAATTGCGGGATTTTGAGGGGAAAATTGCAGGATTTGGGTGCAAAATGTGGGGTTTTAGGTCAAAAATGTGGGATTTTGGGGGAAATCGTGGGGTTTTGGGTGGCAAAATGTGGGTATTTGGTGTGAAATGTGGGAATTTGGGGCAAAAATGTGGGATTTGGGGGGCAAAATGTGGGAATTTGGGTCAAAAATACAGGATTTTGGGGGCAAAATGTGGGAATTTGGTGTTAAATGTGGGAATTCAGGGCAAAAATGCAGGATTTGGGGGCAAAATGTGGGATTTTGGGGGTAAATTGTGGGATTTTGGTGCAAAATGCAGGAATTTGGGGCAAAAATGGGGGATTTGTGGGGAAATCGTGGGATTTTGGGGGCAAAATGTTGGATTTTGGTGCAAAATGCGGGGATTTGGGTCAAAAATGTGGGATTTGGGGGCAAAATGGGGGAATTTGGGTCAAAAATGTGGGATTTGGGGGCAAAATGTGGGAATTTGGTGTAAAATGTGGGAATTTGGGGCAAAAATGGGGGATTTGGGGGGCGAAATTGGGGAATTTGGGGCAAAAATGCGGGATTTGGGGGGCAAAATGTGGGATATTGGTGTGAAATGCGGAAATTTGGGGGAAAAATGTGGGATTTGGGGGTAAATTGCAGGATTTTGGTGTAAAATGTGGGAATGCAGGGCAAAAATGTGGGATTTGGGAAGCAAAATGGGGGATTTTGGGGGGAAATTGCAGGATTTGGGGGGCAAAATGTGCGGTTTTAGGGTAAAAATGGGGGATTTGGGGGGAAATCGCGGGATTTTGGGGGCAAAATGTGGGAATTTGGTGTGAAATGTGCGAATTTGGGTCAAAATTGTGGGCTTTGGGGGGCGAAATGGGGGAATTTGGGGGGAAATCGCAGGACTTTGGAAGAAAAATGTGGGATTTGGGGGGCGAAATGTGGGAATTTGGGTCAAAAATGTGGGATTTGGGGGGCGAAATGTGGGAATTTGGGGGAAATTGCAGGATGTTGGGGCAAAAATGTGGGATTCGGGGGGCGAAATGTGGGATTTTGGTGCGAAATGTGGAATTTGGGGCAAAAATGCGGGATTTGGGGCGCGAAATGTGGGAATTTGGGGGGAAATTGCAGGATTTTGGGGCAAAAATGTGGGATTTGGGGGGCTAAACGGGGGAATTTGGGGGAAATCGCGGGATTTTGGGGGCAAAATGGGGGAATTTGGTGCGAAATGCGGGGTTTGGGGTCAAAAATGCGTGATTTGGGGGCAAAATGGGGGAATTTGGGGAAAAATGTGGGATTTGGGGGGCAAAATGTGGGATTTTGGTGTAAAATGTGGGGATTTGGGTCAAAAATGTGGGATTTTGGGGGGCGAAACGGGGGGATTTGGGGGGAAATCGTGGGATTTTGGGGCAAAAATGCGAGATTTGTCGAGCGAAATGGGTGAATTTGGGGCAAAAATGGGGGAATTTGGGGGGAAATCGTGGGATTTTGGGGGCAAAATGTGGGATTTTGGTGCAAAATGCAGGAATTTGGGGCAAAAATCGGGGATTTTTGGGGGAAATTGCAGGATTTTGGGGGCAAAACGTGCGGTTTTAGGGTAAAAATGGGGGATTTGGGGGGAAATCGCGGGATTTTGGGGGCAAAATGTGGGATATTGGTGTGAAATGTGGGAATTTGGGGCAAAAATGGGGGATTTGGGGGGCAAAATGGGGGATTTGGGGGGAAATCGTGGGATTTGGGGGCCAAATGTGGGATTTTGGTGTAAAACGTGGGAATTTGGGGCAAAAATGTGGGATTTCGGGGGAAATAGCGGGATTTTGGGGGTGAAATGTGGGAATTTGGGTCAAAATTGTGGGCTTTGGGGGGCGAAATGTGGGAATTTGGGTCAAAAATGCGGGATTTGGGTGGCGAAATGTGGGAATTTGGGTCAAAAATGTGGGATTTGGGGGGCGAAATGTGGGAATTTGGGGCGAAATTGCAGGATTTGGGGGCAAAATGTGGGGTTTTAGGGTAAAAATGGGGGATTTTGGGGGAAATCGTGGGGTTTGGGGTGGCAAAATGTGGGAATTTGGTGTGAAATGTGGGAATTTGGGTCAAAAATGTGGGATTTGGGGGGCGAAATGTGGGAATTTGGGGCAAAAATACAGGATTTTGGGGGCAAAATGTGGGAATTTGGTGTGAAATGTGGGAATTCAGGGCAAAAATGCGGGATTTGGGGGCAAAAATGTGGGATTTTGGGGGTAAATTGTGGGATTTTGGTGCAAAATGCAGGAATTTGGGGCAAAAATGGGGGATTTGTGGGGAAATCGTGGGATTTTGGGGGCAAAATGTTGGATTTTGGTGCGAAATGCGGGGATTTGGGTCAAAAATGTGGGATTTTGGGGGCAAAATGGGGGAATTTGGGGCAAAAATGTGGGATTTGGGGGGCAAAATGTGGGAATTTGGTGTAAAATGTGGGAATTTGGGGCAAAATTGTGGGCTTTGGGGGGCGAAATTGGGGAATTTGGGGCAAAAATGCGGGATTTGGGGGGCAAAATGTGGGATATTGGTGTGAAATGCGGAAATTTGGGGGAAAAATGTGGGATTTGGGGGTAAATTGCAGGATTTTGGTGTAAAATGTGGGAATGCAGGGCAAAACTGTGGGATTTGGGAAGCAAAATGGGGGATTTTGGGGGGAAATTGCAGGATTTGGGGGGCAAAATGTGCGGTTTTAGGGTAAAAATGGGGGATTTGGGGGGAAATCGCGGGATTTTGGGGGCAAAATGTGGGAATTGCGTGTGAAATGTGCGAATTTGGGTCAAAATTGTGCGCTTTGGGGGCGAAATGGGGGAATTTGGGGCAAAAATGCAGGATTTGGGGGGCGAAATGTGGGAATTTGGGTCAAAATTGTGGGCTTTGGGGGGCGAAATGTGGGAATTTGGGTCAAAAATGTGGGATTTGGGGGGCGAAATGTGGGAATTTGGTGTTAAAGTTGGGAATTCAGGGCAAAAATGTGGGATTTGGGGGGCAAAATGGGGGAATTTGGGGGGAAATCGCAGGACTTTGGAAGAAAAATGTGGGATTTGGGGGGCGAAATGTGGGAATTTGGGTCAAAAATGTGGGATTTGGGGGGCGAAATGTGGGAATTTGGGGGAAATTGCAGGATGTTGGGGCAAAAATGTGGGCTTCAGGGGGCGAAATGTGGGATTTTGGTGCGAAATGTGGAATTTGGGGCAAAAATGCGGCATTTGGGGCACGAAATGTGGGATTTTGGGGGGAAATTGCGGGATTTTGGGTCAAAAATGTGGGATTTGGGGGGCGAAATGTGGGAATTTGGGGCGAAATTGCAGGATTTGGGGGCAAAATGTGGGGTTTTAGGGTAAAAATGGGGGATTTTGGGGGAAATCGTGGGGTTTGGGGTGGCAAAATGTGGGAATTTGGTGTGAAATGCGGGAATTTGGGGCAAAATGTGGGATTTTGGGGAAAAATTGCGGGATTTTGAGGGGAAAATTGCAGGATTTGGGTGCAAAATGTGGGGTTTTAGGTCAAAAATGTGGGATTTTGGGGGAAATCGTGGGGTTTTGGGTGGCAAAATGTGGGTATTTGGTGTGAAATGTGGGAATTTGGGGCAAAAATGTGGGATTTGGGGGGCAAAATGTGGGAATTTGGGGCAAAAATACAGGATTTTGGGGGCAAAATGTGGGAATTTGGTGTGAAATGTGGGAATTCAGGGCAAAAATGCAGGATTTGGGGGCAAAATGTGGGATTTTGGGGGTAAATTGTGGGATTTTGGTGCAAAATGCAGGAATTTGGGGCAAAAATGGGGGATTTGTGGGGAAATCGTGGGATTTTGGGGGCAAAATGTTGGATTTTGGTGCAAAATGCGGGGATTTGGGTCAAAAATGTGGGATTTGGGGGCAAAATGGGGGAATTTGGGTCAAAAATGTGGGATTTGGGGGCAAAATGTGGGAATTTGGTGTAAAATGTGGGAATTTGGGGCAAAAATGGGGGATTTGGGGGGCGAAATTGGGGAATTTGGGGCAAAAATGCGGGATTTGGGGGGCAAAATGTGGGATATTGGTGTGAAATGCGGAAATTTGGGGGAAAATCGTGGGATTTGGGGAGAAATTGCAGGATTTTGGTGTAAAATGTGGGAATGCAGGGCAAAAATGTGGGATTTGGGAAGCAAAATGGGGGATTTTGGGGGGAAATTGCAGGATTTGGGGGGCAAAATGTGCGGTTTTAGGGTAAAAATGGGGGATTTGGGGGGAAATCGCGGGATTTTGGGGGCAAAATGTGGGAATTGCGTGTGAAATGTGCGAATTTGGGTCAAAATTGTGGGCTTTGGGGGGCGAAATGGGGGAATTTGGGGGGAAATCGCAGGACTTTGGAAGAAAAATGTGGGATTTGGGGGGCGAAATGTGGGAATTTGGGTCAAAAATGTGGGATTTGGGGGGCGAAATGTGGGAATATGGGGGAAATTGCAGGATGTTGGGGCAAAAATGTGGGCTTCAGGGGGCGAAATGTGGGATTTTGGTGCGAAATGTGGAATTTGGGGCAAAAATGCGGGATTTGGGGCGCGAAATGTGGGAATTTGGGGGGAAATTGCAGGATTTTGGGGCAAAAATGTGGGATTTGGGGGGCTAAACGGGGGAATTTGGGGGAAAACGCGGGATTTTGGGGGCAAAATGGGGGAATTTGGTGCGAAATGCGGGGTTTGGGGTCAAAAATGCGTGATTTGGGGGCAAAATGGGGGAATTTGGGGAAAAATGTGGGATTTGGGGGGCAAAATGTGGGATTTTGGTGTAAAATGTGGGGATTTGGGTCAAAAATGTGGGATTTTGGGGGGCGAAACGGGGGGATTTGGGGGGAAATCGTGGGATTTTGGGGCAAAAATGCGAGATTTGTCGAGCGAAATGGGTGAATTTGGGGCAAAAATGGGGGAATTTGGGGGGAAATCGTGGGATTTTGGGGGCAAAATGTGGGATTTTGGTGCAAAATGCAGTAATTTGGGGCAAAAATCGGGGATTTTTGGGGGAAATTGCAGGATTTTGGGGGCAAAACGTGCGGTTTTAGGGTAAAAATGGGGGATTTGGGGGGAAATCGCGGGATTTTGGGGGCAAAATGTGGGATATTGGTGTGAAATGTGGGAATTTGGGGCAAAAATGGGGGATTTGGGGGGCAAAATGGGGGATTTGGGGGGAAATCGTGGGATTTGGGGGCCAAATGTGGGATTTTGGTGTAAAACGTGGGAATTTGGGGCAAAAATGTGGGATTTCGGGGGAAATAGCGGGATTTTGGGGGTGAAATGTGGGAATTTGGTGTCAAAATTGTGGGCTTTGGGGGGCGAAATTGGGGAATTTGGTTCAAAAATGCGGGATTTGGGTGGCGAAATGTGGGAATTTGGGTCAAAAATGTGGGATTTGGGGGGCGAAATGTGGGAATTTGGGGCGAAATTGCAGGATTTGGGGGCAAAATGTGGGGTTTTAGGGTAAAAATGGGGGATTTTGGGGGAAATCGTGGGGTTTGGGGTGGCAAAATGTGGGAATTTGGTGTGAAATGTGGGAATTTGGGGCAAAAATGTGGGATTTGGGGGGCGAAATGTGGGAATTTGGGGCAAAAATACAGGATTTTGGGGGCAAAATGTGGGAATTTGGTGTGAAATGTGGGAATTCAGGGCAAAAATGCGGGATTTGGGGGCAAAAATGTGGGATTTTGGGGGTAAATTGTGGGATTTTGGTGCAAAATGCAGGAATTTGGGGCAAAAATGTGGGATTTGTGGGGAAATCGTGGGATTTTGGGGGCAAAATGTTGGATTTTGGTGCGAAATGCGGGGATTTGGGTCAAAAATGTGGGATTTTGGGGGCAAAATGGGGGAATTTGGGGCAAAAATGTGGGATTTGGGGGGCAAAATGTGGGAATTTGGTGTAAAATGTGGGAATTTGGGGCAAAATTGTGGGCTTTGGGGGGCGAAATTGGGGAATTTGGGGCAAAAATGTGGGCTTTGGGGGGCAAAATGTGGGAATTTGGTGTGAAATGCGGAAATTTGGGGGGAAAATGTGGGATTTGGGCGGAAATTGCAGGATTTTGGTGTAAAATGTGGGAATGCAGGGCAAAAATGTGGGATTTGGGAAGCAAAATGGGGGATTTTGGGGGGAAATTGCAGGATTTGGGGGGCAAAATGTGCGGTTTTAGGGTAAAAATGGGGGATTTGGGGGGAAATCGCGGGATTTTGGGGGCAAAATGTGGGAATTTGGTGTGAAATGTGCGAATTTGGGTCAAAATTGTGGGCTTTGGGGGGCGAAATGGGGGAATTTGGGGCAAAAATGCAGGATTTGGGGGGCGAAATGTGGGAATTTGGGTCAAAATTGTGGGCTTTGGGGGGCGAAATGTGGGAATTTGGTGTTAAAGTTGGGAATTCAGGGCAAAAATGTGGGATTTGGGGGGCAAAATGGGGGAATTTGGGGGGAAATCGCAGGACTTTGGAAGAAAAATGTGGGATTTGGGGGGCGAAATGTGGGAATTTGGGTCAAAAATGTGGGATTTGGGGGGCGAAATGTGGGAATTTGGGGGAAATTGCAGGATGTTGGGGCAAAAATGTGGGCTTCAGGGGGCGAAATGTGGGATTTTGGTGCGAAATGTGGAATTTGGGGCAAAAATGCGGGATTTGGGGCGCGAAATGTGGGAATTTGGGGGGAAATTGCAGGATTTTGGGGCAAAAATGTGGGATTTGGGGGGCTAAACGGGGGAATTTGGGGGAAATCGCGGGATTTTGGGGGCAAAATGGGGGAATTTGGTGCGAAATGCGGGGTTTGGGGTCAAAAATGCATGATTTGGGGGCAAAATGGGGGAATTTGGGGAAAAATGTGGGATTTGGGGGGCAAAATGTGGGATTTTGGTGTAAAATGTGGGGATTTGGGTCAAAAATGTGGGATTTTGGGGGGCGAAACGGGGGGATTTGGGGGGAAATCGTGGGATTTTGGGGCAAAAATGCGAGATTTGTCGAGCGAAATGGGTGAATTTGGGGCAAAAATGGGGGAATTTGGGGGGAAATCGTGGGATTTTGGGGGCAAAATGTGGGATTTTGGTGCAAAATGCAGGAATTTGGGGCAAAACTCGGGGATTTTTGGGGGAAATTGCAGGATTTTGGGGGCAAAACGTGCGGTTTTAGGGTAAAAATGGGGGATTTGGGGGGAAATCGCGGGATTTTGGGGGCAAAATGTGGGATATTGGTGTGAAATGTGGGAATTTGGGGCAAAAATGGGGGATTTGGGGGGCAAAATGGGGGATTTGGGGGGAAATCGTGGGATTTGGGGGCCAAATGTGGGATTTTGGTGTAAAACGTGGGAATTTGGGGCAAAAATGTGGGATTTCGGGGGAAATAGCGGGATTTTGGGGGTGAAATGGGGGAATTTGGGTCAAAATTGTGGGCTTTGGGGGGCGAAATTGGGGAATTTGGGTCAAAAATGCGGGATTTGGGTGGCGAAATGTGGGAATTTGGGTCAAAAATGTGGGATTTGGGGGGCGAAATGTGGGAATTTGGGGCGAAATTGCAGGATTTGGGGGCAAAATGTGGGGTTTTAGGGTAAAAATGGGGGATTTTGGGGGAAATCGTGGGGTTTGGGGTGGCAAAATGTGGGAATTTGGTGTGAAATGTGGGAATTTGGGGCAAAAATGTGGGATTTGGGGGGCGAAATGTGGGAATTTGGGGCAAAAATACAGGATTTTGGGGGCAAAATGTGGGAATTTGGTGTGAAATGTGGGAATTCAGGGCAAAAATGCGGGATTTGGGGGCAAAAATGTGGGATTTTGGGGGTAAATTGTGGGATTTTGGTGCAAAATGCAGGAATTTGGGGCAAAAATGGGGGATTTGTGGGGAAATCGTGGGATTTTGGGGGCAAAATGTTGGATTTTGGTGCGAAATGCGGGGATTTGGGTCAAAAATGTGGGATTTTGGGGGCAAAATGGGGGAATTTGGGGCAAAAATGTGGGATTTGGGGGGCAAAATGTGGGAATTTGGTGTAAAATGTGGGAATTTGGGGCAAAATTGTGGGCTTTGGGGGGCGAAATTGGGGAATTTGGGGCAAAAATGTGGGCTTTGGGGGGCAAAATGTGGGATATTGGTGTGAAATGCGGAAATTTGGGGGGAAAATGTGGGATTTGGGGGTAAATTGCAGGATTTTGGTGTAAAATGTGGGAATGCAGGGCAAAAATGTGGGATTTGGGAAGCAAAATGGGGGATTTTGGGGGGAAATTGCAGGATTTGGGGGCAAAATGTGCGGTTTTAGGGTAAAAATGGGGGATTTGGGGGGAAATCGCGGGATTTTGGGGGCAAAATGTGGGAATTGCGTGTGAAATGTGCGAATTTGGGTCAAAATTGTGGGCTTTGGGGGCGAAATGGGGGAATTTGGGGCAAAAATGCAGGATTTGGGGGGCGAAATGTGGGAATTTGGGTCAAAATTGTGGGCTTTGGGGGCGAAATGTGGGAATTTGGGTCAAAAATGTGGGATTTGGGGGGCGAAATGTGGGAATTTGGTGTTAAAGTTGGGAATTCAGGGCAAAAATGTGGGATTTGGGGGGCAAAATGGGGGAATTTGGGGGGAAATCGCGGGACTTTGGAAGAAAAATGTGGGATTTGGGGGGCGAAATGTGGGAATTTGGGTCAAAAATGTGGGATTTGGGGGGCGAAATGTGGGAATTTGGGGGAAATTGCAGGATGTTGGGGCAAAAATGTGGGCTTCAGGGGGCGAAATGTGGGATTTTGGTGCGAAATGTGGAATTTGGGGCAAAAATGCGGCATTTGGGGCACGAAATGTGGGATTTTGGGGGGAAATTGCGGGATTTTGGGTCAAAAATGTGGGATTTGGGGGGCGAAATGTGGGAATTTGGGGCGAAATTGCAGGATTTGGGGGCAAAATGTGGGGTTTTAGGGTAAAAATGGGGGATTTTGGGGGAAATCGTGGGGTTTGGGGTGGCAAAATGTGGGAATTTGGTGTGAAATGTGGGAATTTGGGGCAAAAATGTGGGATTTGGGGGGCGAAATGTGGGAATTTGGGGCAAAAATACAGGATTTTGGGGGCAAAATGTGGGAATTTGGTGTGAAATGTGGGAATTCCGGGCAAAAATGTGGGATTTGGGGGCAAAAATGTGGGATTTTGGGGGTAAATTGTGGGATTTTGGTGCAAAATGCAGGAATTTGGGGCAAAAATGGGGGATTTGTGGGGAAATCGTGGGATTTTGGGGGCAAAATGTTGGATTTTGGTGCGAAATGCGGGGATTTGGGTCAAAAATGTGGGATTTTGGGGGCAAAATGGGGGAATTTGGGGCAAAAATGTGGGATTTGGGGGGCAAAATGTGGGAATTTGGTGTAAAATGTGGGAATTTGGGGCAAAATTGTGGGCTTTGGGGGGCGAAATTGGGGAATTTGGGGCAAAAATGTGGGCTTTGGGGGGCAAAATGTGGGATATTGGTGTGAAATGCGGAAATTTGGGGGGAAAATGTGGGATTTGGGGGTAAATTGCAGGATTTTGGTGTAAAATGTGGGAATGCAGGGCAAAAATGTGGGATTTGGGAAGCAAAATGGGGGATTTTGGGGGGAAATTGCAGGATTTGGGGGGCAAAATGTGCGGTTTTAGGGTAAAAATGGGGGATTTGGGGGGAAATCGCGGGATTTTGGGGGCAAAATGTGGGAATTGCGTGTGAAATGTGCGAATTTGGGTCAAAATTGTGGGCTTTGGGGGCGAAATGGGGGAATTTGGGGCAAAAATGCAGGATTTGGGGGGCGAAATGTGGGAATTTGGGGCAAAATTGTGGGCTTTGGGGGGCGAAATGTGGGAATTTGGGTCAAAAATGTGGGATTTGGGGGGCGAAATGTGGGAATTTGGTGTTAAAGTTGGGAATTCAGGGCAAAAATGTGGGATTTGGGGGGCAAAATGGGGGAATTTGGGGGGAAATCGCGGGACTTTGGAAGAAAAATGCGGGATTTGGGTGGCGAAATGTGGGAATTTGGGTCAAAAATGTGGGATTTGGGGGGCGAAATGTGGGAATTTGGGGCGAAATTGCAGGATTTGGGGGCAAAATGTGGGGTTTTAGGGTAAAAATGGGGGATTTTGGGGGAAATCGTGGAATTTTGGGTGGCAAAATGTGGGAATTTGGTGTGAAATGTGGGAATTTGGGGCAAAATGTGGGATTTTGGGGAAAAATTGCGGGATTTTGAGGGGAAAATTGCAGGATTTGGGTGCAAAATGTGGGGTTTTAGGTCAAAAATGTGGGATTTTGGGGGAAATCGTGGGGTTTTGGGTGGCAAAATGTGGGTATTTGGTGTGAAATGTGGGAATTTGGGGCAAAAATGTGGGATTTGGGGGGCAAAATGTGGGAATTTGGGTCAAAAATACAGGATTTTGGGGGCAAAATGTGGGAATTTGGTGTTAAATGTGGGAATTCAGGGCAAAAATGCAGGATTTGGGGGCAAAATGTGGGATTTTGGGGGTAAATTGTGGGATTTTGGTGCAAAATGCAGGAATTTGGGGCAAAAATGGGGGATTTGTGGGGAAATCGTGGGATTTGGGGGGCAAAATGTTGGATTTTGGTGCAAAATGCGGGGATTTGGGTCAAAAATGTGGGATTTGGGGGCAAAATGGGGGAATTTGGGTCAAAAATGTGGGATTTGGGGGCAAAATGTGGGAATTTGGTGTAAAATGTGGGAATTTGGGGCAAAAATGGGGGATTTGGGGGGCGAAATTGGGGAATTTGGGGCAAAAATGTGGGATTTGGGGGGCAAAATGTGGGATATTGGTGTGAAATGCGGAAATTTGGGGGGAAAATGTGGGATTTGGGGGGAAATTGCAGGATTTTGGTGTAAAATGTGGGAATGCAGGGCAAAAATGTGGGATTTGGGAAGCAAAATGGGGGATTTTGGGGGGAAATTGCAGGATTTGGGGGGCAAAATGTGCGGTTTTAGGGTAAAAATGGGGGATTTGGGGGGAAATCGCGGGATTTTGGGGGCAAAATGTGGGAATTTGGTGTGAAATGTGCGAATTTGGGGCAAAAATACGGGATTTTGGGGGCAAAATGTGGGAATTTGGTGTTAAATGTGGGAATTCAGGGCAAAAATGCAGGATTTGGGGGCAAAATGTGGGATTTTGGGGGTAAATTGTGGGATTTTGGTGCAAAATGCAGGAATTTGGGGCAAAAATGGGGGATTTGTGGGGAAATCGTGGGATTTTGGGGGCAAAATGTTGGATTTTGGTGCAAAATGCGGGGATTTGGGTCAAAAATGTGGGATTTGGGGGCAAAATGGGGGAATTTGGGTCAAAAATGTGGGATTTGGGGGCAAAATGTGGGAATTTGGTGTAAAATGTGGGAATTTGGGGCAAAAATGGGGGATTTGGGGGGCGAAATTGGGGAATTTGGGGCAAAAATGCGGGATTTGGGGGGCAAAATGTGGGATATTGGTGTGAAATGCGGAAATTTGGGGGAAAAATGTGGGATTTGGGGGTAAATTGCAGGATTTTGGTGTAAAATGTGGGAATGCAGGGCAAAAATGTGGGATTTGGGAAGCAAAATGGGGGATTTTGGGGGGAAATTGCAGGACTTGGGGGGCAAAATGTGCGGTTTTAGGGTAAAAATGGGGGATTTGGGGGGAAATCGCGGGATTTTGGGGGCAAAATGTGGGAATTTGGTGTGAAATGTGCGAATTTGGGTCAAAATTGTGGGCTTTGGGGGGCGAAATGGGGGAATTTGGGGGGAAATCGCAGGACTTTGGAAGAAAAATGTGGGATTTGGGGGGCGAAATGTGGGAATTTGGGTCAAAAATGTGGGATTTGGGGGGCGAAATGTGGGAATTTGGGGGAAATTGCAGGATGTTGGGGCAAAAATGTGGGCTTCAGGGGGCGAAATGTGGGATTTTGGTGCGAAATGTGGAATTTGGGGCAAAAATGCGGGATTTGGGGCGCGAAATGTGGGAATTTGGGGGGAAATTGCAGGATTTTGGGGCAAAAATGTGGGATTTGGGGGGCTAAACGGGGGAATTTGGGGGAAATCGCGGGATTTTGGGGGCAAAATGTGGGAATTTGGTGCGAAATGCGGGGTTTGAGGTCAAAAATGCGTGATTTGGGGGCAAAATGGGGGAATTTGGGGAAAAATGTGGGATTTGGGGGGCAAAATGTGGGATTTTGGTGTAAAATGTGGGGATTTGGGTCAAAAATGTGGGATTTTGGGGGGCGAAACGGGGGGATTTGGGGGGAAATCGTGGGATTTTGGGGCAAAAATGCGAGATTTGTCGAGCGAAATGGGTGAATTTGGGGCAAAAATGGGGGAATTTGGGGGGAAATCGTGGGATTTTGGGGGCAAAATGTGGGATTTTGGTGCAAAATGCAGGAATTTGGGGCAAAAATCGGGGATTTTTGGGGGAAATTGCAGGATTTTGGGGGCAAAACGTGCGGTTTTAGGGTAAAAATGGGGGATTTGGGGGGAAATCGCGGGATTTTGGGGGCAAAATGTGGGATATTGGTGTGAAATGTGGGAATTTGGGGCAAAAATGGGGGATTTGGGGGGCAAAATGGGGGATTTGGGGGGAAATCGTGGGATTTGGGGGCCAAATGTGGGAATTTGGTGTCAAAATTGTGGGCTTTGGGGGGCGAAATTGGGGAATTTGGTTCAAAAATGCGGGATTTGGGTGGCGAAATGTGGGAATTTGGGTCAAAATTGTGGGCTTTGGGGGGCGAAATGTGGGAATTTGGGGCGAAATTGCAGGATTTGGGGGCAAAATGTGGGGTTTTAGGGTAAAAATGGGGGATTTTGGGGGAAATCGTGGGGTTTGGGGTGGCAAAATGTGGGAATTTGGTGTGAAATGTGGGAATTTGGGTCAAAAATGTGGGATTTGGGGGGCGAAATGTGGGAATTTGGGGCAAAAATACAGGATTTTGGGGGCAAAATGTGGGAATTTGGTGTGAAATGTGGGAATTCAGGGCAAAAATGCGGGATTTGGGGGCAAAAATGTGGGATTTTGGGGGTAAATTGTGGGATTTTGGTGCAAAATGCAGGAATTTGGGGCAAAAATGGGGGATTTGTGGGGAAATCGTGGGATTTTGGGGGCAAAATGTTGGATTTTGGTGCGAAATGCGGGGATTTGGGTCAAAAATGTGGGATTTTGGGGGCAAAATGGGGGAATTTGGGGCAAAAATGTGGGATTTGGGGGGCAAAATGTGGGAATTTGGTGTAAAATGTGGGAATTTGGGGCAAAATTGTGGGCTTTGGGGGGCGAAATTGGGGAATTTGGGGCAAAAATGTGGGCTTTGGGGGGCAAAATGTGGGATATTGGTGTGAAATGCGGAAATTTGGGGGGAAAATGTGGGATTTGGGGGTAAATTGCAGGATTTTGGTGTAAAATGTGGGAATGCAGGGCAAAAATGTGGGATTTGGGAAGCAAAATGGGGGATTTTGGGGGGAAATTGCAGGATTTGGGGGGCAAAATGTGCGGTTTTAGGGTAAAAATGTGGGATTTGGGGGGAAATCGCGGGATTTTGGGGGCAAAATGTGGGAATTGCGTGTGAAATGTGCGAATTTGGGTCAAAATTGTAAGCTTTGGGGGCGAAATGGGGGAATTTGGGGCAAAAATGCAGGATTTGGGGGGCGAAATGTGGGAATTTGGGTCAAAATTGTGGGCTTTGGGGGGCGAAATGTGGGAATTTGGGGCAAAAATGTGGGATTTGGGGGGCGAAATGTGGGAATTTGGTGTTAAAGTTGGGAATTCAGGGCAAAAATGTGGGATTTGGGGGGCAAAATGGGGGAATTTGGGGGGAAATCGCGGGACTTTGGAAGAAAAATGCGGGATTTGGGTGGCGAAATGTGGGAATTTGGGTCAAAAATGTGGGATTTGGGGGGCAAAATGTGGGAATTTGGGGCGAAATTGCAGGATTTGGGGGCAAAATGTGGGGTTTTAGGTCAAAAATGGGGGATTTTGGGGGAAATCGTGGGGTTTTTGGTGGCAAAATGTGGGTATTTGGTGTGAAATGTGGGAATTTGGGGCAAAAATGTGGGATTTGGGGGGCAAAATGTGGGAATTTGGGGCAAAAATACAGGATTTTGGGGGCAAAATGTGGGATTTTGGTGTGAAATGTGGGAATTCAGGGCAAAAATGCAGGATTTGGGGGCAAAATGTGGGATTTTGGGGGTAAATTGTGGGATTTTGGTGCAAAATGCAGGAATTTGGGGCAAAAATGGGGGATTTGGGGGCAAAATGGGGGAATTTGGGTCAAAAATGTGGGATTTGGGGGCAAAATGTGGGAATTTGGTGTAAAATGTGGGAATTTGGGGCAAAAATGGGGGATTTGGGGGGCGAAATTGGGGAATTTGGGGCAAAAATGCGGGATTTGGGGGGCAAAATGTGGGATATTGGTGTGAAATGCGGAAATTTGGGGGAAAAATGTGGGATTTGGGGGTAAATTGCAGGATTTTGGTGTAAAATGTGGGAATGCAGGGCAAAAATGTGGGATTTGGGAAGCAAAATGGGGGATTTGGGGGGAAATCGCGGGATTTTGGGGGCAAAATGTGGGAATTTGGTGTGAAATGTGCGAATTTGGGTCAAAATTGTGGGCTTTGGGGGGCGAAATGGGGGAATTTGGGGGGAAATCGCAGGACTTTGGAAGAAAAATGTGGGATTTGGGGGGCGAAATGTGGGAATTTGGGTCAAAAATGTGGGATTTGGGGGGCGAAATGTGGGAATTTGGGGGAAATTGCAGGATGTTGGGGCAAAAATGTGGGCTTCAGGGGGCGAAATGTGGGATTTTGGTGCGAAATGTGGAATTTGGGGCAAAAATGCGGGATTTGGGGCGCGAAATGTGGGAATTTGGGGGGAAATTGCAGGATTTTGGGGCAAAAATGTGGGATTTGGGGGGCTAAACGGGGGAATTTGGGGGAAATCGCGGGATTTTGGGGGCAAAATGGGGGAATTTGGTGCGAAATGCGGGGTTTGGGGTCAAAAATGCGTGATTTGGGGGCAAAATGGGGGAATTTGGGGAAAAATGTGGGATTTGGGGGGCAAAATGTGGGATTTTGGTGTAAAATGTGGGGATTTGGGTCAAAAATGTGGGATTTTGGGGGGCGAAACGGGGGGATTTGGGGGGAAATCGTGGGATTTTGGGGCAAAAATGCGAGATTTGTCGAGCGAAATGGGTGAATTTGGGGCAAAAATGGGGGAATTTGGGGGGAAATCGTGGGATTTTGGGGGCAAAATGTGGGATTTTGGTGCAAAATGCAGGAATTTGGGGCAAAAATGGGGGATTTTTGGGGGAAATTGCAGGATTTTGGGGGCAAAACGTGCGGTTTTAGGGTAAAAATGGGGGATTTGGGGGGAAATCGCGGGATTTTGGGGGCAAAATGTGGGATATTGGTGTGAAATGTGGGAATTTGGGGCAAAAATGGGGGATTTGGGGGGCAAAATGGGGGATTTGGGGGGAAATCGTGGGATTTGGGGGCCAAATGTGGGATTTTGGTGTAAAACGTGGGAATTTGGGGCAAAAATGTGGGATTTCGGGGGAAATAGCGGGATTTTGGGGGTGAAATGTGGGAATTTGGGTCAAAATTGTGGGCTTTGGGGGGCGAAATTGGGGAATTTGGGTCAAAAATGCGGGATTTGGGTGGCGAAATGTGGGAATTTGGGTCAAAAATGTGGGATTTGGGGGGCGAAATGTGGGAATTTGGGGCGAAATTGCAGGATTTGGGGGCAAAATGTGGGGTTTTAGGGTAAAAATGGGGGATTTTGGGGGAAATCGTGGGGTTTGGGGTGGCAAAATGTGGGAATTTGGTGTGAAATGTGGGAATTTGGGGCAAAAATGTGGGATTTGGGGGGCGAAATGTGGGAATTTGGGGCAAAAATACAGGATTTTGGGGGCAAAATGTGGGAATTTGGTGTGAAATGTGGGAATTCAGGGCAAAAATGCGGGATTTGGGGGCAAAAATGTGGGATTTTGGGGGTAAATTGTGGGATTTTGGTGCAAAATGCAGGAATTTGGGGCAAAAATGGGGGATTTGTGGGGAAATCGTGGGATTTTGGGGGCAAAATGTTGGATTTTGGTGCGAAATGCGGGGATTTGGGTCAAAAATGTGGGATTTTGGGGGCAAAATGGGGGAATTTGGGGCAAAAATGTGGGATTTGGGGGGCAAAATGTGGGAATTTGGTGTAAAATGTGGGAATTTGGGGCAAAATTGTGGGCTTTGGGGGGCGAAATTGGGGAATTTGGGGCAAAAATGTGGGCTTTGGGGGGCCAAATGTGGGATATTGGTGTGAAATGCGGAAATTTGGGGGGAAAATGTGGGATTTGGGGGTAAATCGTGGGATTTTGGTGTAAAATGTGGGAATGCAGGGCAAAAATGTGGGATTTGGGAAGCAAAATGGGGGATTTTGGGGGGAAATTGCAGGATTTGGGGGGCAAAATGTGCGGTTTTAGGGTAAAAATGGGGGATTTGGGGGGAAATCGCGGGATTTTGGGGGCAAAATGTGGGATATTGGTGTGAAATGTGGGAATTTGGGGCAAAAATGGGGGATTTGGGGGGCAAAATGGGGGATTTGGGGGGAAATCGTGGGATTTGGGGGCCAAATGTGGGATTTTGGTGTAAAACGTGGGAATTTGGGGCAAAAATGTGGGATTTCGGGGGAAATAGCGGGATTTTGGGGGTGAAATGTGGGAATTTGGTGTCAAAATTGTGGGCTTTGGGGGGCGAAATTGGGGAATTTGGTTCAAAAATGCGGGATTTGGGTGGCGAAATGTGGGAATTTGGGTCAAAAATGTGGGATTTGGGGGGCGAAATGTGGGAATTTGGGGCGAAATTGCAGGATTTGGGGGCAAAATGTGGGGTTTTAGGGTAAAAATGGGGGATTTTGGGGGAAATCGTGGGGTTTGGGGTGGCAAAATGTGGGAATTTGGTGTGAAATGTGGGAATTTGGGGCAAAAATGTGGGATTTGGGGGGCGAAATGTGGGAATTTGGGGCAAAAATACAGGATTTTGGGGGCAAAATGTGGGAATTTGGTGTGAAATGTGGGAATTCAGGGCAAAAATGTGGGATTTGGGGGCAAAAATGTGGGATTTTGGGGGTAAATTGTGGGATTTTGGTGCAAAATGCAGGAATTTGGGGCAAAAATGGGGGATTTGTGGGGAAATCGTGGGATTTTGGGGGCAAAATGTTGGATTTTGGTGCGAAATGCGGGGATTTGGGTCAAAAATGTGGGATTTTGGGGGCAAAATGTGGGAATTTGGGGCAAAAATGTGGGATTTGGGGGGCAAAATGTGGGAATTTGGTGTAAAATGTGGGAATTTGGGGCAAAATTGTGGGTTTTGGGGGGCGAAATTGGGGAATTTGGGGCAAAAATGTGGGCTTTGGGGGGCAAAATGTGGGAATTTGGTGTGAAATGCGGAAATTTGGGGGGAAAATGTGGGATTTGGGCGGAAATTGCAGGATTTTGGTGTAAAATGTGGGAATGCAGGGCAAAAATGTGGGATTTGGGAAGCAAAATGGGGGATTTTGGGGGGAAATTGCAGGATTTGGGGGGCAAAATGTGCGGTTTTAGGGTAAAAATGGGGGATTTGGGGGGAAATCGCGGGATTTTGGGGGCAAAATGTGGGAATTGCGTGTGAAATGTGCGAATTTGTGTCAAAATTGTGGGCTTTGGGGGCGAAATGGGGGAATTTGGGGCAAAAATGCAGGATTTGGGGGGCGAAATGTGGGAATTTGGGTCAAAATTGTGGGCTTTGGGGGGCGAAATGTGGGAATTTGGGGCAAAAATGTGGGATTTGGGGGCGAAATGTGGGAATTTGGTGTTAAAGTTGGGAATTCAGGGCAAAAATGTGGGATTTGGGGGGCAAAATGGGGGAATTTGGGGGGAAATCGCAGGACTTTGGAAGAAAAATGTGGGATTTGGGTGGCGAAATGTGGGAATTTGGGTCAAAAATGTGGGATTTGGGGGGCGAAATGTGGGAATTTGGGGGAAATTGCAGGATGTTGGGGCAAAAATGTGGGCTTCAGGGGGCGAAATGTGGGATTTTGGTGCGAAATGTGGAATTTGGGGCAAAAATGCGGGATTTGGGGCACGAAATGTGGGATTTTGGGGGGAAATTGCGGGATTTTGTGGCAAAAATGTGGGATTTGGGGGGCTAAACGGGGGAATTTGGGGGAAATCGCGGGATTTTGGGGGCAAAATGGGGGAATTTGGTGCGAAATGCGGGGTTTGGGGTCAAAAATGCGTGATTTGGGGGCAAAATGGGGGAATTTGGGGAAAAATGTGGGATTTGGGGGGCAAAATGTGGGATTTTGGTGTAAAATGTGGGGATTTGGATCAAAAATGTGGGATTTTGGGGGGCGAAACGGGGGGATTTGGGGGGAAATCGTGGGATTTTGGGGCAAAAATGCGAGATTTGTCGAGCGAAATGGGTGAATTTGGGGCAAAAATGGGGGAATTTGGGGGGAAATCGTGGGATTTTGGGGGCAAAATGTGGGATTTTGGTGCAAAATGCAGGAATATGGGGCAAAAATCGGGGATTTTTGGGGGAAATTGCAGGATTTTGGGGGCAAAACGTGCGGTTTTAGGGTAAAAATGGGGGATTTGGGGGGAAATCGCGGGATTTTGGGGGCAAAATGTGGGATATTGGTGTGAAATGTGGGAATTTGGGGCAAAAATGGGGGATTTGGGGGGCAAAATGGGGGATTTGGGGGGAAATCGTGGGATTTGGGGGCCAAATGTGGGATTTTGGTGTAAAACGTGGGAATTTGGGGCAAAAATGTGGGATTTCGGGGGAAATAGCGGGATTTTGGGGGTGAAATGTGGGAATTTGGTGTCAAAATTGTGGGCTTTGGGGGGCGAAATTGGGGAATTTGGGTCAAAAATGCGGGATTTGGGTGGCGAAATGTGGGAATTTGGGTCAAAAATGTGGGATTTGGGGGGCGAAATGTGGGAATTTGGGGCGAAATTGCAGGATTTGGGGGCAAAATGTGGGGTTTTAGGGTAAAAATGGGGGATTTTGGGGGAAATCGTGGGGTTTGGGGTGGCAAAATGTGGGAATTTGGTGTGAAATGTGGGAATTTGGGGCAAAAATGTGGGATTTGGGGGGCGAAATGTGGGAATTTGGGGCAAAAATACAGGATTTTGGGGGCAAAATGTGGGAATTTGGTGTGAAATGTGGGAATTCCGGGCAAAAATGCGGGATTTGGGGGCAAAAATGTGGGATTTTGGGGGCAAAATGGGGGAATTTGGGGCAAAAATGTGGGATTTGGGGGGCAAAATGTGGGAATTTGGTGTAAAATGTGGGAATTTGGGGCAAAATTGTGGGCTTTGGGGGGCGAAATTGGGGAATTTGGGGCAAAAATGTGGGCTTTGGGGGGCAAAATGTGGAATATTGGTGTGAAATGCGGAAATTTGGGGTGAAAATGTGGGATTTGGGGGGAAATTGCAGGATTTTGGTGTAAAATGTGGGAATGCAGGGCAAAAATGTGGGATTTGGGAAGCAAAATGGGGGATTTTGGGGGGAAATTGCAGGATTTGGGGGGCAAAATGTGCGGTTTTAGGGTAAAAATGGGGGATTTGGGGGGAAATCGCGGGATTTTGGGGGCAAAATGTGGGAATTGCGTGTGAAATGTGCGAATTTGGGTCAAAATTGTGCGCTTTGGGGGCGAAATGGGGGAATTTGGGGCAAAAATGCAGGATTTGGGGGGCGAAATGTGGGAATTTGGGTCAAAATTGTGGGCTTTGGGGGGCGAAATGTGGGAATTTGGGTCAAAAATGTGGGATTTGGGGGGCGAAATGTGGGAATTTGGTGTTAAAGTTGGGAATTCAGGGCAAAAATGTGGGCTTTGGGGGGCAAAATGGGGGAATTTGGGGGGAAATCGCGGGACTTTGGAAGAAAAATGCGGGATTTGGGTGGCGAAATGTGGGAATTTGGGTCAAAAATGTGGGATTTGGGGGGCAAAATGTGGGAATTTGGGGCGAAATTGCAGGATTTGGGGGCAAAATGTGGGGTTTTAGGGTAAAAATGGGGGATTTTGGGGGAAATCGTGGGGTTTTGGGTGGCAAAATGTGGGAATTTGGTGTGAAATGCGGGAATTTGGGGCAAAATGTGGGATTTTGGGTAAAAATTGCGGGATTTTGAGGGGAAAATTGCAGGATTTGGGTGCAAAATGTGGGGTTTTAGGTCAAAAATGGGGGATTTTGGGGGAAATCGTGGGGTTTTGGGTGGCAAAATGTGGGTATTTGGTGTGAAATGTGGGAATTTGGGGCAAAAATGTGGGATTTGGGGGGCAAAATGTGGGAATTTGGTGCAAAAATACAGGATTTTGGGGGCAAAATGTGGGAATTTGGTGTTAAATGTGGGAATTCAGGGCAAAAATGCAGGATTTGGGGGCAAAATGTGGGATTTTGGGGGTAAATTGTGGGATTTTGG
Organism: Chlamydotis macqueenii; assembly: GCF_036417535.1. Taxonomy (NCBI): domain Eukaryota; kingdom Metazoa; phylum Chordata; class Aves; order Otidiformes; family Otididae; genus Chlamydotis; species Chlamydotis macqueenii. The sequence continues at coordinate 871,980 of NW_028239108.1, forward strand.
TGCAAAATGCAGGAATTTGGGGCAAAAATGGGGGATTTGTGGGGAAATCGTGGGATTTTGGGGGCAAAATGTTGGATTTTGGTGCAAAATGCAGGGATTTGGGTCAAAAATGTGGGATTTGGGGGCAAAATGGGGGAATTTGGGTCAAAAATGTGGGATTTGGGGGCAAAATGTGGGAATTTGGTGTAAAATGTGGGAATTTGGGGCAAAAATGGGGGATTTGGGGGGCGAAATTGGGGAATTTGGGGCAAAAATGCGGGATTTGGGGGGCAAAATGTGGGATATTGGTGTGAAATGCGGAAATTTGGGGGAAAAATGTGGGATTTGGGGGTAAATTGCAGGATTTTGGTGTAAAATGTGGGAATGCAGGGCAAAAATGTGGGATTTGGGAAGCAAAATGGGGGATTTTGGGGGGAAATTGCAGGATTTGGGGGGCAAAATGTGCGGTTTTAGGGTAAAAATGGGGGATTTGGGGGGAAATCGCGGGATTTTGGGGGCAAAATGTGGGAATTTGGTGTGAAATGTGCGAATTTGGGTCAAAATTGTGGGCTTTGGGGGGCAAAATGGGGGAATTTGGGGGGAAATCGCAGGACTTTGGAAGAAAAATGTGGGATTTGGGGGGCGAAATGTGGGAATTTGGGTCAAAAATGTGGGATTTGGGGGGCGAAATGTGGGAATTTGGGGGAAATTGCGGGATGTTGGGGCAAAAATGTGGGCTTCAGGGGGCGAAATGTGGGATTTTGGTGCGAAATGTGGAATTTGGGGCAAAAATGCGGGATTTGGGGCGCGAAATGTGGGAATTTGGGGGGAAATTGCAGGATTTTGGGGGCAAAATGTGGGATATTGGTGTGAAATGTGGGAATTTGGGGCAAAAATGGGGGATTTGGGGGGCAAAATGGGGGATTTGGGGGGAAATCGTGGGATTTGGGGGCCAAATGTGGGATTTTGGTGTAAAACGTGGGAATTTGGGGCAAAAATGTGGGATTTCGGGGGAAATAGCGGGATTTTGGGGGTGAAATGTGGGAATTTGGTGTCAAAATTGTGGGCTTTGGGGGGCGAAATTGGGGAATTTGGGTCAAAAATGCGGGATTTGGGTGGCGAAATGTGGGAATTTGGGTCAAAAATGTGGGATTTGGGGGGCGAAATGTGGGAATTTGGGGCGAAATTGCAGGATTTGGGGGCAAAATGTGGGGTTTTAGGGTAAAAATGGGGGATTTTGGGGGAAATCGTGGGGTTTGGGGTGGCAAAATGTGGGAATTTGGTGTGAAATGTGGGAATTTGGGGCAAAAATGTGGGATTTGGGGGGCGAAATGTGGGAATTTGGGGCAAAAATACAGGATTTTGGGGGCAAAATGTGGGAATTTGGTGTGAAATGTGGGAATTCAGGGCAAAAATGCGGGATTTGGGGGCAAAAATGTGGGATTTTGGGGGCAAAATGGGGGAATTTGGGGCAAAAATGTGGGATTTGGGGGGCAAAATGTGGGAATTTGGTGTAAAATGTGGGAATTTGGGGCAAAATTGTGGGCTTTGGGGGGCGAAATTGGGGAATTTGGGTCAAAAATGCGGGATTTGGGTGGCGAAATGTGGGAATTTGGGTCAAAAATGTGGGATTTGGGGGGCGAAATGTGGGAATTTGGGGCGAAATTGCAGGATTTGGGGGCAAAATGTGGGGTTTTAGGGTAAAAATGGGGGATTTTGGGGGAAATCGTGGGGTTTGGGGTGGCAAAATGTGGGAATTTGGTGTGAAATGTGGGAATTTGGGGCAAAAATGTGGGATTTGGGGGGCGAAATGTGGGAATTTGGGGCAAAAATACAGGATTTTGGGGGCAAAATGTGGGAATTTGGTGTGAAATGTGGGAATTCCGGGCAAAAATGGGGGATTTGGGGGCAAAAATGTGGGATTTTGGGGGTAAATTGTGGGATTTTGGTGCAAAATGCAGGAATTTGGGGCAAAAATGGGGGATTTGTGGGGAAATCGTGGGATTTTGGGGGCAAAATGTTGGATTTTGGTGCGAAATGCGGGGATTTGGGTCAAAAATGTGGGATTTTGGGGGCAAAATGTGGGAATTTGGGGCAAAAATGTGGGATTTGGGGGGCAAAATGTGGGAATTTGGTGTAAAATGTGGGAATTTGGGGCAAAATTGTGGGTTTTGGGGGGCGAAATTGGGGAATTTGGGGCAAAAATGTGGGCTTTGGGGGGCAAAATGTGGGAATTTGGTGTGAAATGCGGAAATTTGGGGGGAAAATGTGGGATTTGGGCGGAAATTGCAGGATTTTGGTGTAAAATGTGGGAATGCAGGGCAAAAATGTGGGATTTGGGAAGCAAAATGGGGGATTTTGGGGGGAAATTGCAGGATTTGGGGGGCAAAATGTGCGGTTTTAGGGTAAAAATGGGGGATTTGGGGGGAAATCGCGGGATTTTGGGGGCAAAATGTGGGAATTGCGTGTGAAATGTGCGAATTTGTGTCAAAATTGTGGGCTTTGGGGGCGAAATGGGGGAATTTGGGGCAAAAATGCAGGATTTGGGGGGCGAAATGTGGGAATTTGGGTCAAAATTGTGGGCTTTGGGGGGCGAAATGTGGGAATTTGGGGCAAAAATGTGGGATTTGGGGGGCGAAATGTGGGAATTTGGTGTTAAAGTTGGGAATTCAGGGCAAAAATGTGGGATTTGGGGGGCAAAATGGGGGAATTTGGGGGGAAATCGCAGGACTTTGGAAGAAAAATGTGGGATTTGGGTGGCGAAATGTGGGAATTTGGGTCAAAAATGTGGGATTTGGGGGGCGAAATGTGGGAATTTGGGGGAAATTGCAGGATGTTGGGGCAAAAATGTGGGCTTCAGGGGGCGAAATGTGGGATTTTGGTGCGAAATGTGGAATTTGGGGCAAAAATGCGGGATTTGGGGCACGAAATGTGGGATTTTGGGGGGAAATTGCGGGATTTTGGGGCAAAAATGTGGGATTTGGGGGGCTAAACGGGGGAATTTGGGGGAAATCGCGGGATTTTGGGGGCAAAATGGGGGAATTTGGTGCGAAATGCGGGGTTTGGGGTCAAAAATGCGTGATTTGGGGGCAAAATGGGGGAATTTGGGGAAAAATGTGGGATTTGGGGGGCAAAATGTGGGATTTTGGTGTAAAATGTGGGGATTTGGATCAAAAATGTGGGATTTTGGGGGGCGAAACGGGGGGATTTGGGGGGAAATCGTGGGATTTTGGGGCAAAAATGCGAGATTTGTCGAGCGAAATGGGTGAATTTGGGGCAAAAATGGGGGAATTTGGGGGGAAATCGTGGGATTTTGGGGGCAAAATGTGGGATTTTGGTGCAAAATGCAGGAATATGGGGCAAAAATCGGGGATTTTTGGGGGAAATTGCAGGATTTTGGGGGCAAAACGTGCGGTTTTAGGGTAAAAATGGGGGATTTGGGGGGAAATCGCGGGATTTTGGGGGCAAAATGTGGGATATTGGTGTGAAATGTGGGAATTTGGGGCAAAAATGGGGGATTTGGGGGGCAAAATGGGGGATTTGGGGGGAAATCGTGGGATTTGGGGGCCAAATGTGGGATTTTGGTGTAAAACGTGGGAATTTGGGGCAAAAATGTGGGATTTCGGGGGAAATAGCGGGATTTTGGGGGTGAAATGTGGGAATTTGGTGTCAAAATTGTGGGCTTTGGGGGGCGAAATTGGGGAATTTGGTTCAAAAATGCGGGATTTGGGTGGCGAAATGTGGGAATTTGGGTCAAAAATGTGGGATTTGGGGGGCGAAATGTGGGAATTTGGGGCGAAATTGCAGGATTTGGGGGCAAAATGTGGGGTTTTAGGGTAAAAATGGGGGATTTTGGGGGAAATCGTGGGGTTTGGGGTGGCAAAATGTGGGAATTTGGTGTGAAATGTGGGAATTTGGGGCAAAAATGTGGGATTTGGGGGGCGAAATGTGGGAATTTGGGGCAAAAATACAGGATTTTGGGGGCAAAATGTGGGAATTTGGTGTGAAATGTGGGAATTCCGGGCAAAAATGCGGGATTTGGGGGCAAAAATGTGGGATTTTGGGGGCAAAATGGGGGAATTTGGGGCAAAAATGTGGGATTTGGGGGGCAAAATGTGGGAATTTGGTGTAAAATGTGGGAATTTGGGGCAAAATTGTGGGCTTTGGGGGGCGAAATTGGGGAATTTGGGGCAAAAATGTGGGCTTTGGGGGGCAAAATGTGGAATATTGGTGTGAAATGCGGAAATTTGGGGGGAAAATGTGGGATTTGGGGGTAAATTGCAGGATTTTGGTGTAAAATGTGGGAATGCAGGGCAAAAATGTGGGATTTGGGAAGCAAAATGGGGGATTTTGGGGGGAAATTGCAGGATTTGGGGGGCAAAATGTGCGGTTTTAGGGTAAAAATGGGGGATTTGGGGGGAAATCGCGGGATTTTGGGGGCAAAATGTGGGAATTGCGTGTGAAATGTGCGAATTTGGGTCAAAATTGTGCGCTTTGGGGGCGAAATGGGGGAATTTGGGGCAAAAATGCAGGATTTGGGGGGCGAAATGTGGGAATTTGGGTCAAAATTGTGGGCTTTGGGGGGCGAAATGTGGGAATTTGGGTCAAAAATGTGGGATTTGGGGGGCGAAATGTGGGAATTTGGTGTTAAAGTTGGGAATTCAGGGCAAAAATGTGGGATTTGGGGGGCAAAATGGGGGAATTTGGGGGGAAATCGCGGGACTTTGGAAGAAAAATGCGGGATTTGGGTGGCGAAATGTGGGAATTTGGGTCAAAAATGTGGGATTTGGGGGGCAAAATGTGGGAATTTGGGGCGAAATTGCAGGATTTGGGGGCAAAATGTGGGGTTTTAGGGTAAAAATGGGGGATTTTGGGGGAAATCGTGGGGTTTTGGGTGGCAAAATGTGGGAATTTGGTGTGAAATGCGGGAATTTGGGGCAAAATGTGGGATTTTGGGTAAAAATTGCGGGATTTTGAGGGGAAAATTGCAGGATTTGGGTGCAAAATGTGGGGTTTTAGGTCAAAAATGCGGGATTTTGGGGGAAATCGTGGGGTTTTGGGTGGCAAAATGTGGGTATTTGGTGTGAAATGTGGGAATTTGGGGCAAAAATGTGGGATTTGGGGGGCAAAATGTGGGAATTTGGGGCAAAAATACAGGATTTTGGGGGCAAAATGTGGGAATTTGGTGTTAAATGTGGGAATTCAGGGCAAAAATGCAGGATTTGGGGGCAAAATGTGGGATTTTGGGGGTAAATTGTGGGATTTTGGTGCAAAATGCAGGAATTTGGGGCAAAAATGGGGGATTTGTGGGGAAATCGTGGGATTTTGGGGGCAAAATGTTGGATTTTGGTGCAAAATGCAGGGATTTGGGTCAAAAATGTGGGATTTGGGGGCAAAATGGGGGAATTTGGGTCAAAAATGTGGGATTTGGGGGCAAAATGTGGGAATTTGGTGTAAAATGTGGGAATTTGGGGCAAAAATGGGGGATTTGGGGGGCGAAATTGGGGAATTTGGGGCAAAAATGCGGGATTTGGGGGGCAAAATGTGGGATATTGGTGTGAAATGCGGAAATTTGGGGGAAAAATGTGGGATTTGGGGGTAAATTGCAGGATTTTGGTGTAAAATGTGGGAATGCAGGGCAAAAATGTGGGATTTGGGAAGCAAAATGGGGGATTTTGGGGGGAAATTGCAGGATTTGGGGGGCAAAATGTGCGGTTTTAGGGTAAAAATGGGGGATTTGGGGGGAAATCGCGGGATTTTGGGGGCAAAATGTGGGAATTTGGTGTGAAATGTGCGAATTTGGGTCAAAATTGTGGGCTTTGGGGGGCGAAATGGGGGAATTTGGGGGGAAATCGCAGGACTTTGGAAGAAAAATGTGGGATTTGGGGGGCGAAATGTGGGAATTTGGGTCAAAAATGTGGGATTTGGGGGGCGAAATGTGGGAATTTGGGGGAAATTGCGGGACGTTGGGGCAAAAATGTGGGCTTCAGGGGGCGAAATGTGGGATTTTGGTGCGAAATGTGGAATTTGGGGCAAAAATGCGGGATTTGGGGCGCGAAATGTGGGAATTTGGGGGGAAATTGCAGGATTTTGGGGGCAAAATGTGGGATATTGGTGTGAAATGTGGGAATTTGGGGCAAAAATGGGGGATTTGGGGGGCAAAATGGGGGATTTGGGGGGAAATCGTGGGATTTGGGGGCCAAATGTGGGATTTTGGTGTAAAACGTGGGAATTTGGGGCAAAAATGTGGGATTTCGGGGGAAATAGCGGGATTTTGGGGGTGAAATGTGGGAATTTGGTGTCAAAATTGTGGGCTTTGGGGGGCGAAATTGGGGAATTTGGGTCAAAAATGCGGGATTTGGGTGGCGAAATGTGGGAATTTGGGTCAAAAATGTGGGATTTGGGGGGCGAAATGTGGGAATTTGGGGCGAAATTGCAGGATTTGGGGGCAAAATGTGGGGTTTTAGGGTAAAAATGGGGGATTTTGGGGGAAATCGTGGGGTTTGGGGTGGCAAAATGTGGGAATTTGGTGTGAAATGTGGGAATTTGGGGCAAAAATGTGGGATTTGGGGGGCGAAATGTGGGAATTTGGGGCAAAAATACAGGATTTTGGGGGCAAAATGTGGGAATTTGGTGTGAAATGTGGGAATTCCGGGCAAAAATGCGGGATTTGGGGGCAAAAATGTGGGATTTTGGGGGCAAAATGGGGGAATTTGGGGCAAAAATGTGGGATTTGGGGGGCAAAATGTGGGAATTTGGTGTAAAATGTGGGAATTTGGGGCAAAATTGTGGGCTTTGGGGGGCGAAATTGGGGAATTTGGGTCAAAAATGCGGGATTTGGGTGGCGAAATGTGGGAATTTGGGTCAAAAATGTGGGATTTGGGGGGCGAAATGTGGGAATTTGGGGCGAAATTGCAGGATTTGGGGGCAAAATGTGGGGTTTTAGGGTAAAAATGGGGGATTTTGGGGGAAATCGTGGGGTTTGGGGTGGCAAAATGTGGGAATTTGGTGTGAAATGTGGGAATTTGGGGCAAAAATGTGGGATTTGGGGGGCGAAATGTGGGAATTTGGGGCAAAAATACAGGATTTTGGGGGCAAAATGTGGGAATTTGGTGTGAAATGTGGGAATTCCGGGCAAAAATGCGGGATTTGGGGGCAAAAATGTGGGATTTGGGGGGTAAATTGTGGGATTTTGGTGCAAAATGCAGGAATTTGGGGCAAAAATGGGGGATTTGTGGGGAAATCGTGGGATTTTGGGGGCAAAATGTTGGATTTTGGTGCGAAATGCGGGGATTTGGGTCAAAAATGTGGGATTTTGGGGGCAAAATGGGGGAATTTGGGTCAAAAATGTGGGATTTGGGGGGCAAAATGTGGGAATTTGGTGTAAAATGTGGGAATTTGGGGCAAAATTGTGGGCTTTGGGGGGCGAAATTGGGGAATTTGGGGCAAAAATGTGGGCTTTGGGGGGCAAAATGTGGGATATTGGTGTGAAATGCGGAAATTTGGGGGGAAAATGTGGGATTTGGGCGGAAATTGCAGGATTTTGGTGTAAAATGTGGGAATGCAGGGCGAAAATGTGGGATTTGGGCGGAAATTGCAGGATTTTGGTGTAAAATGTGGGAATGCAGGGCAAAAATGTGGGATTTGGGAAGCAAAATGGGGGATTTTTGGGGGAAATTGCAGGATTTTGGGGGCAAAACGTGCGGTTTTAGGGTAAAAATGGGGGATTTGGGGCGAAATCGCGGGATTTTGGGGGCAAAATGTGGGAATTTGGTGTGAAATGTGCGAATTTGGGTCAAAATTGTGCGCTTTGGGGGCGAAATGGGGGAATTTGGGGCAAAAATGCAGGATTTGGGGGGCGAAATGTGGGAATTTGGGTCAAAATTGTGGGCTTTGGGGGGCGAAATGTGGGGTTTTGGGGGGAAATCGTGGGATTTTGGGGCAAAAATGCGAGATTTGTCGACCGAAATGGGTGAATTTGGGGCAAAAATGGGGGAATTTGGGGGGAAATCGTGGGATTTTGGGGGCAAAATGTGGGATTTTGGTGCAAAATGCAGGAATTTGGGGCAAAAATCGGGGATTTTTGGGGGAAATTGCAGGATTTTGGGGGCAAAACGTGCGGTTTTAGGGTAAAAATGGGGGATTTGGGGGGAAATCGCGGGATTTTGGGGGCAAAATGTGGGATATTGGTGTGAAATGTGGGAATTTGGGGCAAAAATGGGGGATTTGGGGGGCAAAATGGGGGATTTGGGGGGAAATCGTGGGATTTGGGGGCCAAATGTGGGATTTTGGTGTAAAACGTGGGAATTTGGGGCAAAAATGTGGGATTTCGGGGGAAATAGCGGGATTTTGGGGGTGAAATGTGGGAATTTGGTGTCAAAATTGTGGGCTTTGGGGGGCGAAATTGGGGAATTTGGGTCAAAAATGCGGGATTTGGGTGGCGAAATGTGGGAATTTGGGTCAAAAATGTGGGATTTGGGGGGCGAAATGTGGGAATTTGGGGCGAAATTGCAGGATTTGGGGGCAAAATGTGGGGTTTTAGGGTAAAAATGGGGGATTTTGGGGGAAGTCGTGGGGTTTGGGGTGGCAAAATGTGGGAATTTGGTGTGAAATGTGGGAATTTGGGGCAAAAATGTGGGATTTGGGGGGCGAAATGTGGGAATTTGGGGCAAAAATACAGGATTTTGGGGGCAAAATGTGGGAATTTGGTGTGAAATGTGGGAATTCCGGGCAAAAATGCGGGATTTGGGGGCAAAAATGTGGGATTTTGGGGGTAAATTGTGGGATTTTGGTGCAAAATGCAGGAATTTGGGGCAAAAATGGGGGATTTGTGGGGAAATCGTGGGATTTTGGGGGCAAAATGTTGGATTTTGGTGCGAAATGCGGGGATTTGGGTCAAAAATGTGGGATTTTGGGGGCAAAATGGGGGAATTTGGGTCAAAAATGTGGGATTTGGGGGGCAAAATGTGGGAATTTGGTGTAAAATGTGGGAATTTGGGGCAAAATTGTGGGCTTTGGGGGGCGAAATTGGGGAATTTGGGGCAAAAATGTGGGCTTTGGGGGGCAAAATGTGGGATATTGGTGTGAAATGCGGAAATTTGGGGGGAAAATGTGGGATTTGGGCGGAAATTGCAGGATTTTGGTGTAAAATGTGGGAATGCAGGGCGAAAATGTGGGATTTGGGCGGAAATTGCAGGATTTTGGTGTAAAATGTGGGAATGCAGGGCAAAAATGTGGGATTTGGGAAGCAAAATGGGGGATTTTTGGGGGAAATTGCAGGATTTTGGGGGCAAAACGTGCGGTTTTAGGGTAAAAATGGGGGATTTGGGGCGAAATCGCGGGATTTTGGGGGCAAAATGTGGGAATTTGGTGTGAAATGTGCGAATTTGGGTCAAAATTGTGCGCTTTGGGGGCGAAATGGGGGAATTTGGGGCAAAAATGCAGGATTTGGGGGGCGAAATGTGGGAATTTGGGTCAAAATTGTGGGATTTGGGGGGCGAAATGTGGGGTTTTGGGGGGAAATCGTGGGATTTTGGGGCAAAAATGCGAGATTTGTCGAGCGAAATGGGTGAATTTGGGGCAAAAATGGGGGAATTTGGGGGGAAATCGTGGGATTTTGGGGGCAAAATGTGGGATTTTGGTGCAAAATGCAGGAATTTGGGGCAAAAATCGGGGATTTTTGGGGGAAATTGCAGGATTTTGGGGGCAAAACGTGCGGTTTTAGGGTAAAAATGGGGGATTTGGGGGGAAATCGCGGGATTTTGGGGGCAAAATGTGGGATATTGGTGTGAAATGTGGGAATTTGGGGCAAAAATGGGGGATTTGGGGGGCAAAATGGGGGATTTGGGGGGAAATCGTGGGATTTGGGGGCCAAATGTGGGATTTTGGTGTAAAACGTGGGAATTTGGGGCAAAAATGTGGGATTTCAGGGGAAATAGCGGGATTTTGGGGGTGAAATGTGGGAATTTGGGTCAAAATTGTGGGCTTTGGGGGGCGAAATTGGGGAATTTGGGTCAAAAATGCGGGATTTGGGTGGCGAAATGTGGGAATTTGGGTCAAAAATGTGGGATTTGGGGGGCGAAATGTGGGAATTTGGGGCGAAATTGCAGGATTTGGGGGCAAAATGTGGGGTTTTAGGGTAAAAATGGGGGATTTTGGGGGAAATCGTGGGGTTTGGGGTGGCAAAATGTGGGAATTTGGTGTGAAATGTGGGAATTTGGGGCAAAAATGTGGGATTTGGGGGGCGAAATGTGGGAATTTGGGGCAAAAATACAGGATTTTGGGGGCAAAATGTGGGAATTTGGTGTGAAATGTGGGAATTCCGGGCAAAAATGCGGGATTTGGGGGCAAAAATGTGGGATTTTGGGGGTAAATTGTGGGATTTTGGTGCAAAATGCAGGAATTTGGGGCAAAAATGGGGGATTTGTGGGGAAATCGTGGGATTTTGGGGGCAAAATGTTGGATTTTGGTGCGAAATGCGGGGATTTGGGTCAAAAATGTGGGATTTTGGGGGCAAAATGGGGGAATTTGGGTCAAAAATGTGGGATTTGGGGGGCAAAATGTGGGAATTTGGTGTAAAATGTGGGAATTTGGGGCAAAATTGTGGGCTTTGGGGGGCGAAATTGGGGAATTTGGGGCAAAAATGTGGGCTTTGGGGGGCAAAATGTGGGATATTGGTGTGAAATGCGGAAATTTGGGGGGAAAATGTGGGATTTGGGCGGAAATTGCAGGATTTTGGTGTAAAATGTGGGAATGCAGGGCGAAAATGTGGGATTTGGGCGGAAATTGCAGGATTTTGGTGTAAAATGTGGGAATGCAGGGCAAAAATGTGGGATTTGGGAAGCAAAATGGGGGATTTTTGGGGGAAATTGCAGGATTTTGGGGGCAAAACGTGCGGTTTTAGGGTAAAAATGGGGGATTTGGGGCGAAATCGCGGGATTTTGGGGGCAAAATGTGGGAATTTGGTGTGAAATGTGCGAATTTGGGTCAAAATTGTGCGCTTTGGGGGCGAAATGGGGGAATTTGGGGCAAAAATGCAGGATTTGGGGGGCGAAATGTGGGAATTTGGGTCAAAATTGTGGGATTTGGGGGGCGAAATGTGGGGTTTTGGGGGGAAATCGTGGGATTTTGGGGCAAAAATGCGAGATTTGTCGAGCGAAATGGGTGAATTTGGGGCAAAAATGGGGGAATTTGGGGGGAAATCGTGGGATTTTGGGGGCAAAATGTGGGATTTTGGTGCAAAATGCAGGAATTTGGGGCAAAAATCGGGGATTTTTGGGGGAAATTGCAGGATTTTGGGGGCAAAACGTGCGGTTTTAGGGTAAAAATGGGGGATTTGGGGGGAAATCGCGGGATTTTGGGGGCAAAATGTGGGATATTGGTGTGAAATGTGGGAATTTGGGGCAAAAATGGGGGATTTGGGGGGCAAAATGGGGGATTTGGGGGGAAATCGTGGGATTTGGGGGCCAAATGTGGGATTTTGGTGTAAAACGTGGGAATTTGGGGCAAAAATGTGGGATTTCAGGGGAAATAGCGGGATTTTGGGGGTGAAATGTGGGAATTTGGGTCAAAATTGTGGGCTTTGGGGGGCGAAATTGGGGAATTTGGGTCAAAAATGCGGGATTTGGGTGGCGAAATGTGGGAATTTGGGTCAAAAATGTGGGATTTGGGGGGCGAAATGTGGGAATTTGGGGCGAAATTGCAGGATTTGGGGGCAAAATGTGGGGTTTTAGGGTAAAAATGGGGGATTTTGGGGGAAATCGTGGGGTTTGGGGTGGCAAAATGTGGGAATTTGGTGTGAAATGTGGGAATTTGGGGCAAAAATACAGGATTTTGGGGGGCGAAATGTGGGAATTTGGGGCAAAAATACAGGATTTTGGGGGCAAAATGTGGGAATTTGGTGTGAAATGTGGGAATTCAGGGCAAAAATGCGGGATTTGGGGGCAAAAATGTGGGATTTTGGGGGCAAAATGGGGGAATTTGGGGCAAAAATGTGGGATTTGGGGGGCAAAATGTGGGAATTTGGTGTAAAATGTGGGAATTTGGGGCAAAATTGTGGGCTTTGGGGGGCGAAATTGGGGAATTTGGGGCAAAAATGTGGGCTTTGGGGGGCAAAATGTGGAATATTGGTGTGAAATGCGGAAATTTGGGGGGAAAATGTGGGATTTGGGGGTAAATTGCAGGATTTTGGTGTAAAATGTGGGAATGCAGGGCAAAAATGTGGGATTTGGGAAGCAAAATGGGGGATTTTGGGGGGAAATTGCAGGATTTGGGGGGCAAAATGTGCGGTTTTAGGGTAAAAATGGGGGATTTGGGGGGAAATCGCGGGATTTTGGGGGCAAAATGTGGGAATTGCGTGTGAAATGTGCGAATTTGGGTCAAAATTGTGCGCTTTGGGGGCGAAATGGGGGAATTTGGGGCAAAAATGCAGGATTTGGGGGGCGAAATGTGGGAATTTGGGTCAAAATTGTGGGCTTTGGGGGGCGAAATGTGGGAATTTGGGTCAAAAATGTGGGATTTGGGGGGCGAAATGTGGGAATTTGGTGTTAAAGTTGGGAATTCAGGGCAAAAATGTGGGATTTGGGGGGCAAAATGGGGGAATTTGGGGGGAAATCGCGGGACTTTGGAAGAAAAATGCGGGATTTGGGTGGCGAAATGTGGGAATTTGGGTCAAAAATGTGGGATTTGGGGGGCAAAATGTGGGAATTTGGGGCGAAATTGCAGGATTTGGGGGCAAAATGTGGGGTTTTAGGGTAAAAATGGGGGATTTTGGGGGAAATCGTGGGGTTTTGGGTGGCAAAATGTGGGAATTTGGTGTGAAATGCGGGAATTTGGGGCAAAATGTGGGATTTTGGGTAAAAATTGCGGGATTTTGAGGGGAAAATTGCAGGATTTGGGTGCAAAATGTGGGGTTTTAGGTCAAAAATGGGGGATTTTGGGGGAAATCGTGGGGTTTTGGGTGGCAAAATGTGGGTATTTGGTGTGAAATGTGGGAATTTGGGGCAAAAATGTGGGATTTGGGGGGCAAAATGTGGGAATTTGGTGCAAAAATACAGGATTTTGGGGGCAAAATGTGGGAATTTGGTGTTAAATGTGGGAATTCAGGGCAAAAATGCAGGATTTGGGGGCAAAATGTGGGATTTTGGGGGTAAATTGTGGGATTTTGGTGCAAAATGCAGGAATTTGGGGCAAAAATGGGGGATTTGTGGGGAAATCGTGGGATTTTGGGGGCAAAATGTTGGATTTTGGTGCAAAATGCAGGGATTTGGGTCAAAAATGTGGGATTTGGGGGCAAAATGGGGGAATTTGGGTCAAAAATGTGGGATTTGGGGGCAAAATGTGGGAATTTGGTGTAAAATGTGGGAATTTGGGGCAAAAATGGGGGATTTGGGGGGCGAAATTGGGGAATTTGGGGCAAAAATGCGGGATTTGGGGGGCAAAATGTGGGATATTGGTGTGAAATGCGGAAATTTGGGGGAAAAATGTGGGATTTGGGGGGAAATTGCAGGATTTTGGTGTAAAATGTGGGAATGCAGGGCAAAAATGTGGGATTTGGGAAGCAAAATGGGGGATTTGGAGGGGAAATTGCAGGATTTGGGGGGCAAAATGTGCGGTTTTAGGGTAAAAATGGGGGATTTGGGGGGAAATCGCGGGATTTTGGGGGCAAAATGTGGGAATTTGGTGTGAAATGTGCGAATTTGGGTCAAAATTGTGGGCTTTGGGGGGCGAAATGGGGGAATTTGGGGGGAAATCGCAGGACTTTGGAAGAAAAATGTGGGATTTGGGGGGCGAAATGTGGAATTTGGGTCAAAAATGTGGGATTTGGGGGGCGAAATGTGGGAATTTGGGGGAAATTGCGGGATGTTGGGGCAAAAATGTGGGCTTCAGGGGGCGAAATGCGGGATTTTGGTGCGAAATGTGGAATTTGGGGCAAAAATGCGGGATTTGGGGCGCGAAATGTGGGAATTTGGGGGGAAATTGCAGGATTTTGGGGCAAAAATGTGGGATTTGGGGGGCTAAACGGGGGAATTTGGGGGAAATCGCGGGATTTTGGGGGCAAAATGGGGGAATTTGGTGCGAAATGCGGGGTTTGGGGTCAAAAATGCGTGATTTGGGGGCAAAATGGGGGAATTTGGGGAAAAATGTGGGATTTGGGGGGCAAAATGTGGGATTTTGGTGTAAAATGTGGGGATTTGGGTCAAAAATGTGGGATTTTGGGGGGCGAAACGGGGGGATTTGGGGGGAAATCGTGGGATTTTGGGGCAAAAATGCGAGATTTGTCGAGCGAAATGGGTGAATTTGGGGCAAAAATGGGGGAATTTGGGGGGAAATCGTGGGATTTTGGGGGCAAAATGTGGGATTTTGGTGCAAAATGCAGGAATTTGGGGCAAAAATGGGGGATTTTTGGGGGAAATTGCAGGATTTTGGGGGCAAAACGTGCGGTTTTGGGGTAAAAATGGGGGATTTGGGGGGAAATCGCGGGATTTTGGGGGCAAAATGTGGGATATTGGTGTGAAATGTGGGAATTTGGGGCAAAAATGGGGGATTTGGGGGGCAAAATGGGGGATTTGGGGGGAAATCGTGGGATTTGGGAGGCAAAATGTGGGATTTTGGTGTAAAACGTGGGAATTTGGGGCAAAAATGTGGGATTTCGGGGGAAATAGCGGGATTTTGGGGGTGAAATGTGGGAATTTGGGTCAAAATTGTGGGCTTTGGGGGGCGAAATTGGGGAATTTGGTTCAAAAATGCGGGATTTGGGTGGCGAAATGTGGGAATTTGGGTCAAAAATGTGGGATTTGGGGGGCGAAATGTGGGAATTTGGGGCGAAATTGCAGGATTTGGGGGCAAAATGTGGGGTTTTAGGGTAAAAATGGGGGATTTTGGGGGAAATCGTGGGGTTTTGGGTGGCAAAATGTGGGAATTTGGTGTGAAATGTGGGAATTTGGGGCAAAAATGTGGGATTTGGGGGGCGAAATGGGGGAATTTGGGGCAAAAATACAGGATTTTGGGGGCAAAATGTGGGAATTTGGTGTGAAATGTGGGAATTTCGGGCAAAAATGCGGGATTTGGGGGCAAAAATGTGGGATTTTGGGGGTAAATTGTGGGATTTTGGTGCAAAATGCAGGAATTTGGGGCAAAAATGGGGGATTTGTGGGGAAATCGTGGGATTTTGGGGGCAAAATGTTGGATTTTGGTGCGAAATGCGGGGATTTGGGTCAAAAATGTGGGATTTTGGGGGCAAAATGGGGGAATTTGGGGCAAAAATGTGGGATTTGGGGGGCAAAATGTGGGAATTTGGTGTAAAATGTGGGAATTTGGGGCAAAATTGTGGGCTTTGGGGGGCGAAATTGGGGAATTTGGGGCAAAAATGTGGGCTTTGGGGGGCAAAATGTGGGATATTGGTGTGAAATGCGGAAATTTGGGGGGAAAATGTGGGATTTGGGGGTAAATTGCAGGATTTTGGTGTAAAATGTGGGAATGCAGGGCAAAAATGTGGGATTTGGGAAGCAAAATGGGGGATTTTGGGGGGAAATTGCAGGATTTGGGGGGCAAAATGTGCGGTTTTAGGGTAAAAATGGGGGATTTGGGGGGAAATCGCGGGATTTTGGGGGCAAAATGTGGGAATTGCGTGTGAAATGTGCGAATTTGGGTCAAAATTGTGGGCTTTGGGGGCGAAATGGGGGAATTTGGGGCAAAAATGCAGGATTTGGGGGGCGAAATGTGGGAATTTGGGTCAAAATTGTGGGCTTTGGGGGGCGAAATGTGGGAATTTGCGGCAAAAATGTGGGATTTGGGGGGCGAAATGTGGGAATTTGGTGTTAAAGTTGGGAATTCAGGGCAAAAATGTGGGATTTGGGGGGCAAAATGGGGGAATTTGGGGGGAAATCGCAGGACTTTGGAAGAAAAATGTGGGATTTGGGTGGCGAAATGTGGGAATTTGGGTCAAAAATGTGGGATTTGGGGGGCGAAATGTGGGAATTTGGGGGAAATTGCAGGATGTTGGGGCCAAAATGTGGGCTTCAGGGGGCGAAATGTGGGATTTTGGTGCGAAATGTGGGAATTTGGGGCAAAAATGCGGGATTTGGGGCACGAAATGTGGGATTTTGGGGGGAAATTGCGGGATTTTGGGTCAAAAATGTGGGATTTGGGGGGCGAAATGTGGGAATTTGGGGCGAAATTGCAGGATTTGGGGGCAAAATGTGGGGTTTTAGGGTAAAAATGGGGGATTTTGGGGGAAATCGTGGGGTTTGGGGTGGCAAAATGTGGGAATTTGGTGTGAAATGTGGGAATTTGGGGCAAAAATGTGGGGTTTGGGGGGCGAAATGGGGGAATTTGGGGCAAAAATACAGGATTTTGGGGGCAAAATGTGGGAATTTGGTGTTAAATGTGGGAATTCCGGGCAAAAATGCGGGATTTGGGGGCAAAAATGTGGGATTTTGGGGGTAAATTGTGGGATTTTGGTGCAAAATGCAGGAATTTGGGGCAAAAATGGGGGATTTGTGGGGAAATCGTGGGATTTTGGGGGCAAAATGTTGGATTTTGGTGCGAAATGCGGGGATTTGGGTCAAAAATGTGGGATTTTGGGGGCAAAATGGGGGAATTTGGGTCAAAAATGTGGGATTTGGGGGGCAAAATGTGGGAATTTGGTGTAAAATGTGGGAATTTGGGGCAAAATTGTGGGCTTTGGGGGGCGAAATTGGGGAATTTGGGGCAAAAATGTGGGCTTTGGGGGGCAAAATGTGGAATATTGGTGTGAAATGCGGAAATTTGGGGGGAAAATGTGGGATTTGGGGGTAAATTGCAGGATTTTGGTGTAAAATGTGGGAATGCAGGGCAAAAATGTGGGATTTGGGAAGCAAAATGGGGGATTTTGGGGGGAAATTGCAGGATTTGGGGGGCAAAATGTGCGGTTTTAGGGTAAAAATGGGGGATTTGGGGGGAAATCGCGGGATTTTGGGGGCAAAATGTGGGAATTGCGTGTGAAATGTGCGAATTTGGGTCAAAATTGTGCGCTTTGGGGGCGAAATGGGGGAATTTGGGGCAAAAATGCAGGATTTGGGGGGCGAAATGTGGGAATTTGGGTCAAAATTGTGGGCTTTGGGGGGCGAAATGTGGGAATTTGGGTCAAAAATGTGGGATTTGGGGGGCGAAATGTGGGAATTTGGTGTTAAAGTTGGGAATTCAGGGCAAAAATGTGGGCTTTGGGGGGCAAAATGGGGGAATTTGGGGGGAAATCGCGGGACTTTGGAAGAAAAATGCGGGATTTGGGTGGCGAAATGTGGGAATTTGGGTCAAAAATGTGGGATTTGGGGGGCAAAATGTGGGAATTTGGGGCGAAATTGCAGGATTTGGGGGCAAAATGTGGGGTTTTAGGGTAAAAATGGGGGATTTTGGGGGAAATCGTGGGGTTTTGGGTGGCAAAATGTGGGAATTTGGTGTGAAATGCGGGAATTTGGGGCAAAATGTGGGATTTTGGGTAAAAATTGCGGGATTTTGAGGGGAAAATTGCAGGATTTGGGTGCAAAATGTGGGGTTTTAGGTCAAAAATGGGGGATTTTGGGGGAAATCGTGGGGTTTTGGGTGGCAAAATGTGGGTATTTGGTGTGAAATGTGGGAATTTGGGGCAAAAATGTGGGATTTGGGGGGCAAAATGTGGGAATTTGGTGCAAAAATACAGGATTTTGGGGGCAAAATGTGGGAATTTGGTGTTAAATGTGGGAATTCAGGGCAAAAATGCAGGATTTGGGGGCAAAATGTGGGATTTTGGGGGTAAATTGTGGGATTTTGGTGCAAAATGCAGGAATTTGGGGCAAAAATGGGGGATTTGTGGGGAAATCGTGGGATTTTGGGGGCAAAATGTTGGATTTTGGTGCAAAATGCAGGGATTTGGGTCAAAAATGTGGGATTTGGGGGCAAAATGGGGGAATTTGGGTCAAAAATGTGGGATTTGGGGGCAAAATGTGGGAATTTGGTGTAAAATGTGGGAATTTGGGGCAAAAATGGGGGATTTGGGGGGCGAAATTGGGGAATTTGGGGCAAAAATGCGGGATTTGGGGGGCAAAATGTGGGATATTGGTGTGAAATGCGGAAATTTGGGGGAAAAATGTGGGATTTGGGGGGAAATTGCAGGATTTTGGTGTAAAATGTGGGAATGCAGGGCAAAAATGTGGGATTTGGGAAGCAAAATGGGGGATTTGGAGGGGAAATTGCAGGATTTGGGGGGCAAAATGTGCGGTTTTAGGGTAAAAATGGGGGATTTGGGGGGAAATCGCGGGATTTTGGGGGCAAAATGTGGGAATTTGGTGTGAAATGTGCGAATTTGGGTCAAAATTGTGGGCTTTGGGGGGCGAAATGGGGGAATTTGGGGGGAAATCGCAGGACTTTGGAAGAAAAATGTGGGATTTGGGGGGCGAAATGTGGGAATTTGGGTCAAAAATGTGGGATTTGGGGGGCGAAATGTGGGAATTTGGGGGAAATTGCGGGATGTTGGGGCAAAAATGTGGGCTTCAGGGGGCGAAATGTGGGATTTTGGTGCGAAATGTGGAATTTGGGGCAAAAATGCGGGATTTGGGGCGCGAAATGTGGGAATTTGGGGGGAAATTGCAGGATTTTGGGGCAAAAATGTGGGATTTGGGGGGCTAAACGGGGGAATTTGGGGGAAATCGCGGGATTTTGGGGGCAAAATGGGGGAATTTGGTGCGAAATGCGGGGTTTGGGGTCAAAAATGCGTGATTTGGGGGCAAAATGGGGGAATTTGGGGAAAAATGTGGGATTTGGGGGGCAAAATGTGGGATTTTGGTGTAAAATGTGGGGATTTGGGTCAAAAATGTGGGATTTTGGGGGGCGAAACGGGGGGATTTGGGGGGAAATCGTGGGATTTTGGGGCAAAAATGCGAGATTTGTCGAGCGAAATGGGTGAATTTGGGGCAAAAATGGGGGAATTTGGGGGGAAATCGTGGGATTTTGGGGGCAAAATGTGGGATTTTGGTGCAAAATGCAGGAATTTGGGGCAAAAATCGGGGATTTTTGGGGGAAATTGCAGGATTTTGGGGGCAAAACGTGCGGTTTTGGGGTAAAAATGGGGGATTTGGGGGGAAATCGCGGGATTTTGGGGGCAAAATGTGGGATATTGGTGTGAAATGTGGGAATTTGGGGCAAAAATGGGGGATTTGGGGGGCAAAATGGGGGATTTGGGGGGAAATCGTGGGATTTGGGAGGCAAAATGTGGGATTTTGGTGTAAAACGTGGGAATTTGGGGCAAAAATGTGGGATTTCGGGGGAAATAGCGGGATTTTGGGGGTGAAATGTGGGAATTTGGGTCAAAATTGTGGGCTTTGGGGGGCGAAATTGGGGAATTTGGGTCAAAAATGCGGGATTTGGGTGGCGAAATGTGGGAATTTGGGTCAAAAATGTGGGATTTGGGGGGCGAAATGTGGGAATTTGGGGCGAAATTGCAGGATTTGGGGGCAAAATGTGGGGTTTTAGGGTAAAAATGGGGGATTTTGGGGGAAATCGTGGGGTTTGGGGTGGCAAAATGTGGGAATTTGGTGTGAAATGTGGGAATTTGGGGCAAAAATGTGGGATTTGGGGGGCGAAATGGGGGAATTTGGGGCAAAAATACAGGATTTTGGGGGCAAAATGTGGGAATTTGGTGTGAAATGTGGGAATTTCGGGCAAAAATGCGGGATTTGGGGGCAAAAATGTGGGATTTTGGGGGTAAATTGTGGGATTTTGGTGCAAAATGCAGGAATTTGGGGCAAAAATGGGGGATTTGTGGGGAAATCGTGGGATTTTGGGGGCAAAATGTTGGATTTTGGTGCGAAATGCGGGGATTTGGGTCAAAAATGTGGGATTTTGGGGGCAAAATGGGGGAATTTGGGGCAAAAATGTGGGATTTGGGGGGCAAAATGTGGGAATTTGGTGTAAAATGTGGGAATTTGGGGCAAAATTGTGGGCTTTGGGGGGCGAAATTGGGGAATTTGGGGCAAAAATGTGGGCTTTGGGGGGCAAAATGTGGGATATTGGTGTGAAATGCGGAAATTTGGGGGGAAAATGTGGGATTTGGGGGTAAATTGCAGGATTTTGGTGTAAAATGTGGGAATGCAGGGCAAAAATGTGGGATTTGGGAAGCAAAATGGGGGATTTTGGGGGGAAATTGCAGGATTTGGGGGGCAAAATGTGCGGTTTTAGGGTAAAAATGGGGGATTTGGGGGGAAATCGCGGGATTTTGGGGGCAAAATGTGGGAATTGCGTGTGAAATGTGCGAATTTGGGTCAAAATTGTGGGCTTTGGGGGCGAAATGGGGGAATTTGGGGCAAAAATGCAGGATTTGGGGGGCGAAATGTGGGAATTTGGGTCAAAATTGTGGGCTTTGGGGGGCGAAATGTGGGAATTTGGGGCAAAAATGTGGGATTTGGGGGGCGAAATGTGGGAATTTGGTGTTAAAGTTGGGAATTCAGGGCAAAAATGTGGGATTTGGGGGGCAAAATGGGGGAATTTGGGGGGAAATCGCAGGACTTTGGAAGAAAAATGTGGGATTTGGGTGGCGAAATGTGGGAATTTGGGTCAAAAATGTGGGATTTGGGGGGCGAAATGTGGGAATTTGGGGGAAATTGCAGGATGTTGGGGCCAAAATGTGGGCTTCAGGGGGCGAAATGTGGGATTTTGGTGCGAAATGTGGAATTTGGGGCAAAAATGCGGGATTTGGGGCACGAAATGTGGGATTTTGGGGGGAAATTGCGGGATTTTGGGGCAAAAATGTGGGATTTGGGGGGCGAAATGTGGGAATTTGGGGCGAAATTGCAGGATTTGGGGGCAAAATGTGGGGTTTTAGGGTAAAAATGGGGGATTTTGGGGGAAATCGTGGGGTTTGGGGTGGCAAAATGTGGGAATTTGGTGTGAAATGTGGGAATTTGGGGCAAAAATGTGGGGTTTGGGGGGCGAAATGGGGGAATTTGGGGCAAAAATACAGGATTTTGGGGGCAAAATGTGGGAATTTGGTGTTAAATGTGGGAATTCCGGGCAAAAATGCGGGATTTGGGGGCAAAACTGTGGGATTTTGGGGGTAAATTGTGGGATTTTGGTGCAAAATGCAGGAATTTGGGGCAAAAATGGGGGATTTGTGGGGAAATCGTGGGATTTTGGGGGCAAAATGTTGGATTTTGGTGCGAAATGCGGGGATTTGGGTCAAAAATGTGGGATTTTGGGGGCAAAATGGGGGAATTTGGGGCAAAAATGTGGGATTTGGGGGGCAAAATGTGGGAATTTGGTGTAAAATGTGGGAATTTGGGGCAAAATTGTGGGCTTTGGGGGGCGAAATTGGGGAATTTGGGGCAAAAATGTGGGCTTTGGGGGGCAAAATGTGGGATATTGGTGTGAAATGCGGAAATTTGGGGGGAAAATGTGGGATTTGGGGGTAAATTGCAGGATTTTGGTGTAAAATGTGGGAATGCAGGGCAAAAATGTGGGATTTGGGAAGCAAAATGGGGGATTTTGGGGGGAAATTGCAGGATTTGGGGGGCAAAATGTGCGGTTTTAGGGTAAAAATGGGGGATTTGGGGGGAAATCGCGGGATTTTGGGGGCAAAATGTGGGAATTGCGTGTGAAATGTGCGAATTTGGGTCAAAATTGTGGGCTTTGGGGGCGAAATGGGGGAATTTGGGGCAAAAATGCAGGATTTGGGGGGCGAAATGTGGGAATTTGGGTCAAAATTGTGGGCTTTGGGGGGCGAAATGTGGGAATTTGCGGCAAAAATGTGGGATTTGGGGGGCGAAATGTGGGAATTTGGTGTTAAAGTTGGGAATTCAGGGCAAAAATGTGGGATTTGGGGGGCAAAATGGGGGAATTTGGGGGGAAATCGCAGGACTTTGGAAGAAAAATGTGGGATTTGGGTGGCGAAATGTGGGAATTTGGGTCAAAAATGTGGGATTTGGGGGGCGAAATGTGGGAATTTGGGGGAAATCGCAGGATGTTGGGGCCAAAATGTGGGCTTCAGGGGGCGAAATGTGGGATTTTGGTGCGAAATGTGGAATTTGGGGCAAAAATGCGGGATTTGGGGCACGAAATGTGGGATTTTGGGGGGAAATTGCGGGATTTTGGGGCAAAAATGTGGGATTTGGGGGGCGAAATGTGGGAATTTGGGGCGAAATTGCAGGATTTGGGGGCAAAATGTGGGGTTTTAGGGTAAAAATGGGGGATTTTGGGGGAAATCGTGGGGTTTGGGGTGGCAAAATGTGGGAATTTGGTGTGAAATGTGGGAATTTGGGGCAAAAATGTGGGGTTTGGGGGGCGAAATGGGGGAATTTGGGGCAAAAATACAGGATTTTGGGGGCAAAATGTGGGAATTTGGTGTTAAATGTGGGAATTCCGGGCAAAAATGCGGGATTTGGGGGCAAAACTGTGGGATTTTGGGGGTAAATTGTGGGATTTTGGTGCAAAATGCAGTAATTTGGGGCAAAAATGGGGGATTTGTGGGGAAATCGTGGGATTTTGGGGGCAAAATGTTGGATTTTGGTGCGAAATGCGGGGATTTGGGTCAAAAATGTGGGATTTTGGGGGCAAAATGGGGGAATTTGGGGCAAAAATGTGGGATTTGGGGGGCAAAATGTGGGAATTTGGTGTAAAATGTGGGAATTTGGGGCAAAATTGTGGGCTTTGGGGGGCGAAATTGGGGAATTTGGGGCAAAAATGTGGGCTTTGGGGGGCAAAATGTGGGATATTGGTGTGAAATGCGGAAATTTGGGGGGAAAATGTGGGATTTGGGGGTAAATTGCAGGATTTTGGTGTAAAATGTGGGAATGCAGGGCAAAAATGTGGGATTTGGGAAGCAAAATGGGGGATTTTGGGGGGAAATTGCAGGATTTGGGGGGCAAAATGTGCGGTTTTAGGGTAAAAATGGGGGATTTGGGGGGAAATCGCGGGATTTTGGGGGCAAAATGTGGGAATTGCGTGTGAAATGTGCGAATTTGGGTCAAAATTGTGCGCTTTGGGGGCGAAATGGGGGAATTTGGGGCAAAAATGCAGGATTTGGGGGGCGAAATGTGGGAATTTGGGTCAAAATTGTGGGCTTTGGGGGGCGAAATGTGGGAATTTGCGGCAAAAAAGTGGGATTTGGGGGGCGAAATGTGGGAATTTGGTGTTAAAGTTGGGAATTCAGGGCAAAAATGTGGGATTTGGGGGGCAAAATGGGGGAATTTGGGGGGAAATCGCAGGACTTTGGAAGAAAAATGTGGGATTTGGGGGGCGAAATGTGGGAATTTGGGTCAAAAATGTGGGATTTGGGGGGCGAAATGTGGGAATTTGGGGGAAATTGCAGGATGTTGGGGCAAAAATGTGGGCTTCAGGGGGCGAAATGTGGGATTTTGGTGCGAAATGTGGAATTTGGGGCAAAAATGCGGGATTTGGGGGGCTAAACGGGGGAATTTGGGGGAAATCGCGGGATTTTTGGGGCAAAATGGGGGAATTTGGTGCGAAATGCGGGGTTTGGGGTCAAAAATGCGTGATTTGGGGGCAAAATGGGGGAATTTGGGGAAAAATGTGGGATTTGGGGGGCAAAATGTGGGATTTTGGTGTAAAATGTGGGGATTTGGGTCAAAAATGTGGGATTTTGGGGGGCGAAACGGGGGGATTTGGGGGGAAATCGTGGGATTTTGGGGCAAAAATGCGAGATTTGTCGAGCGAAATGGGTGAATTTGGGGCAAAAATGGGGGAATTTGGGGGGAAATCGTGGGATTTTGGGGGCAAAATGTGGGATTTTGGTGCAAAATGCAGGAATTTGGGGCAAAAATCGGGGATTTTTGGGGGAAATTGCAGGATTTTGGGGGCAAAACGTGCGGTTTTAGGGTAAAAATGGGGGATTTGGGGGGAAATCGCGGGATTTTGGGGGCAAAATGTGGGATATTGGTGTGAAATGTGGGAATTTGGGGCAAAAATGGGGGATTTGGGGGGCAAAATGGGGGATTTGGGGGGAAATCGTGGGATTTGGGGGCCAAATGTGGGATTTTGGTGTAAAACGTGGGAATTTGGGGCAAAAATGTGGGATTTCGGGGGAAATAGCGGGATTTTGGGGGTGAAATGTGGGAATTTGGTGTCAAAATTGTGGGCTTTGGGGGGCGAAATTGGGGAATTTGGGTCAAAAATGCGGGATTTGGGTGGCGAAATGTGGGAATTTGGGTCAAAAATGTGGGCTTTGGGGGGCGAAATGTGGGAATTTGGGGCGAAATTGCAGGATTTGGGGGCAAAATGTGGGGTTTTAGGGTAAAAATGGGGGATTTTGGGGGAAATCGTGGGGTTTGGGGTGGCAAAATGTGGGAATTTGGTGTGAAATGTGGGAATTTGGGGCAAAAATGTGGGATTTGGGGGGCGAAATGTGGGAATTTGGGGCAAAAATACAGGATTTTGGGGGCAAAATGTGGGAATTTGGTGTTAAATGTGGGAATTCCGGGCAAAAATGCGGGATTTGGGGGCAAAAATGTGGGATTTTGGGGGTAAATTGTGGGATTTTGGTGCAAAATGCAGGAATTTGGGGCAAAAATGGGGGATTTGTGGGGAAATCGTGGGATTTTGGGGGCAAAATGTTGGATTTTGGTGCGAAATGCGGGGATTTGGGTCAAAAATGTGGGATTTTGGGGGCAAAATGGGGGAATTTGGGTCAAAAATGTGGGATTTGGGGGGCAAAATGTGGGAATTTGGTGTAAAATGTGGGAATTTGGGGCAAAAATGGGGGCTTTGGGGGGCGAAATTGGGGAATTTGGGGCAAAAATGTGGGATTTGGGGGGCAAAATGTGGGATATTGGTGTGAAATGCGGAAATTTGGGGGGAAAATGTGGGATTTGGGCGGAAATTGCAGGATTTTGGTGTAAAATGTGGGAATGCAGGGCGAAAATGTGGGATTTGGGCGGAAATTGCAGGATTTTGGTGTAAAATGTGGGAATGCAGGGCAAAAATGTGGGATTTGGGAAGCAAAATGGGGGATTTTTGGGGGAAATTGCAGGATTTTGGGGGCAAAACGTGCGGTTTTAGGGTAAAAATGGGGGATTTGGGGCGAAATCGCGGGATTTTGGGGGCAAAATGTGGGAATTTGGTGTGAAATGTGCGAATTTGGGTCAAAATTGTGCGCTTTGGGGGCGAAATGGGGGAATTTGGGGCAAAAATGCAGGATTTGGGGGGCGAAATGTGGGAATTTGGGTCAAAATTGTGGGCTTTGGGGGGCGAAATGTGGGGTTTTGGGGGGAAATCGTGGGATTTTGGGGCAAAAATGCGAGATTTGTCGAGCGAAATGGGTGAATTTGGGGCAAAAATGGGGGAATTTGGGGGGAAATCGTGGGATTTTGGGGGCAAAATGTGGGATTTTGGTGCAAAATGCAGGAATTTGGGGCAAAAATCGGGGATTTTTGGGGGAAATTGCAGGATTTTGGGGGCAAAACGTGCGGTTTTAGGGTAAAAATGGGGGATTTGGGGGGAAATCGCGGGATTTTGGGGCAAAATGTGGGATATTGGTGTGAAATGTGGGAATTTGGGGCAAAAATGGGGGATTTGGGGGGCAAAATGGGGGATTTGGGGGGAAATCGTGGGATTTGGGGGCCAAATGTGGGATTTTGGTGTAAAACGTGGGAATTTGGGGCAAAAATGTGGGATTTCGGGGGAAATAGCGGGATTTTGGGGGTGAAATGTGGGAATTTGGTGTCAAAATTGTGGGCTTTGGGGGGCGAAATTGGGGAATTTGGTTCAAAAATGCGGGATTTGGGTGGCGAAATGTGGGAATTTGGGTCAAAAATGTGGGATTTGGGGGGCGAAATGTGGGAATTTGGGGCGAAATTGCAGGATTTGGGGGCAAAATGTGGGGTTTTAGGGTAAAAATGGGGGATTTTGGGGGAAATCGTGGGGTTTGGGGTGGCAAAATGTGGGAATTTGGTGTGAAATGTGGGAATTTGGGGCAAAAATGTGGGATTTGGGGGGCGAAATGTGGGAATTTGGGGCAAAAATACAGGATTTTGGGGGCAAAATGTGGGAATTTGGTGTGAAATGTGGGAATTCCGGGCAAAAATGCGGGATTTGGGGGCAAAAATGTGGGATTTTGGGGGTAAATTGTGGGATTTTGGTGCAAAATGCAGGAATTTGGGGCAAAAATGGGGGATTTGTGGGGAAATCGTGGGATTTTGGGGGCAAAATGTTGGATTTTGGTGCGAAATGCGGGGATTTGGGTCAAAAATGTGGGATTTGGGGGGCTAAACGGGGGAATTTGGGGGAAATCGCGGGATTTTGGGGGCAAAATGGGGGAATTTGGTGCGAAATGCGGGGTTTGGGGTCAAAAATGCGTGATTTGGGGGCAAAATGGGGGAATTTGGGGAAAAATGTGGGCTTTGGGGGGCAAAATGTGGGATTTTGGTGTAAAATGTGGGGATTTGGGTCAAAAATGTGGGATTTTGGGGGGCGAAACGGGGGGATTTGGGGGGAAATCGTGGGATTTTGGGGCAAAAATGCGAGATTTGTCGAGCGAAATGGGTGAATCTGGGGCAAAAATGGGGGAATTTGGGGGGAAATCGTGGGATTTTGGGGGCAAAATGTGGGATTTTGGTGCAAAATGCAGGAATTTGGGGCAAAAATCGGGGATTTTTGGGGGAAATTGCAGGATTTTGGGGGCAAAACGTGCGGTTTTGGGGTAAAAATGGGGGATTTGGGGGGAAATCGCGGGATTTTGGGGGCAAAATGTGGGATATTGGTGTGAAATGTGGGAATTTGGGGCAAAAATGTGGGATTTGGGGGGCAAAATGGGGGATTTGGGGGGAAATCGTGGGATTTGGGGGCCAAATGTGGGATTTTGGTGTAAAACGTGGGAATTTGGGGCAAAAATGTGGGATTTCGGGGGAAATAGCGGGATTTTCGGGGTGAAATGTGGGAATTTGGGTCAAAATTGTGGGCTTTGGGGGGCGAAATTGGGGAATTTGGGTCAAAAATGCGGGATTTGGGTGGCGAAATGTGGGAATTTGGGTCAAAAATGTGGGATTTGGGGGGCGAAATGTGGGAATTTGGGGCGAAATTGCAGGATTTGGGGGCAAAATGTGGGGTTTTAGGGTAAAAATGGGGGATTTTGGGGGAAATCGTGGGGTTTGGGGTGGCAAAATGTGGGAATTTGGTGTGAAATGTGGGAATTTGGGGCAAAAATGTGGGATTTGGGGGGCGAAATGGGGGAATTTGGGGCAAAAATACAGGATTTTGGGGGCAAAATGTGGGAATTTGGTGTGAAATGTGGGAATTCAGGGCAAAAATGCGGGATTTGGGGGCAAAAATGTGGGATTTTGGGGGTAAATTGTGGGATTTTGGTGCAAAATGCAGGAATTTGGGGCAAAAATGGGGGATTTGTGGGGAAATCGTGGGATTTTGGGGGCAAAATGTTGGATTTTGGTGCGAAATGCGGGGATTTGGGTCAAAAATGTGGGATTTTGGGGGCAAAATGGGGGAATTTGGGGCAAAAATGTGGGATTTGGGGGGCAAAATGTGGGAATTTGGTGTAAAATGTGGGAATTTGGGGCAAAATTGTGGGCTTTGGGGGGCGAAATTGGGGAATTTGGGGCAAAAATGTGGGCTTTGGGGGGCAAAATGTGGGATATTGGTGTGAAATGCGGAAATTTGGGGGAAAAATGTGGGATTTGGGGGTAAATTGCAGGATTTTGGTGTAAAATGTGGGAATGCAGGGCAAAAATGTGGGATTTGGGAAGCAAGATGGGGGATTTTGGGGGGAAATTGCAGGATTTGGGGGGCAAAATGTGCGGTTTTAGGGTAAAAATGGGGGATTTGGGGGGAAATCGCGGGATTTTGGGGGCAAAATGTGGGAATTGCGTGTGAAATGTGCGAATTTGGGTCAAAATTGTGGGCTTTGGGGGCGAAATGGGGGAATTTGGGGCAAAAATGCAGGATTTGGGGGGCGAAATGTGGGAATTTGGGTCAAAATTGTGGGCTTTGGGGGGCGAAATGTGGGAATTTGGGTCAAAAATGTGGGATTTGGGGGGCGAAATGTGGGAATTTGGTGTTAAAGTTGGGAATTCAGGGCAAAAATGTGGGATTTGGGGGGCAAAATGGGGGAATTTGGGGGGAAATCGCAGGACTTTGGAAGAAAAATGTGGGATTTGGGGGGCGAAATGTGGGAATTTGGGTCAAAAATGTGGGATTTGGGGGGCGAAATGTGGGAATTTGGGGGAAATTGCAGGATGTTGGGGCCAAAATGTGGGCTTCAGGGGGCGAAATGTGGGATTTTGGTGCGAAATGTGGAATTTGGGGCAAAAATGCGGGATTTGGGGCACGAAATGTGGGATTTTGGGGGGAAATTGCGGGATTTTGGGGCAAAAATGTGGGATTTGGGGGGCGAAATGTGGGAATTTGGGGCGAAATTGCAGGATTTGGGGGCAAAATGTGGGGTTTTAGGGTAAAAATGGGGGATTTTGGGGGAAATCGTGGGGTTTGGGGTGGCAAAATGTGGGAATTTGGTGTGAAATGTGGGAATTTGGGGCAAAAATGTGGGGTTTGGGGGGCGAAATGGGGGAATTTGGGGCAAAAATACAGGATTTTGGGGGCAAAATGTGGGAATTTGGTGTGAAATGTGGGAATTCAGGGCAAAAATGCGGGATTTGGGGGCAAAAATGTGGGATTTTGGGGGTAAATTGTGGGATTTTGGTGCAAAATGCAGGAATTTGGGGCAAAAATGGGGGATTTGTGGGGAAATCGTGGGATTTTGGGGGCAAAATGTTGGATTTTGGTGCGAAATGCGGGGATTTGGGTCAAAAATGTGGGATTTTGGGGGCAAAATGGGGGAATTTGGGTCAAAAATGTGGGATTTGGGGGGCAAAATGTGGGAATTTGGTGTAAAATGTGGGAATTTGGGGCAAAATTGTGGGCTTTGGGGGGCGAAATTGGGGAATTTGGGGCAAAAATGTGGGCTTTGGGGGGCAAAATGTGGGATATTGGTGTGAAATGCGGAAATTTGGGGGGAAAATGTGGGATTTGGGGGTAAATTGCAGGATTTTGGTGTAAAATGTGGGAATGCAGGGCAAAAATGTGGGATTTGGGAAGCAAAATGGGGGATTTTGGGGGGAAATTGCAGGATTTGGGGGGCAAAATGTGCGGTTTTAGGGTAAAAATGGGGGATTTGGGGGGAAATCGCGGGATTTTGGGGGCAAAATGTGGGAATTTGGTGTGAAATGTGCGAATTTGGGTCAAAATTGTGGGCTTTGGGGGCGAAATGGGGGAATTTGGGGCAAAAATGCAGGATTTGGGGGGCGAAATGTGGGAATTTGGGTCAAAATTGTGGGCTTTGGGGGGCGAAATGTGGGAATTTGGGGCAAAAAAGTGGGATTTGGGGGGCGAAATGTGGGAATTTGGTGTTAAAGTTGGGAATTCAGGGCAAAAATGTGGGATTTGGGGGGCAAAATGGGGGAATTTGGGGGGAAATCGCAGGACTTTGGAAGAAAAATATGGGATTTGGGGGGCGAAATGTGGGAATTTGGGTAAAAAATGTGGGATTTGGGGGGCGAAATGTGGGAATTTGGGGGAAATTGCAGGATGTTGGGGCAAAAATGTGGGCTTCAGGGGGCGAAATGTGGGATTTTGGTGCGAAATGTGGAATTTGGGGCAAAAATGCGGCATTTGGGGCACGAAATGTGGGATTTTGGGGGGAAATTGCGGGATTTTGGGGCAAAAATGTGGGATTTGGGGGGCGAAATGTGGGAATTTGGGGCGAAATTGCAGGATTTGGGGGCAAAATGTGGGGTTTTAGGGTAAAAATGGGGGATTTTGGGGGAAATCGTGGGGTTTGGGGTGGCAAAATGTGGGAATTTGGTGTGAAATGTGCGAATTTGGGTCAAAATTGTGGGCTTTGGGGGGCGAAATGGGGGAATTTGGGGGGAAATCGCAGGACTTTGGAAGAAAAATGTGGGATTTGGGGGGCGAAATGTGGGAATTTGGGTCAAAAATGTGGGATTTGGGGGGCGAAATGTGGGAATTTGGGGGAAATTGCAGGATGTTGGGGCAAAAATGTGGGCTTCAGGGGGCGAAATGTGGGATTTTGGTGCGAAATGTGGAATTTGGGGCAAAAATGCGGGATTTGGGGCACGAAATGTGGGATTTTGGGGGGAAATTGCGGGATTTTGGGGCAAAAATGTGGGATTTGGGGGGCGAAATGTGGGAATTTGGGGCGAAATTGCAGGATTTGGGGGCAAAATGTGGGGTTTTAGGGTAAAAATGGGGGATTTTGGGGGAAATCGTGGGGTTTGGGGTGGCAAAATGTGGGAATTTGGTGTGAAATGTGGGAATTTGGGGCAAAAATGTGGGGTTTGGGGGGCGAAATGGGGGAATTTGGGGCAAAAATACAGGATTTTGGGGGCAAAATGTGGGAATTTGGTGTGAAATGTGGGAATTCAGGGCAAAAATGCGGGATTTGGGGGCAAAAATGTGGGATTTTGGGGGTAAATTGTGGGATTTTGGTGCAAAATGCAGGAATTTGGGGCAAAAATGGGGGATTTGTGGGGAAATCGTGGGATTTTGGGGGCAAAATGTTGGATTTTGGTGCGAAATGCGGGGATTTGGGTCAAAAATGTGGGATTTTGGGGGCAAAATGGGGGAATTTGGGTCAAAAATGTGGGATTTGGGGGGCAAAATGTGGGAATTTGGTGTAAAATGTGGGAATTTGGGGCAAAATTGTGGGCTTTGGGGGGCGAAATTGGGGAATTTGGGGCAAAAATGTGGGCTTTGGGGGGCAAAATGTGGGATATTGGTGTGAAATGCGGAAATTTGGGGAAAAAATGTGGGATTTGGGGGTAAATTGCAGGATTTTGGTGTAAAATGTGGGAATGCAGGGCAAAAATGTGGGATTTGGGAAGCAAAATGGGGGATTTTGGGGGGAAATTGCAGGATTTGGGGGGCAAAATGTGCGGTTTTAGGGTAAAAATGGGGGATTTGGGGGGAAATCGCGGGATTTTGGGGGCAAAATGTGGGAATTTGGTGTGAAATGTGCGAATTTGGGTCAAAATTGTGGGCTTTGGGGGCGAAATGG
The DNA here is from genome assembly GCF_036417535.1 of Chlamydotis macqueenii. Taxonomy (NCBI): domain Eukaryota; kingdom Metazoa; phylum Chordata; class Aves; order Otidiformes; family Otididae; genus Chlamydotis; species Chlamydotis macqueenii. The sequence continues at coordinate 903,001 of NW_028239108.1, forward strand.
GGGAATTTGGGGCAAAAATGCAGGATTTGGGGGGCGAAATGTGGGAATTTGGGTCAAAATTGTGGGCTTTGGGGGGCGAAATGTGGGAATTTGGGGCAAAAAAGTGGGATTTGGGGGGCGAAATGTGGGAATTTGGTGTTAAAGTTGGGAATTCAGGGCAAAAATGTGGGATTTGGGGGGCAAAATGGGGGAATTTGGGGGGAAATCGCAGGACTTTGGAAGAAAAATATGGGATTTGGGGGGCGAAATGTGGGAATTTGGGTAAAAAATGTGGGATTTGGGGGGCGAAATGTGGGAATTTGGGGGAAATTGCAGGATGTTGGGGCAAAAATGTGGGCTTCAGGGGGCGAAATGTGGGATTTTGGTGCGAAATGTGGAATTTGGGGCAAAAATGCGGCATTTGGGGCACGAAATGTGGGATTTTGGGGGGAAATTGCGGGATTTTGGGGCAAAAATGTGGGATTTGGGGGGCGAAATGTGGGAATTTGGGGCGAAATTGCAGGATTTGGGGGCAAAATGTGGGGTTTTAGGGTAAAAATGGGGGATTTTGGGGGAAATCGTGGGGTTTGGGGTGGCAAAATGTGGGAATTTGGTGTGAAATGTGCGAATTTGGGTCAAAATTGTGGGCTTTGGGGGGCGAAATGGGGGAATTTGGGGGGAAATCGCAGGACTTTGGAAGAAAAATGTGGGATTTGGGGGGCGAAATGTGGGAATTTGGGTCAAAAATGTGGGATTTGGGGGGCGAAATGTGGGAATTTGGGGGAAATTGCAGGATGTTGGGGCAAAAATGTGGGCTTCAGGGGGCGAAATGTGGGATTTTGGTGCGAAATGTGGAATTTGGGGCAAAAATGCGGGATTTGGGGGGCTAAACGGGGGAATTTGGGCGAAATCGCGGGATTTTTGGGGCAAAATGGGGGAATTTGGTGCGAAATGCGGGGTTTGGGGTCAAAAATGCGTGATTTGGGGGCAAAATGGGGGAATTTGGGGAAAAATGTGGGATTTGGGGGGCAAAATGTGGGATTTTGGTGTAAAATGTGGGGATTTGGGTCAAAAATGTGGGATTTTGGGGGGCGAAACGGGGGGATTTGGGGGGAAATCGTGGGATTTTGGGGCAAAAATGCGAGATTTGTCGAGCGAAATGGGTGAATTTGGGGCAAAAATGGGGGAATTTGGGGGGAAATCGTGGGATTTTGGGGGCAAAATGTGGGATTTTGGTGCAAAATGCAGGAATTTGGGGCAAAAATCGGGGATTTTTGGGGGAAATTGCAGGATTTTGGGGGCAAAACGTGCGGTTTTAGGGTAAAAACGGGGGATTTGGGGGGAAATCGCGGGATTTTGGGGGCAAAATGTGGGATATTGGTGTGAAATGTGGGAATTTGGGGCAAAAATGGGGGATTTGGGGGGCAAAATGGGGGATTTGGGGGGAAATCGTGGGATTTGGGGGCCAAATGTGGGATTTTGGTGTAAAACGTGGGAATTTGGGGCAAAAATGTGGGATTTCGGGGGAAATAGCGGGATTTTGGGGGTGAAATGTGGGAATTTGGTGTCAAAATTGTGGGCTTTGGGGGGCGAAATTGGGGAATTTGGTTCAAAAATGCGGGATTTGGGTGGCGAAATGTGGGAATTTGGGTCAAAAATGTGGGATTTGGGGGGCGAAATGTGGGAATTTGGGGCGAAATTGCAGGATTTGGGGGCAAAATGTGGGGTTTTAGGGTAAAAATGGGGGATTTTGGGGGAAATCGTGGGGTTTGGGGTGGCAAAATGTGGGAATTTGGTGTGAAATGTGGGAATTTGGGGCAAAAATGTGGGATTTGGGGGGCGAAATGTGGGAATTTGGGGCAAAAATACAGGATTTTGGGGGCAAAATGTGGGAATTTGGTGTGAAATGTGGGAATTCCGGGCAAAAATGCGGGATTTGGGGGCAAAAATGTGGGATTTTGGGGGTAAATTGTGGGATTTTGGTGCAAAATGCAGGAATTTGGGGCAAAAATGGGGGATTTGTGGGGAAATCGTGGGATTTTGGGGGCAAAATGTTGGATTTTGGTGCGAAATGCGGGGATTTGGGTCAAAAATGTGGGATTTGGGGGGCTAAACGGGGGAATTTGGGGGAAATCGCGGGATTTTGGGGGCAAAATGGGGGAATTTGGTGCGAAATGCGGGGTTTGGGGTCAAAATGTGGGATATTGGTGTGAAATGTGGGAATTTGGGGCAAAAATGGGGGATTTGGGGGGCAAAATGGGGGATTTGGGGGGAAATCGTGGGATTTGGGGGCCAAATGTGGGATTTTGGTGTAAAACGTGGGAATTTGGGGCAAAAATGTGGGATTTCGGGGGAAATAGCGGGATTTTGGGGGTGAAATGTGGGAATTTGGGTCAAAATTGTGGGCTTTGGGGGGCGAAATTGGGGAATTTGGGTCAAAAATGCGGGATTTGGGTGGCGAAATGTGGGAATTTGGGTCAAAAATGTGGGATTTGGGGGGCGAAATGTGGGAATTTGGGGCGAAATTGCAGGATTTGGGGGCAAAATGTGGGGTTTTAGGGTAAAAATGGGGGATTTTGGGGGAAATCGTGGGGTTTGGGGTGGCAAAATGTGGGAATTTGGTGTGAAATGTGGGAATTTGGGGCAAAAATGTGGGATTTGGGGGGCGAAATGGGGGAATTTGGGGCAAAAATACAGGATTTTGGGGGCAAAATGTGGGAATTTGGTGTGAAATGTGGGAATTTGGGGCAAAATTGTGGGCTTTGGGGGGCGAAATTGGGGAATTTGGGGCAAAAATGTGGGCTTTGGGGGGCAAAATGTGGGATATTGGTGTGAAATTTGGAAATTTGGGGGGAAAATGTGGGATTTGGGGGTAAATTGCAGGATTTTGGTGTAAAATGTGGGAATGCAGGGCAAAAATGTGGGATTTGGGAAGCAAAATGGGGGATTTTGGGGGGAAATTGCAGGATTTGGGGGGCAAAATGTGCGGTTTTAGGGTAAAAATGGGGGATTTGGGGGGAAATCGCGGGATTTTGGGGGCAAAATGTGGGAATTTGGTGTGAAATGTGCGAATTTGGGTCAAAATTGTGTTCTTTGGGGGCGAAATGGGGGAATTTGGGGCAAAAATGCAGGATTTGGGGGGCGAAATGTGGGAATTTGGGTCAAAATTGTGGGCTTTGGGGGGCGAAATGTGGGAATTTGCGGCAAAAATGTGGGATTTGGGGGGCGAAATGTGGGAATTTGGTGTTAAAGTTGGGAATTCAGGGCAAAAATGTGGGATTTGGGGGGCAAAATGGGGGAATTTGGGGGGAAATCGCAGGACTTTGGAAGAAAAATGTGGGATTTGGGTGGCGAAATGTGGGAATTTGGGTCAAAAATGTGGGATTTGGGGGGCGAAATGTGGGAATTTGGGGGAAATTGCAGGATGTTGGGGCCAAAATGTGGGCTTCAGGGGGCGAAATGTGGGATTTTGGTGCGAAATGTGGAATTTGGGGCAAAAATGCGGGATTTGGGGCACGAAATGTGGGATTTTGGGGGGAAATTGCGGGATTTTGGGGCAAAAATGTGGGATTTGGGGGGCGAAATGTGGGAATTTGGTGCGAAATTGCAGGATTTGGGGGCAAAATGTGGGGTTTTAGGGTAAAAATGGGGGATTTTGGGGGAAATCGTGGGGTTTGGGGTGGCAAAATGTGGGTATTTGGTGTGAAATGTGGGAATTTGGGGCAAAAATGTGGGGTTTGGGGGGCGAAATGGGGGAATTTGGGGCAAAAATACAGGATTTTGGGGGCAAAATGTGGGAATTTGGTGTGAAATGTGGGAATTCCGGGCAAAAATGCGGGATTTGGGGGCAAAAATGTGGGATTTTGGGGGTAAATTGTGGGATTTTGGTGCAAAATGCAGGAATTTGGGGCAAAAATGGGGGATTTGTGGGGAAATCGTGGGATTTTGGGGGCAAAATGTTGGATTTTGGTGCGAAATGCGGGGATTTGGGTCAAAAATGTGGGATTTTGGGGGCAAAATGGGGGAATTTGGGGCAAAAATGTGGGATTTGGGGGGCAAAATGTGGGAATTTGGTGTAAAATGTGGGAATTTGGGGCAAAATTGTGGGCTTTGGGGGGCGAAATTGGGGAATTTGGGGCAAAAATGTGGGCTTTGGGGGGCAAAATGTGGGATATTGGTGTGAAATGCGGAAATTTGGGGGGAAAATGTGGGATTTGGGGGTAAATTGCAGGATTTTGGTGTAAAATGTGGGAATGCAGGGCAAAAATGTGGGATTTGGGAAGCAAAATGGGGGATTTTGGGGGGAAATTGCAGGATTTGGGGGGCAAAATGTGCGGTTTTAGGGTAAAAATGGGGGATTTGGGGGGAAATCGCGGGATTTTGGGGGCAAAATGTGGGAATTGCGTGTGAAATGTGCGAATTTGGGTCAAAATTGTGCGCTTTGGGGGCGAAATGGGGGAATTTGGGGCAAAAATGCAGGATTTGGGGGGCGAAATGTGGGAATTTGGGTCAAAATTGTGGGCTTTGGGGGGCGAAATGTGGGAATTTGGGGCAAAAAATTGGGATTTGGGGGGCGAAATGTGGGAATTTGGTGTTAAAGTTGGGAATTCAGGGCAAAAATGTGGGATTTGGGGGGCAAAATGGGGGAATTTGGGGGGAAATCGCAGGACTTTGGAAGAAAAATGTGGGATTTGGGGGGCGAAATGTGGGAATTCAGGGCAAAAATGTGGGATTTGGGGGGCGAAATGTGGGAATTTGGGGGAAATTGCAGGATGTTGGGGCAAAAATGTGGGCTTCAGGGGGCGAAATGTGGGATTTTGGTGCGAAATGTCGAATTTGGGGCAAAAATGCGGGTTTTGGGGCACGAAATGTGGGATTTTGGGGGGAAATTGCAGGATTTTGGGGCAAAAATGTGGGATTTGGGGGGCGAAATGTGGGAATTTGCGGCGAAATTGCAGGATTTGGGGGCAAAATGTGGGGTTTTAGGGTAAAAATGGGGGATTTTGGGGGAAATCGTGGGGTTTGGGGTGGCAAAATGTGGGAATTTGGTGTGAAATGTGCGAATTTGGGTCAAAATTGTGGGCTTTGGGGGGCGAAATGGGGGAATTTGGGGGGAAATCGCAGGACTTTGGAAGAAAAATGTGGGATTTGGGGGGCGAAATGTGGGAATTTGGGTCAAAAATGTGGGATTTGGGGGGCGAAATGTGGGAATTTGGGGGAAATTGCAGGATGTTGGGGCAAAAATGTGGGCTTCAGGGGGCGAAATGTGGGATTTTGGTGCGAAATGTGGAATTTGGGGCAAAAATGCGGGATTTGGGGGGCTAAACGGGGGAATTTGGGTCAAAAATGTGGGATTTTGGGGGCAAAATGGGGGAATTTGGTGCGAAATGCGGGGTTTGGGGTCAAAAATGCGTGATTTGGGGGCAAAATGGGGGAATTTGGGGAAAAATGTGGGATTTGGGGGGCAAAATGTGGGATTTTGGTGTAAAATGTGGGGATTTGGGTCAAAAATGTGGGATTTTGGGGGGCGAAACGGGGGGATTTGGGGGGAAATCGTGGGATTTTGGTGCAAAAATGCGAGATTTGTCGAGCGAAATGGGTGAATTTGGGGCAAAAATGGGGGAATTTGGGGGGAAATCGTGGGATTTTGGGGGCAAAATGTGGGATTTTGGTGCAAAATGCAGGAATTTGGGGCAAAAATGGGGGATTTTTGGGGGAAATTGCAGGATTTTGGGGGCAAAACGTGCGGTTTTAGGGTAAAAATGGGGGATTTGGGGGGAAATCGCGGGATTTTGGGGGCAAAATGTGGGATATTGGTGTGAAATGTGGGAATTTGGGGCAAAAATGGGGGATTTGGGGGGCAAAATGGGGGATTTGGGGGGAAATCGTGGGATTTGGGGGCCAAATGTGGGATTTTGGTGTAAAACGTGGGAATTTGGGGCAAAAATGTGGGATTTCGGGGGAAATAGCGGGATTTTGGGGGTGAAATGTGGGAATTTGGTGTCAAAATTGTGGGCTTTGGGGGGCGAAATTGGGGAATTTGGGTCAAAAATGCGGGATTTGGGTGGCGAAATGTGGGAATTTGGGTCAAAAATGTGGGATTTGGGGGGCGAAATGTGGGAATTTGGGGCGAAATTGCAGGATTTGGGGGCAAAATGTGGGGTTTTAGGGTAAAAATGGGGGATTTTGGGGGAAATCGTGGGGTTTGGGGTGGCAAAATGTGGGAATTTGGTGTGAAATGTGGGAATTTGGGGCAAAAATGTGGGATTTGGGGGGCGAAATGTGGGAATTTGGGGCAAAAATACAGGATTTTGGGGGCAAAATGTGGGAATTTGGTGTGAAATGTGGGAATTCCGGGCAAAAATGCGGGATTTGGGGGCAAAAATGTGGGATTTTGGGGGTAAATTGTGGGATTTTGGTGCAAAATGCAGGAATTTGGGGCAAAAATTGGGGATTTGTGGGGAAATCGTGGGATTTTGGGGGCAAAATGTTGGATTTTGGTGCGAAATGCGGGGATTTGGGTCAAAAATGTGGGATTTTGGGGGCAAAATGGGGGAATTTGGGTCAAAAATGTGGGATTTGGGGGGCAAAATGTGGGAATTTGGTGTAAAATGTGGGAATTTGGGTCAAAATTGTGGGCTTTGGGGGGCGAAATTGGGGAATTTGGGGCAAAAATGTGGGCTTTGGGGGGCAAAATGTGGGATATTGGTGTGAAATGCAGAAATTTGGGGGGAAAATGTGGGATTTGGGCGGAAATTGCAGGATTTTGGTGTAAAATGTGGGAATGCAGGGCGAAAATGTGGGATTTGGGCGGAAATTGCAGGATTTTGGTGTAAAATGTGGGAATGCAGGGCAAAAATGTGGGATTTGGGAAGCAAAATGGGGGATTTTTGGGGGAAATTGCAGGATTTTGGGGGCAAAACGTGCGGTTTTAGGGTAAAAATGGGGGATTTGGGGCGAAATCGCGGGATTTTGGGGGCAAAATGTGGGAATTGCGTGTGAAATGTGCGAATTTGGGTCAAAATTGTGCGCTTTGGGGGCGAAATGGGGGAATTTGGGGCAAAAATGCAGGATTTGGGGGGCGAAATGTGGGAATTTGGTGTTAAAGTTGGGAATTCAGGGCAAAAATGTGGGATTTGGGGGGCAAAATGGGGGAATTTGGGGGGAAATCGCAGGACTTTGGAAGAAAAATGTGGGATTTGGGGGGCGAAATGTGGGAATTTGGGTCAAAAATGTGGGATTTGGGGGGCGAAATGTGGGAATTTGGGGGAAATTGCAGGATGTTGGGGCAAAAATGTGGGCTTCAGGGGGCGAAATGTGGGATTTTGGTGCGAAATGTGGAATTTGGGGCAAAAATGCGGGATTTGGGGCACGAAATGTGGGAATTTGGGGGGAAATTGCAGGATTTGGGGGCAAAATGTGGGGTTTTAGGGTAAAAATGGGGGATTTTGGGGGAAATCGTGGGGTTTTGGGTGGCAAAACGGGGGAATTTGGTGTGAAATGCGGGAATTTGGGGCAAAATGTGGGATTTTGGGTAAAAATTGCGGGATTTTGAGGGGAAAATTGCAGGATTTGGGTGCAAAATGTGGGGTTTTAGGTCAAAAATGGGGGATTTTGGGGGAAATCGTGGGGTTTGGGGTGGCAAAATGTGGGAATTTGGTGTGAAATGTGGCAATTTGGGGCAAAAATGTGGGATTTGGGGTCGAAATGTGGGAATTTGGGGCAAAAATACAGGATTTTGGGGGCAAAATGTGGGAATTTGGTGTGAAATGTGGGAATTTGGGGCAAAAATGTGGGATTTGGGGGGCGAAATGTGGGAATTTGGTGTAAAATGTGGGAATTTGGGGCAAAATTGTGGGCTTTGGGGGGCGAAATTGGGGAATTTGGGGCAAAAATGTGGGCTTTGGGGGGCAAAATGTGGGATATTGGTGTGAAATGCGGAAATTTGGGGGGAAAATGTGGGATTTGGGGGTAAATTGCAGGATTTTGGTGTAAAATGTGGGAATGCAGGGCAAAAATGTGGGATTTGGGAAGCAAAATGGGGGATTTTGGGGGGAAATTGCAGGATTTGGGGGGCAAAATGTGCGGTTTTAGGGTAAAAATGGGGGATTTGGGGGGAAATCGCGGGATTTTGGGGGCAAAATGTGGGAATTGCGTGTGAAATGTGCGAATTTGGGTCAAAATTGTGCGCTTTGGGGGCGAAATGGGGGAATTTGGGGCAAAAATGCAGGATTTGGGGGGCGAAATGTGGGAATTTGGGTCAAAAATGTGGGATTTGGGGGGCGAAATGTGGGAATTTGCGGCAAAAATGTGGGATTTGGGGGGCGAAATGTGGGAATTTGGTGTTAAAGTTGGGAATTCAGGGCAAAAATGTGGGCTTTGGGGGGCAAAATGGGGGAATTTGGGGGGAAATCGCGGGACTTTGGAAGAAAAATGCGGGATTTGGGGGGCGAAATGTGGGAATTTGGGTCAAAAATGTGGGATTTGGGGGGCAAAATGTGGGAATTTGGGGCGAAATTGCAGGATTTGGGGGCAAAATGTGGGGTTTTAGGGTAAAAATGGGGGATTTTGGGGGAAATCGTGGGGTTTTGGGTGGCAAAACGGGGGAATTTGGTGTGAAATGCGGGAATTTGGGGCAAAATGTGGGATTTTGGGTAAAAATTGCGGGATTTTGAGGGGAAAATTGCAGGATTTGGGTGCAAAATGTGGGGTTTTAGGTCAAAAATGGGGGATTTTGGGGGAAATCGTGGGGTTTGGGGTGGCAAAATGTGGGAATTTGGTGTGAAATGTGGGAATTTGGGGCAAAAATGTGGGATTTGGGGGGCAAAATGTGGGAATTTGGGTCAAAAATACAGGATTTTGGGGGCAAAATGTGGGAATTTGGTGTTAAATGTGGGAATTCAGGGCAAAAATGCAGGATTTGGGGGCAAAATGTGGGATTTTGGGGGTAAATTGTGGGATTTTGGTGCAAAATGCAGGAATTTGGGGCAAAAATGGGGGATTTGTGGGGAAATCGTGGGATTTTGGGGGCAAAATGTTGGATTTTGGTGCAAAATGCGGGGATTTGGGTCAAAAATGTGGGATTTGGGGGCAAAATGGGGGAATTTGGGTCAAAAATGTGGGATTTGGGGGCAAAATGTGGGAATTTGGTGTAAAATGTGGGAATTTGGGGCAAAAATGGGGGATTTGGGGGGCGAAATTGGGGAATTTGGGGCAAAAATGCGGGATTTGGGGGGCAAAATGTGGGATATTGGTGTGAAATGCGGAAATTTGGGGGAAAAATGTGGGATTTGGGGGTAAATTGCAGGATTTTGGTGTAAAATGTGGGAATGCAGGGCAAAAATGTGGGATTTGGGAAGCAAAATGGGGGATTTGGGGGGGAAATTGCAGGATTTGGGGGGCAAAATGTGCGGTTTTAGGGTAAAAATGGGGGATTTGGGGGGAAATCGCGGGATTTTGGGGGCAAAATGTGGGAATTTGGTGTGAAATGTGCGAATTTGGGTCAAAATTGTGGGCTTTGGGGGGCGAAATGGGGGAATGTGGGGGGAAATCGCAGGACTTTGGAAGAAAAATGTGGGATTTGGGGGGCGAAATGTGGGAATTTGGGTCAAAAATGTGGGATTTGGGGGGCGAAATGTGGGAATTTGGGGGAAATTGCAGGATGTTGGGGCAAAAATGTGGGCTTCAGGGGGCGAAATGTGGGATTTTGGTGCGAAATGTGGAATTTGGGGCAAAAATGTGGGATTTGGGGGGCTAAACGGGGGAATTTGGGGGAAATCGCGGGATTTTGGGGGCAAAATGGGGGAATTTGGTGCGAAATGCGGGGTTTGGGGTCAAAAATGCGTGATTTGGGGGCAAAATGGGGGAATTTGGGGAAAAATGTGGGATTTGGGGGGCAAAATGTGGGATTTTGGTGTAAAATGTGGGGATTTGGGTCAAAAATGTGGGATTTTGGGGGGCGAAACGGGGGGATTTGGGGGGAAATCGTGGGATTTTGGGGCAAAAATGCGAGATTTGTCGAGCGAAATGGGTGAATTTGGGGCAAAAATGGGGGAATTTGGGGGGAAATCGTGGGATTTTGGGGGCAAAATGTGGGATTTTGGTGCAAAATGCAGGAATTTGGGGCAAAAATCGGGGATTTTTGGGGGAAATTGCAGGATTTTGGGGGCAAAACGTGCGGTTTTAGGGTAAAAATGGGGGATTTGGGGGGAAATCGCGGGATTTTGGGGGCAAAATGTGGGATATTGGTGTGAAATGTGGGAATTTGGGGCAAAAATGGGGGATTTGGGGGGCAAAATGGGGGATTTGGGGGGAAATCGTGGGATTTGGGGGCCAAATGTGGGATTTTGGTGTAAAACGTGGGAATTTGGGGCAAAAATGTGGGATTTCGGGGGAAATAGCGGGATTTTGGGGGTGAAATGTGGGAATTTGGGTCAAAATTGTGGGCTTTGGGGGGCGAAATTGGGGAATTTGGGTCAAAAATGCGGGATTTGGGTGGCGAAATGTGGGAATTTGGGTCAAAAATGTGGGATTTGGGGGGCGAAATGTGGGAATTTGGGGCGAAATTGCAGGATTTGGGGGCAAAATGTGGGGTTTTAGGGTAAAAATGGGGGATTTTGGGGGAAATCGTGGGGTTTGGGGTGGCAAAATGTGGGAATTTGGTGTGAAATGTGGGAATTTGGGGCAAAAATGTGGGATTTGGGGGGCGAAATGTGGGAATTTGGGGCAAAAATACAGGATTTTGGGGGCAAAATGTGGGAATTTGGTGTGAAATGTGGGAATTCCGGGCAAAAATGGGGGATTTGGGGGCAAAAATGTGGGATTTTGGGGGTAAATTGTGGGATTTTGGTGCAAAATGCAGGAATTTGGGGCAAAAATGGGGGATTTGTGGGGAAATCGTGGGATTTTGGGGGCAAAATGTTGGATTTTGGTGCGAAATGCGGGGATTTGGGTCAAAAATGTGGGATTTTGGGGGCAAAATGGGGGAATTTGGGGCAAAAATGTGGGATTTGGGGGGCAAAATGTGGGAATTTGGTGTAAAATGTGGGAATTTGGGGCAAAATTGTGGGCTTTGGGGGGCGAAATTGGGGAATTTGGGGCAAAAATGTGGGCTTTGGGGGGCAAAATGTGGGATATTGGTGTGAAATGCGGAAATTTGGGGGGAAAATGTGGGATTTGGGGGTAAATTGCAGGATTTTGGTGTAAAATGTGGGAATGCAGGGCAAAAATGTGGGATTTGGGAAGCAAAATGGGGGATTTTGGGGGGAAATTGCAGGATTTGGGGGGCAAAATGTGCGGTTTTAGGGTAAAAATGGGGGATTTGGGGGGAAATCGCGGGATTTTGGGGGCAAAATGTGGGAATTGCGTGTGAAATGTGCGAATTTGGGTCAAAATTGTGCGCTTTGGGGGCGAAATGGGGGAATTTGGGGCAAAAATGCAGGATTTGGGGGGCGAAATGTGGGAATTTGGGTCAAAATTGTGGGCTTTGGGGGGCGAAATGTGGGAATTTGCGGCAAAAATGTGGGATTTGGGGGGCGAAATGTGGGAATTTGGTGTTAAAGTTGGGAATTCAGGGCAAAAATGTGGGCTTTGGGGGGCAAAATGGGGGAATTTGGGGGGAAATCGCGGGACTTTGGAAGAAAAATGCGGGATTTGGGTGGCGAAATGTGGGAATTTGGGTCAAAAATGTGGGATTTGGGGGGCAAAATGTGGGAATTTGGGGCGAAATTGCAGGATTTGGGGGCAAAATGTGGGGTTTTAGGGTAAAAATGGGGGATTTTGGGGGAAATCGTGGAATTTTGGGTGGCAAAATGTGGGAATTTGGTGTGAAATGCGGGAATTTGGGGCAAAATGTGGGATTTTGGGGAAAAATTGCGGGATTTTGAGGGGAAAATTGCAGGATTTGGGTGCAAAATGTGGGGTTTTAGGTCAAAAATGGGGGATTTTGGGGGAAATCATGGGGTTTTGGGTGGCAAAATGTGGGTATTTGGTGTGAAATGTGGGAATTTGGGGCAAAAATGTGGGATTTGGGGGGCAAAATGTGGGAATTTGGGGCAAAAATACAGGATTTTGGGGGCAAAATGTGGGAATTTGGTGTTAAATGTGGGAATTCAGGGCAAAAATGCAGGATTTGGGGGCAAAATGTGGGATTTTGGGGGTAAATTGTGGGATTTTGGTGCAAAATGCAGGAATTTGGGGCAAAAATGGGGGATTTGTGGGGAAATCGTGGGATTTTGGGGGCAAAATGTTGGATTTTGGTGCAAAATGCGGGGATTTGGGTCAAAAATGTGGGATTTGGGGGCAAAATGGGGGAATTTGGGTCAAAAATGTGGGATTTGGGGGCAAAATGTGGGAATTTGGTGTAAAATGTGGGAATTTGGGGCAAAAATGGGGGATTTGGGGGGCGAAATTGGGGAATTTGGGGCAAAAATGCGGGATTTGGGGGGCAAAATGTGGGATATTGGTGTGAAATGCGGAAATTTGGGGGAAAAATGTGGGATTTGGGGGGAAATTGCAGGATTTTGGTGTAAAATGTGGGAATGCAGGGCAAAAATGTGGGATTTGGGAAGCAAAATGGGGGATTTGGGGGGGAAATTGCAGGATTTGGGGGGCAAAATGTGCGGTTTTAGGGTAAAAATGGGGGATTTGGGGGGAAATCGCGGGATTTTGGGGGCAAAATGTGGGAATTTGGTGTGAAATGTGCGAATTTGGGTCAAAATTGTGGGCTTTGGGGGGCGAAATGGGGGAATTTGGGGGGAAATCGCAGGACTTTGGAAGAAAAATGTGGGATTTGGGGGGCGAAATGTGGGAATTTGGGTCAAAAATGTGGGATTTGGGGGGCGAAATGTGGGAATTTGGGGGAAATTGCAGGATGTTGGGGCAAAAATGTGGGCTTCAGGGGGCGAAATGTGGGATTTTGGTGCGAAATGTGGAATTTGGGGCAAAAATGTGGGATTTGGGGGGCTAAACGGGGGAATTTGGGGGAAATCGCGGGATTTTGGGGGCAAAATGGGGGAATTTGGTGCGAAATGCGGGGTTTGGGGTCAAAAATGCGTGATTTGGGGGCAAAATGGGGGAATTTGGGGAAAAATGTGGGATTTGGGGGGCAAAATGTGGGATTTTGGTGTAAAATGTGGGGATTTGGGTCAAAAATGTGGGATTTTGGGGGGCGAAACGGGGGGATTTGGGGGGAAATCGTGGGATTTTGGGGCAAAAATGCGAGATTTGTCGAGCGAAATGGGTGAATTTGGGGCAAAAATGGGGGAATTTGGGGGGAAATCGTGGGATTTTGGGGGCAAAATGTGGGATTTTGGTGCAAAATGCAGGAATTTGGGGCAAAAATGGGGGATTTTTGGGGGAAATTGCAGGATTTTGGGGGCAAAACGTGCGGTTTTAGGGTAAAAATGGGGGATTTGGGGGGAAATCGCGGGATTTTGGGGGCAAAATGTGGGATATTGGTGTGAAATGTGGGAATTTGGGGCAAAAATGTGGGATTTGGGGGGCAAAATGTGGGATTTGGGGGGAAATCGTGGGATTTGGGGGCCAAATGTGGGATTTTGGTGTAAAACGTGGGAATTTGGTGCAAAAATGTGGGATTTCGGGGGAAATAGCGGTATTTTGGGGGTGAAATGTGGGAATTTGGTGTCAAAATTGTGGGCTTTGGGGGGCGAAATTGGGGAATTTGGTTCAAAAATGCGGGATTTGGGTGGCGAAATGTGGGAATTTGGGTCAAAAATGTGGGATTTGGGGGGCGAAATGTGGGAATTTGGGGCGAAATTGCAGGATTTGGGGGCAAAATGTGGGGTTTTAGGGTAAAAATGGGGGATTTTGGGGGAAATCGTGGGGTTTGGGGTGGCAAAATGTGGGAATTTGGTGTGAAATGTGGGAATTTGGGGCAAAAATGTGGGATTTGGGGGGCGAAATGTGGGAATTTGGGGCAAAAATACAGGATTTTGGGGGCAAAATGTGGGAATTTGGTGTGAAATGTGGGAATTCAGGGCAAAAATGTGGGATTTGGGGGCAAAAATGTGGGATTTTGGGGGTAAATTGTGGGATTTTGGTGCAAAATGCAGGAATTTGGGGCAAAAATGGGGGATTTGTGGGGAAATCGTGGGATTTTGGGGGCAAAATGTTGGATTTTGGTGCGAAATGCGGGGATTTGGGTCAAAAATGTGGGATTTTGGGGGCAAAATGGGGGAATTTGGGGCAAAAATGTGGGATTTGGGGGGCAAAATGTGGGAATTTGGTGTAAAATGTGGGAATTTGGGGCAAAATTGTGGGCTTTGGGGGGCGAAATTGGGGAATTTGGGGCAAAAATGTGGGATTTGGGGGGCAAAATGTGGGATATTGGTGTGAAATGCGGAAATTTGGGGGGAAAATGTGGGATTTGGGGGGAAATTGCAGGATTTTGGTGTAAAATGTGGGAATGCAGGGCAAAAATGTGGGATTTGGGAAGCAAAATGTGGGATTTTGGGGGGAAATTGCAGGATTTGGGGGGCAAAATGTGCGGTTTTAGGGTAAAAATGGGGGATTTGGGGGGAAATCGCGGGATTTTGGGGGCAAAATGTGGGAATTTGGTGTGAAATGTGCGAATTTGGGTCAAAATTGTGGGCTTTGGGGGCGAAATGGGGGAATTTGGGGCAAAAATGCAGGATTTGGGGGGCGAAATGTGGGAATTTGGGTCAAAATTGTGGGCTTTGGGGGGCGAAATGTGGGAATTTGGGGCAAAAATGTGGGATTTGGGGGGCGAAATGTGGGAATTTGGTGTTAAAGTTGGGAATTCAGGGCAAAAATGTGGGATTTGGGGGGCAAAATGGGGGAATTTGGGGGGAAATCGCGGGACTTTGGAAGAAAACTGCGGGATTTGGGTGGCGAAATGTGGGAATTTGGGTCAAAAATGTGGGATTTGGGGGACGAAATGTGGGAATTTGGGGCGAAATTGCAGGATTTGGGGGCAAAATGTGGGGTTTTAGGGTAAAAATGGGGGATTTTGGGGGAAATCGTGGGGTTTGGGGTGGCAAAATGTGGGAATTTGGTGTGAAATGTGGGAATTTGGGGCAAAAATGTGGGATTTGGGGGGCGAAATGTGGGAATTTGGGGCAAAAATACAGGATTTTGGGGGCAAAATGTGGGAATTTGGTGTGAAATGTGGGAATTCAGGGCAAAAATGTGGGATTTGGGGGCAAAAATGTGGGATTTTGGGGGTAAATTGTGGGATTTTGGTGCAAAATGCAGGAATTTGGGGCAAAAATGGGGGATTTGTGGGGAAATCGTGGGATTTTGGGGGCAAAATGTTGGATTTTGGTGCGAAATGCGGGGATTTGGGTCAAAAATGTGGGATTTTGGGGGCAAAATGGGGGAATTTTGGGCAAAAATGTGGGATTTGGGGGGCAAAATGTGGGAATTTGGTGTAAAATGTGGGAATTTGGGGCAAAATTGTGGGCTTTGGGGGGCGAAATTGGGGAATTTGGGGCAAAAATGTGGGATTTGGGGGGCAAAATGTGGGATATTGGTGTGAAATGCGGAAATTTGGGGGGAAAATGTGGGATTTGGGGGTAAATTGCAGGATTTTGGTGTAAAATGTGGGAATGCAGGGCAAAAATGTGGGATTTGGGAAGCAAAATGGGGGATTTTGGGGGGAAATTGCAGGATTTGGGGGGCAAAATGTGCGGTTTTAGGGTAAAAATGGGGGATTTGGGGGGAAATCGCGGGATTTTGGGGGCAAAATGTGGGAATTGCGTGTGAAATGTGCGAATTTGGGTCAAAATTGTGGGCTTTGGGGGCGAAATGGGGGAATTTGGGGCAAAAATGCAGGATTTGGGGGGCGAAATGTGGGAATTTGGGTCAAAATTGTGGGCTTTGGGGGGCGAAATGTGGGAATTTGGGTCAAAAATGTGGGATTTGGGGGGCGAAATGTGGGAATTTGGTGTTAAAGTTGGGAATTCAGGGCAAAAATGTGGGATTTGGGGGGCAAAATGGGGGAATTTGGGGGGAAATCGCGGGACTTTGGAAGAAAACTGCGGGATTTGGGTGGCGAAATGTGGGAATTTGGGTCAAAAATGTGGGATTTGGGGGGCGAAATGTGGGAATTTGGGGCGAAATTGCAGGATTTGGGGGCAAAATGTGGGGTTTTAGGGTAAAAATGGGGGATTTTGGGGGAAATCGTGGAATTTTGGGTGGCAAAATGTGGGAATTTGGTGTGAAATGCGGGAATTTGGGGCAAAATGTGGGATTTTGGGGAAAAATTGCGGGATTTTGAGGGGAAAATTGCAGGATTTGGGTGCAAAATGTGGGGTTTTAGGTCAAAAATGTGGGATTTTGGGGGAAATCGTGGGGTTTTGGGTGGCAAAATGTGGGTATTTGGTGTGAAATGTGGGGATTTGGGGCAAAAATGTGGGATTTGGGGTGCAAAATGTGGGAATTTGGGGCAAAAATACGGGATTTTGGGGGCAAAATGTGGGAATTTGGTGTTAAATGTGGGAATTCAGGGCAAAAATGCAGGATTTGGGGGCAAAATGTGGGATTTTGGGGGTAAATTGTGGGATTTTGGTGCAAAATGCAGGAATTTGGGGCAAAAATGGGGGATTTGTGGGGAAATCGTGGGATTTTGGGGGCAAAATGTTGGATTTTGGTGCGAAATGCGGGGATTTGGGTCAAAAATGTGGGATTTTGGGGGCAAAATGGGGGAATTTGGGTCAAAAATGTGGGATTTGGGGGCAAAATGTGGGAATTTGGTGTAAAATGTGGGAATTTGGGGCAAAAATGGGGGATTTGGGGGGCGAAATTGGGGAATTTGGGGCAAAAATGTGGGATTTGGGGGGCAAAATGTGGGATATTGGTGTGAAATGCGGAAATTTGGGGGGAAAATGTGGGATTTGGGGGGAAATTGCAGGATTTTGGTGTAAAATGTGGGAATGCAGGGCAAAAATGTGGGATTTGGGAAGCAAAATGTGGGATTTTGGGGGGAAATTGCAGGATTTGGGGGGCAAAATGTGCGGTTTTAGGGTAAAAATGGGGGATTTGGGGGGAAATCGCGGGATTTTGGGGGCAAAATGTGGGAATTTGGTGTGAAATGTGCGAATTTGGGTCAAAATTGTGGGCTTTGGGGGCGAAATGGGGGAATTTGGGGCAAAAATGCAGGATTTGGGGGGCGAAATGTGGGAATTTGGGTCAAAATTGTGGGCTTTGGGGGGCGAAATGTGGGAATTTGGGGCAAAAATGTGGGATTTGGGGGGCGAAATGTGGGAATTTGGTGTTAAAGTTGGGAATTCAGGGCAAAAATGTGGGATTTGGGGGGCAAAATGGGGGAATTTGGGGGGAAATCGCGGGACTTTGGAAGAAAACTGCGGGATTTGGGTGGCGAAATGTGGGAATTTGGGTCAAAAATGTGGGATTTGGGGGACGAAATGTGGGAATTTGGGGCGAAATTGCAGGATTTGGGGGCAAAATGTGGGGTTTTAGGGTAAAAATGGGGGATTTTGGGGGAAATCGTGGGGTTTGGGGTGGCAAAATGTGGGAATTTGGTGTGAAATGTGGGAATTTGGGGCAAAAATGTGGGATTTGGGGGGCGAAATGTGGGAATTTGGGGCAAAAATACAGGATTTTGGGGGCAAAATGTGGGAATTTGGTGTGAAATGTGGGAATTCAGGGCAAAAATGTGGGATTTGGGGGCAAAAATGTGGGATTTTGGGGGTAAATTGTGGGATTTTGGTGCAAAATGCAGGAATTTGGGGCAAAAATGGGGGATTTGTGGGGAAATCGTGGGATTTTGGGGGCAAAATGTTGGATTTTGGTGCGAAATGCGGGGATTTGGGTCAAAAATGTGGGATTTTGGGGGCAAAATGGGGGAATTTTGGGCAAAAATGTGGGATTTGGGGGGCAAAATGTGGGAATTTGGTGTAAAATGTGGGAATTTGGGGCAAAATTGTGGGCTTTGGGGGGCGAAATTGGGGAATTTGGGGCAAAAATGTGGGATTTGGGGGGCAAAATGTGGGATATTGGTGTGAAATGCGGAAATTTGGGGGGAAAATGTGGGATTTGGGGGTAAATTGCAGGATTTTGGTGTAAAATGTGGGAATGCAGGGCAAAAATGTGGGATTTGGGAAGCAAAATGGGGGATTTTGGGGGGAAATTGCAGGATTTGGGGGGCAAAATGTGCGGTTTTAGGGTAAAAATGGGGGATTTGGGGGGAAATCGCGGGATTTTGGGGGCAAAATGTGGGAATTGCGTGTGAAATGTGCGAATTTGGGTCAAAATTGTGGGCTTTGGGGGCGAAATGGGGGAATTTGGGGCAAAAATGCAGGATTTGGGGGGCGAAATGTGGGAATTTGGGTCAAAATTGTGGGCTTTGGGGGGCGAAATGTGGGAATTTGGGTCAAAAATGTGGGATTTGGGGGGCGAAATGTGGGAATTTGGTGTTAAAGTTGGGAATTCAGGGCAAAAATGTGGGATTTGGGGGGCAAAATGGGGGAATTTGGGGGGAAATCGCGGGACTTTGGAAGAAAACTGCGGGATTTGGGTGGCGAAATGTGGGAATTTGGGTCAAAAATGTGGGATTTGGGGGGCGAAATGTGGGAATTTGGGGCGAAATTGCAGGATTTGGGGGCAAAATGTGGGGTTTTAGGGTAAAAATGGGGGATTTTGGGGGAAATCGTGGAATTTTGGGTGGCAAAATGTGGGAATTTGGTGTGAAATGCGGGAATTTGGGGCAAAATGTGGGATTTTGGGGAAAAATTGCGGGATTTTGAGGGGAAAATTGCAGGATTTGGGTGCAAAATGTGGGGTTTTAGGTCAAAAATGTGGGATTTTGGGGGAAATCGTGGGGTTTTGGGTGGCAAAATGTGGGTATTTGGTGTGAAATGTGGGGATTTGGGGCAAAAATGTGGGATTTGGGGTGCAAAATGTGGGAATTTGGGGCAAAAATACGGGATTTTGGGGGCAAAATGTGGGAATTTGGTGTTAAATGTGGGAATTCAGGGCAAAAATGCAGGATTTGGGGGCAAAATGTGGGATTTTGGGGGTAAATTGTGGGATTTTGGTGCAAAATGCAGGAATTTGGGGCAAAAATGGGGGATTTGTGGGGAAATCGTGGGATTTTGGGGGCAAAATGTTGGATTTTGGTGCGAAATGCGGGGATTTGGGTCAAAAATGTGGGATTTTGGGGGCAAAATGGGGGAATTTGGGTCAAAAATGTGGGATTTGGGGGCAAAATGTGGGAATTTGGTGTAAAATGTGGGAATTTGGGGCAAAAATGGGGGATTTGGGGGGCGAAATTGGGGAATTTGGGGCAAAAATGCGGGATTTGGGGGGCAAAATGTGGGATATTGGTGTGAAATGCGGAAATTTGGGTCAAAAATGTGGGATTTGGGGGTAAATTGCAGGATTTTGGTGTAAAATGTGGGAATGCAGGGCAAAAATGTGGGATTTGGGAAGCAAAATGGGGGATTTTGGGGGGAAATTGCAGGATTTGGGGGGCAAAATGTGCGGTTTTAGGGTAAAAATGGGGGATTTGGGGGGAAATCGCGGGATTTTGGGGGCAAAATGTGGGAATTTGGTGTGAAATGTGCGAATTTGGGTCAAAATTGTGGGCTTTGGGGGGCGAAATGGGGGAATTTGGGGGGAAATCGCAGGACTTTGGAAGAAAAATGTGGGATTTGGGGGGCGAAATGTGGGAATTTGGGGGAAATTGCAGGATGTTGGGGCAAAAATGTGGGCTTCAGGGGGCGAAATGTGGGATTTTGGTGCGAAATGTGGAATTTGGGGCAAAAACGCGGGATTTGGGGCGCGAAATGTGGGAATTTGGGGGGAAATTGCAGGATTTTGGGGCAAAAATGTGGGATTTGGGGGGCTAAACGGGGGAATTTGGGGGAAATCGCGGGATTTTGGGGGCAAAATGGGGGAATTTGGTGCGAAATGCGGGGTTTGGGGTCAAAAATGCGTGATTTGGGGGCAAAATGGGGGAATTTGGGGAAAAATGTGGGATTTGGGGGGCAAAATGTGGGATTTTGGTGTAAAATGTGGGGATTTGGGTCAAAAATGTGGGATTTTGGGGGGCGAAACGGGGGGATTTGGGGGGAAATCGTGGGATTTTGGGGCAAAAATGCGAGATTTGTCGAGCGAAATGGGTGAATTTGGGGCAAAAATGGGGGAATTTGGGGGGAAATCGTGGGATTTTGGGGGCAAAATGTGGGATTTTGGTGCAAAATGCAGGAATTTGGGGCAAAAATGGGGGATTTTTGGGGGAAATTGCAGGATTTTGGGGGCAAAACGTGCGGTTTTAGGGTAAAAATGGGGGATTTGGGGGGAAATCGCGGGATTTTGGGGGCAAAATGTGGGATATTGGTGTGAAATGTGGGAATTTGGGGCAAAAATGGGGGATTTGGGGGGCAAAATGGGGGATTTGGGGGGAAATCGTGGGATTTGGGAGGCAAAATGTGGGATTTTGGTGTAAAATGTGGGAATTTGGGGCAAAAATGTGGGATTTCGGGGGAAATAGCGGGATTTGGGGGGCGAAATGTGGGAATTTGGGTCAAAATTGTGGGCTTTGGGGGGCGAAATTGGGGAATTTGGGTCAAAAATGCGGGATTTGGGTGGCGAAATGTGGAAATTTGGTGTAAAAGGTGGGAATTTGGGGCAAAAATGTGGGATTTGGGGGGCGAAATGTGGGAATTTGGGGCGAAATTGCAGGATTTGGGGGCAAAATGTGGGGTTTTAGGGTAAAAATGGGGGATTTTGGGGGAAATCGTGGGGTTTTGGGTGGCAAAATGTGGGAATTTGGTGTGAAATGTGGGAATTTGGGGCAAAAATGTGGGATTTGGGGGGCGAAATGTGGGAATTTGGGGCAAAAATACAGGATTTTGGGGGCAAAATGTGGGAATTTGGTGTTAAATGTGGGAATTCAGGGCAAAAATGCGGGATTTTGGGGCAAAATGTGGGATTTTGGGGGTAAATTGTGGGATTTTGGTGCAAAATGCAGGAATTTGGGGCAAAAATGTGGGATTTGTGGGGAAATCGTGGGATTTTGGGGGCAAAATGTTGGATTTTGGTGCAAAATGCGGGGATTTGGGTCAAAAATGTGGGATTTGGGGGCAAAATGGGGGAATTTGGGTCAAAAATGTGGGATTTGGGGGCAAAATGTGGGAATTTGGTGTAAAATGTGGGAATTTGGGGCAAAATTGTGGGCTTTGGGGGGCGAAATTGGGGAATTTGGGGCAAAAATGCGGGATTTGGGGGGCAAAATGTGGGATATTGGTGTGAAATGCGGAAATTTGGGTCAAAAATGTGGGATTTGGGGGTAAATTGCAGGATTTTGGTGTAAAATGTGGGAATGCAGGGCAAAAATGTGGGATTTGGGAAGCAAAATGGGGGATTTTGGGGGGAAATTGCAGGATTTGGGGGGCAAAATGTGCGGTTTTAGGGTAAAAATGGGGGATTTGGGGGGAAATCGCGGGATTTTGGGGGCAAAATGTGGGAATTTGGTGTGAAATGTGCGAATTTGGGTCAAAATTGTGGGCTTTGGGGGGCGAAATGGGGGAATTTGGGGGGAAATCGCAGGACTTTGGAAGAAAAATGTGGGATTTGGGGGGCGAAATGTGGGAATTTGGGTCAAAAATGTGGGATTTGGGGGGCGAAATGTGGGAATTTGGGGGAAATTGCAGGATGTTGGGGCAAAAATGTGGGCTTCAGGGGGCGAAATGTGGGATTTTGGTGCGAAATGTGGAATTTGGGGCAAAAATGCGGGATTTGGGGCACGAAATGTGGGATTTTGGGGGGAAATTGCAGGATTTTGGGGCAAAAATGTGGGATTTGGGGGGCTAAACGGGGGAATTTGGGGGAAATCACGGGATTTGGGGGGCAAAATGGGGGAATTTGGTGCGAAATGCGGGGTTTGAGGTCAAAAATGCGTGATTTGGGGGCAAAATGGGGGAATTTGGGGAAAAATGTGGGATTTGGGGGGCAAAATGTGGGATTTTGGTGTAAAATGTGGGGATTTGGGTCAAAAATGTGGGATTTTGGGGGGCGAAACGGGGGGATTTGGGGGGAAATCGTGGGATTTTGGGGCAAAAATGCGAGATTTGTCGAGCGAAATGGGTGAATTTGGGGCAAAAATGGGGGAATTTGGGGGGAAATCGTGGGATTTTGGGGGCAAAATGTGGGATTTTGGTGCAAAATGCAGGAATTTGGGGCAAAAATCGGGGATTTTTGGGGGAAATTGCAGGATTTTGGGGGCAAAACGTGCGGTTTTAGGGTAAAAATGGGGGATTTGGGGGGAAATCGCGGGATTTTGGGGGCAAAATGTGGGATATTGGTGTGAAATGTGGGAATTTGGGGCAAAAATGGGGGATTTGGGGGGCAAAATGGGGGATTTGGGGGGAAATCGTGGGATTTGGGGGCCAAATGTGGGATTTTGGTGTAAAACGTGGGAATTTGGGGCAAAAATGTGGGATTTCGGGGGAAATAGCGGGATTTTGGGGGTGAAATGTGGGAATTTGGGTCAAAATTGTGGGCTTTGGGGGGCGAAATTGGGGAATTTGGGTCAAAAATGCGGGATTTGGGTGGCGAAATGTGGGAATTTGGGTCAAAAATGTGGGATTTGGGGGGCGAAATGTGGGAATTTGGGGCGAAATTGCAGGATTTGGGGGCAAAATGTGGGGTTTTAGGGTAAAAATGGGGGATTTTGGGGGAAATCGTGGGGTTTGGGGTGGCAAAATGTGGGAATTTGGTGTGAAATGTGGGAATTTGGGGCAAAAATGTGGGATTTGGGGGGCGAAATGTGGGAATTTGGGGCAAAAATACAGGATTTTGGGGGCAAAATGTGGGAATTTGGTGTGAAATGTGGGAATTCAGGGCAAAAATGCGGGATTTGGGGGCAAAAATGTGGGATTTTGGGGGTAAATTGTGGGATTTTGGTGCAAAATGCAGGAATTTGGGGCAAAAATGGGGGATTTGTGGGGAAATCGTGGGATTTTGGGGGCAAAATGTTGGATTTTGGTGTAAAACGTGGGAATTTGGGGCAAAAATGTGGGATTTCGGGGGAAATAGCGGGATTTGGGGGGCGAAATGTGGGAATTTGGGGCGAAATTGCAGGATTTGGGGGCAAAATGTGGGGTTTTAGGGTAAAAATGGGGGATTTTGGGGGAAATCGTGGGGTTTGGGGTGGCAAAATGTGGGAATTTGGTGTGAAATGTGGGAATTTGGGGCAAAAATGTGGGATTTGGGGGGCGAAATGTGGGAATTTGGGGCAAAAATACAGGATTTTGGGGGCAAAATGTGGGAATTTGGTGTGAAATGTGGGAATTCCGGGCAAAAATGCGGGATTTGGGGGCAAAAATGTGGGATTTTGGGGGTAAATTGTGGGATTTTGGTGCAAAATGCAGGAATTTGGGGCAAAAATGGGGGATTTGTGGGGAAATCGTGGGATTTTGGGGGCAAAATGTTGGATTTTGGTGCGAAATGCGGGGATTTGGGTCAAAAATGTGGGATTTGGGGGCAAAATGGGGGAATTTGGGGCAAAAATGTGGGATTTGGGGGGCAAAATGTGGGAATTTGGTGTAAAATGTGGGAATTTGGGTCAAAATTGTGGGCTTTGGGGGGCGAAATTGGGGAATTTGGGGCAAAAATGTGGGCTTTGGGGGGCAAAATGTGGGATATTGGTGTGAAATGCGGAAATTTGGGGGGAAAATGTGGGATTTGGGCGGAAATTGCAGGATTTTGGTGTAAAATGTGGGAATGCAGGGCAAAAATGTAGGATTTGGGAAGCAAAATGGGGGATTTTGGGGGGAAATTGCAGGATTTGGGGGGCAAAATGTGCGGTTTTAGGGTAAAAATGGGGGATTTGGGGGGAAATCGCGGGATTTTGGGGGCAAAATGTGGGAATTGCGTGTGAAATGTGGGAATTTGGGTCAAAATTGTGCGCTTTGGGGGCGAAATGGGGGAATTTGGGGCAAAAATGCAGGATTTGGGGGGCGAAATGTGGGAATTTGGGTCAAAAATGTGGGATTTGGGGGGCGAAATGTGGGAATTTGCGGCAAAAATGTGGGATTTGGGGGGCGAAATGTGGGAATTTGGTGTTAAAGTTGGGAATTCAGGGCAAAAATGTGGGATTTGGGGGGCAAAATGTGGGAATTTGGGTCAAAAATACAGGATTTTGGGGGCAAAATGTGGGAATTTGGTGTTAAATGTGGGAATTCAGGGCAAAAATGCAGGATTTGGGGGCAAAATGTGGGATTTTGGGGGTAAATTGTGGGATTTTGGTGCAAAATGCAGGAATTTGGGGCAAAAATGGGGGATTTGTGGGGAAATCGTGGGATTTTGGGGGCAAAATGTTGGATTTTGGTGCAAAATGCGGGGATTTGGGTCAAAAATGTGGGATTTGGGGGCAAAATGGGGGAATTTGGAGCAAAAATGTGGGATTTGGGGGCAAAATGTGGGAATTTGGTGTAAAATGTGGGAATTTGGGGCAAAAATGGGGGATTTGGGGGGCGAAATTGGGGAATTTGGGGCAAAAATGCGGGATTTGGGGGGCAAAATGTGGGATATTGGTGTGAAATGCGGAAATTTGGGGGAAAAATGTGGGATTTGGGGGTAAATTGCAGGATTTTGGTGTAAAATGTGGGAATGCAGGGCAAAAATGTGGGATTTGGGAAGCAAAATGGGGGATTTTGGGGGGAAATTGCAGGATTTGGGGGGCAAAATGTGCGGTTTTAGGGTAAAAATGGGGGATTTGGGGGGAAATCGCGGGATTTTGGGGGCAAATGTGGGAATTTGGTGTGAAATGTGCGAATTTGGGTCAAAATTGTGGGCTTTGGGGCGCGAAATGGGGGAATTTGGGGGGAAATCGCAGGACTTTGGAAGAAAAATGTGGGATTTGGGCGGCGAAATGTGGGAATTTGGGTCAAAAATGTGGGATTTGGGGGGCGAAATGTGGGAATTTGGGGGAAATTGCAGGATGTTGGGGCAAAAATGTGGGCTTCAGGGGGCGAAATGGGGGAATTTGGGGGGAAATCGCAGGACTTTGGAAGAAAAATGTGGGATTTGGGGGGCGAAATGTGGGAATTTGGGTCAAAAATGTGGGATTTGGGGGGCGAAATGTGGGAATTTGGGGGAAATTGCAGGATGTTGGGGCAAAAATGTGGGCTTCAGGGGGCGAAATGTGGGATTTTGGTGCGAAATGTGGAATTTGGGGCAAAAATGCGGGATTTGGGGCGCGAAATGTGGGAATTTGGGGGGAAATTGCAGGATTTTGGGGCAAAAATGTGGGATTTGGGGGGCTAAACGGGGGAATTTGGGGGAAATCGCGGGATTTTGGGGGCAAAATGGGGGAATTTGGTGCGAAATGCGGGGTTTGGGGTCAAAAATGCGTGATTTGGGGGCAAAATGGGGGAATTTGGGGAAAAATGTGGGATTTGGGGGGCAAAATGTGGGATTTTGGTGTAAAATGTGGGGATTTGGGTCAAAAATGTGGGATTTTGGGGGGCGAAACGGGGGGATTTGGGGGGAAATCGTGGGATTTTGGGGCAAAAATGCGAGATTTGTCGAGCGAAATGGGTGAATTTGGGGCAAAAATGGGGGAATTTGGGGGGAAATCGTGGGATTTTGGGGGCAAAATGTGGGATTTTGGTGCAAAATGCAGGAATTTGGGGCAAAAATCGGGGATTTTTGGGGGAAATTGCAGGATTTTGGGGGCAAAACGTGCGGTTTTAGGGTAAAAATGGGGGATTTGGGGGGAAATCGCGGGATTTTGGGGGCAAAATGTGGGATATTGGTGTGAAATGTGGGAATTTGGGGCAAAAATGGGGGATTTGGGGGGCAAAATGGGGGATTTGGGGGGAAATCGTGGGATTTGGGAGGCAAAATGTGGGATTTTGGTGTAAAACGTGGGAATTTGGGGCAAAAATGTGGGATTTCGGGGGAAATAGCGGGATTTTGGGGGCGAAATGTGGGAATTTGGGTCAAAATTGTGGGCTTTGGGGGGCGAAATTGGGGAATTTGGGTCAAAAATGCGGGATTTGGGGGGCGAAATGTGGAAATTTGGTGTAAAAGGTGGGAATTTGGGGCAAAAATGTGGGATTTGGGGGGCGAAATGTGGGAATTTGGGGCGAAATTGCAGGATTTGGGGGCAAAATGTGGGGTTTTAGGGTAAAAATGGGGGATTTTGGGGGAAATCGTGGGGTTTTGGGTGGCAAAATGTGGGAATTTGGTGTGAAATGTGGGAATTTGGGGCAAAAATGTGGGATTTGGGGGGCGAAATGTGGGAATTTGGGGCAAAAATACAGGATTTTGGGGGCAAAATGTGGGAATTTGGTGTGAAATGTGGGAATTCAGGGCAAAAATGCGGGATTTGGGGGCAAAAATGTGGGATTTTGGGGGTAAATTGTGGGATTTTGGTGCAAAATGCAGGAATTTGGGGCAAAAATGGGGGATTTGTGGGGAAATCGTGGGATTTTGGGGGCAAAATGTTGGATTTTGGTGCGAAATGCGGGGATTTGGGTCAAAAATGTGGGATTTGGGGGCAAAATGGGGGAATTTGGGGCAAAAATGTGGGATTTGGGGGGCAAAATGTGGGAATTTGGTGTAAAATGTGGGAATTTGGGTCAAAATTGTGGGCTTTGGGGGGCGAAATTGGGGAATTTGGGGCAAAAATGTGGGCTTTGGGGGGCAAAATGTGGGATATTGGTGTGAAATGCGGAAATTTGGGGGGAAAATGTGGGATTTGGGCGGAAATTGCAGGATTTTGGTGTAAAATGTGGGAATGCAGGGCAAAAATGTAGGATTTGGGAAGCAAAATGGGGGATTTTGGGGGGAAATTGCAGGATTTGGGGGGCAAAATGTGCGGTTTTAGGGTAAAAATGGGGGATTTGGGGGGAAATCGCGGGATTTTGGGGGCAAAATGTGGGAATTTGGTGTGAAATGTGCGAATTTGGGTCAAAATTGTGCGCTTTGGGGGCGAAATGGGGGAATTTGGGGCAAAAATGCAGGATTTGGGGGGCGAAATGTGGGAATTTGGGTCAAAAATGTGGGATTTGGGGGGCGAAATGTGGGAATTTGGGGCAAAAATGTGGGATTTGGGGGGCGAAATGTGGGAATTTGGTGTTAAAGTTGGGAATTCAGGGCAAAAATGTGGGATTTGGGGGGCAAAATGGGGGAATTTGGGGGGAAATCGCGGGACTTTGGAAGAAAAATGCGGGATTTGGGTGGCGAATTGTGGGAATTTGGGTCAAAAATGTGGGATTTGGGGGGCGAAATGTGGGAATTTGGGGCGAAATTGCAGGATTTGGGGGCAAAATGTGGGGTTTTAGGGTAAAAATGGGGGATTTTGGGGGAAATCGTGGAATTTTGGGTGGCAAAATGTGGGAATTTGGTGTGAAATGCGGGAATTTGGGGCAAAATGTGGGATTTTGGGGAAAAATTGCGGGATTTTGAGGGGAAAATTGCAGGATTTGGGTGCAAAATGTGGGGTTTTAGGTCAAAAATGGGGGATTTTGGGGGAAATCGTGGGGTTTTGGGTGGCAAAATGTGGGTATTTGGTGTGAAATGTGGGAATTTGGGGCAAAAATGTGGGATTTGGGGGGCTAAACGGGGGAATTTGGGGGAAATCGCGGGATTTTGGGGGCAAAATGGGGGAATTTGGTGCGAAATGCGGGGTTTGGGGTCAAAAATGCGTGATTTGGGGGCAAAATGGGGGAATTTGGGGAAAAATGTGGGATTTGGGGGGCAAAATGTGGGATTTTGGTGTAAAATGTGGGGATTTGGGTCAAAAATGTGGGATTTTGGGGGGCGAAACGGGGGGATTTGGGGGGAAATCGTGGGATTTTGGGGCAAAAATGCGAGATTTGTCGAGCGAAATGGGTGAATTTGGGGCAAAAATGGGGGAATTTGGGGGGAAATCGTGGGATTTTGGGGGCAAAATGTGGGATTTTGGTGCAAAATGCAGGAATTTGGGGCAAAAATGGGGGATTTTTGGGGGAAATTGCAGGATTTTGGGGGCAAAACGTGCGGTTTTAGGGTAAAAATGGGGGATTTGGGGGGAAATCGCGGGATTTTGGGGGCAAAATGTGGGATATTGGTGTGAAATGTGGGAATTTGGGGCAAAAATGGGGGATTTGGGGGGCAAAATGGGGGATTTGGGGGGAAATCGTGGGATTTGGGAGGCAAAATGTGGGATTTTGGTGTAAAACGTGGGAATTTGGGGCAAAAATGTGGGATTTCGGGGGAAATAGCGGGATTTTGGGGGCGAAATGTGGGAATCTGGGTCAAAATTGTGGGCTTTGGGGGGCGAAATTGGGGAATTTGGGTCAAAAATGTGGGATTTGGGGGGCGAAATGTGGAAATTTGGTGTAAAAGGTGGGAATTTGGGGCAAAAATGTGGGATTTGGGGGGCGAAATGTGGGAATTTGGGGCGAAATTGCAGGATTTGGGGGCAAAATGTGGGGTTTTAGGGTAAAAATGGGGGATTTTGGGGGAAATCGTGGGGTTTGGGGTGGCAAAATGTGGGAATTTGGTGTGAAATGTGGGAATTTGGGTCAAAAATGTGGGATTTGGGGGGCGAAATGTGGGAATTTGGGGCAAAAATACAGGATTTTGGGGGCAAAATGTGGGAATTTGGTGTTAAATGTGGGAATTTAGGGCAAAAATGCGGGATTTGGGGGCAAAAATGTGGGATTTTGGGGGTAAATTGTGGGATTTTGGTGCAAAATGCAGGAATTTGGGGCAAAAATGGGGGATTTGTGGGGAAATCGTGGGATTTTGGGGGCAAAATGTTGGATTTTGGTGCAAAATGCGGGGATTTGGGTCAAAAATGTGGGATTTGGGGGCAAAATGGGGGAATTTGGGTCAAAAATGTGGGATTTGGGGGCAAAATGTGGGAATTTGGTGTAAAATGTGGGAATTTGGGGCAAAAATGGGGGATTTGGGGGGCGAAATTGGGGAATTTGGGGCAAAAATGTGGGATTTGGGGGGCAAAATGTGGGATATTGGTGTGAAATGCGGAAATTTGGGGGGAAAATGTGGGATTTGGGCGGAAATTGCAGGATTTTGGTGTAAAATGTGGGAATGCAGGGCAAAAATGTGGGATTTGGGAAGCAAAATGGGGGATTTTGGGGGGAAATTGCAGGATTTGGGGGGCAAAATGTGCGGTTTTAGGGTAAAAATGGGGGATTTGGGGGGAAATCGCGGGATTTTGGGGGCAAAATGTGGGAATTGCGTGTGAAATGTGCGAATTTGGGTCAAAATTGTGCGCTTTGGGGGCGAAATGGGGGAATTTGGGGCAAAAATGCAGGATCTGGGGGGCGAAATGTGGGATATTGGTGTGAAATGCGGAAATTTGGGGGAAAAATGTGGGATTTGGGGGTAAATTGCAGGATTTTGGTGTAAAATGTGGGAATGCAGGGCAAAAATGTGGGATTTGGGAAGCAAAATGGGGGATTTTGGGGGGAAATTGCAGGATTTGGGGGTAAAATGTGCGGTTTTAGGGTAAAAATGGGGGATTTGGGGGGAAATCGCGGGATTTTGGGGGCAAATGTGGGAATTTGGTGTGAAATGTGCGAATTTGGGTCAAAATTGTGGGCTTTGGGAGGCGAAATGGGGGAATTTGGGGGGAAATCGCAGGACTTTGGAAGAAAAATGTGGGATTTGGGGGGCGAAATGTGGGAATTTGGGTCAAAAATGTGGGATTTGGGGGGCGAAATGTGGGAATTTGGGGGAAATTGCAGGATGTTGGGGCAAAAATGTGGGCTTCAGGGGGCGAAATGGGGGAATTTGGGGGGAAATCGCAGGACTTTGGAAGAAAAATGTGGGATTTGGGGGGCGAAATGTGGGAATTTGGGTCAAAAATGTGGGATTTGGGGGGCGAAATGTGGGAATTTGGGGGAAATTGCAGGATGTTGGGGCAAAAATGTGGGCTTCAGGGGGCGAAATGTGGGATTTTGGTGCGAAATGTGGAATTTGGGGCAAAAATGCGGGATTTGGGGCGCGAAATGTGGGAATTTGGGGGGAAATTGCAGGATTTTGGGGCAAAAATGTGGGATTTGGGGGGCTAAACGGGGGAATTTGGGGGAAATCGCGGGATTTTGGGGGCAAAATGGGGGAATTTGGGGAAAAATGTGGGATTTGGGGGGCAAAATGTGGGATTTTGGTGTAAAATGTGGGGATTTGGGTCAAAAATGTGGGATTTTGGGGGGCGAAACGGGGGGATTTGGGGGGAAATCGTGGGATTTTGGGGCAAAAATGCGAGATTTGTCGAGCGAAATGGGTGAATTTGGGGCAAAAATGGGGGAATTTGGGGGGAAATCGTGGGATTTTGGGGGCAAAATGTGGGATTTTGGTGCAAAATGCAGGAATTTGGGGCAAAAATCGGGGATTTTTGGGGGAAATTGCAGGATTTTGGGGGCAAAACGTGCGGTTTTAGGGTAAAAATGGGGGATTTGGGGGGAAATCGCGGGATTTTGGGGGCAAAATGTGGGATATTGGTGTGAAATGTGGGAATTTGGGGCAAAAATGGGGGATTTGGGGGGCAAAATGGGGGATTTGGGGGGAAATCGTGGGATTTGGGAGGCAAAATGTGGGATTTTGGTGTAAAACGTGGGAATTTGGGGCAAAAATGTGGGATTTCGGGGGAAATAGCGGGATTTTGGGGGCGAAATGTGGGAATTTGGGTCAAAATTGTGGGCTTTGGGGGGCGAAATTGGGGAATTTGGGTCAAAAATGCGGGATTTGGGGGGCGAAATGTGGAAATTTGGTGTAAAAGGTGGGAATTTGGGTCAAAAATGTGGGATTTGGGGGGCGAAATGTGGGAATTTGGGGCGAAATTGCAGGATTTGGGGGCAAAATGTGGGGTTTTAGGGTAAAAATGGGGGATTTTGGGGGAAATCGTGGGGTTTTGGGTGGCAAAATGTGGGAATTTGGTGTGAAATGTGGGAATTTGGGTCAAAAATGTGGGATTTGGGGGGCGAAATGTGGGAATTTGGGGCAAAAATACAGGATTTTGGGGGCAAAATGTGGGAATTTGGTGTGAAATGTGGGAATTCAGGGCAAAAATGCGGGATTTGGGGGCAAAACTGTGGGATTTTGGGGGTAAATTGTGGGATTTTGGTGCAAAATGCAGGAATTTGGGGCAAAAATGGGGGATTTGTGGGGAAATCGTGGGATTTTGGGGGCAAAATGTTGGATTTTGGTGCGAAATGCGGGGATTTGGGTCAAAAATGTGGGATTTTGGGGGCAAAATGGGGGAATTTGGGTCAAAAATGTGGGATTTGGGGGGCAAAATGTGGGAATTTGGTGTAAAATGTGGGAATTTGGGGCAAAAATGGGGGATTTGGGGGGCGAAATTGGGGAATTTGGGGCAAAAATGCGGGATTTGGGGGGCAAAATGTGGGAATTTGGTGTGAAATGCGGAAATTTGGGGGAAAAATGTGGGATTTGGGGGGAAATTGCAGGATTTTGGTGTAAAATGTGGGAATGCAGGGCAAAAATGTGGGATTTGGGAAGCAAAATGTGGGATTTTGGGGGGAAATTGCAGGATTTGGGGGGCAAAATGTGCGGTTTTAGGGTAAAAATGGGGGATTTGGGGGGAAATCGCGGGATTTTGGGGGCAAAATGTGGGAATTGCGTGTGAAATGTGGGAATTTGGGTCAAAATTGTGCGCTTTGGGGGCGAAATGGGGGAATTTGGGGCAAAAATGCAGGATTTGGGGGGCGAAATGTGGGAATTTGGGTCAAAATTGTGGGCTTTGGGGGGCGAAATGTGGGAATTTGGGGCAAAAATGTGGGATTTGGGGGGCGAAATGTGGGAATTTGGTGTTAAAGTTGGGAATTCAGGGCAAAAATGTGGGATTTGGGGGGCAAAATGGGGGAATTTGGGGGGAAATCGCGGGACTTTGGAAGAAAACTGCGGAATTTGGGTGGTGAAATGTGGGAATTTGGGTCAAAAATGTGGGATTTGGGGGACGAAATGTGGGAATTTGGGGCGAAATTGCAGGATTTGGGGGCAAAATGTGGGGTTTTAGGGTAAAAATGGGGGATTTTGGGGGAAATCGTGGAATTTTGGGTGGCAAAATGTGGGAATTTGGTGTGAAATGTGGGAATTCAGGGCAAAAATGCGGGATTTTGGGGCAAAATGTGGGATTTTGGGGGTAAATTGTGGGATTTTGGTGCAAAATGCAGGAATTTGGGGCAAAAATGGGGGATTTGTGGGGAAATCGTGGGATTTTGGGGGCAAAATGTTGGATTTTGGTGCGAAATGCGGGGATTTGGGTCAAAAATGTGGGATTTTGGGGGCAAAATGTGGGAATTTGGTGTAAAATGTGGGAATTTGGGGCAAAAATGGGGGATTTGGGGGGCGAAATTGGGGAATTTGGGGCAAAAATGCGGGATTTGGGGGGCAAAATGTGGGATATTGGTGTGAAATGCGGAAATTTGGGGGAAAAATGTGGGATTTGGGGGTAAATTGCAGGATTTTGGTGTAAAATGTGGGAATGCAGGGCAAAAATGTGGGATTTGGGAAGCAAAATGGGGGATTTTGGGGGGAAATCGCGGGATTTTGGGGGCAAAATGTGGGAATTTGGTGTGAAATGTGCGAATTTGGGTCAAAATTGTGGGCTTTGGGGGGCGAAATGGGGGAATTTGGGGGGAAATCGCAGGACTTTGGATGAAAAATGTGGGATTTGGGGGGCGAAATGTGAGAATTTGGGTCAAAAATGTGGGATTTGGGTGGCGAAATGTGGGAATTTGGGGGAAATTGCAGGATGTTGGGGCAAAAATGTGGGCTTCAGGGGGCGAAATGTGGGATTTTGGTGCGAAATGTGGAATTTGGGGCAAAAATGCGGGATTTGGGGCGCGAAATGTGGGAATTTGGGGGGAAATCGCAGGACTTTGGAAGAAAAATGTGGGATTTGGGGGGCGAAATGTGGGAATTTGGGTCAAAAATGTGGGATTTGGGGGGCGAAATGTGGGAATTTGGGGGAAATTGCAGGATGTTGGGGCAAAAATGTGGGCTTCAGGGGGCGAAATGTGGGATTTTGGTGCGAAATGTGGAATTTGGGGCAAAAATGCGGGATTTGGGGCGCGAAATGTGGGAATTTGGGGGGAAATTGCAGGATTTTGGGGCAAAAATGTGGGATTTGGGGGGCTAAACGGGGGAATTTGGGGGAAATCGCGGGATTTTGGGGGCAAAATGGGGGAATTTGGTGCGAAATGCGGGGTTTGGGGTCAAAAATGCGTGATTTGGGGGCAAAATGGGGGAATTTGGGGAAAAATGTGGGATTTGGGGGGCAAAATGTGGGATTTTGGTGTAAAATGTGGGGATTTGGGTCAAAAATGTGGGATTTTGGGGGGCGAAACAGGGGGATTTGGGGGGAAATCGTGGGATTTTGGGGCAAAAATGCGAGATTTGTCGAGCGAAATGGGTGAATTTGGGGCAAAAATGGGGGAATTTGGGGGGAAATCGTGGGATTTTGGGGGCAAAATGTGGGATTTTGGTGCAAAATGCAGGAATTTGGGGCAAAAATCGGGGATTTTTGGGGGAAATTGCAGGATTTTGGGGGCAAAACGTGCGGTTTTAGGGTAAAAATGGGGGATTTGGGGGGAAATCGCGGGATTTTGGGGGCAAAATGTGGGATATTGGTGTGAAATGTGGGAATTTGGGGCAAAAATGGGGGATTTGGGGGGCAAAATGGGGGATTTGGGGGGAAATCGTGGGATTTGGGGGCCAAATGTGGGATTTTGGTGTAAAACGTGGGAATTTGGGGCAAAAATGTGGGATTTCGGGGGAAATAGCGGGATTTTGGGGGTGAAATGTGGGAATTTGGTGTCAAAATTGTGGGCTTTGGGGGGCGAAATTGGGGAATTTGGTTCAAAAATGCGGGATTTGGGTGGCGAAATGTGGGAATTTGGGTCAAAAATGTGGGATTTGGGGGGCGAAATGTGGGAATTTGGGGCGAAATTGCAGGATTTGGGGGCAAAATGTGCGGTTTTAGGGTAAAAATGGGGGATTTGGGGGGAAATCGCGGGATTTTGGGGGCAAATGTGGGAATTTGGTGTGAAATGTGCGAATTTGGGTCAAAATTGTGGGCTTTGGGAGGCGAAATGGGGGAATTTGGGGGGAAATCGCAGGACTTTGGAAGAAAAATGTGGGATTTGGGGGGCGAAATGTGGGAATTTGGGTCAAAATTGTGGGCTTTGGGGGGCGAAATTGGGGAATTTGGGTCAAAAATGTGGGATTTGGGGGGCGAAATGTGGAAATTTGGTGTAAAAGGTGGGAATTTGGGGCAAAAATGTGGGATTTGGGGGGCGAAATGTGGGAATTTGGGGCGAAATTGCAGGATTTGGGGGCAAAATGTGGGGTTTTAGGGTAAAAATGGGGGATTTTGGGGGAAATCGTGGGGTTTGGGGTGGCAAAATGTGGGAATTTGGTGTGAAATGTGGGAATTTGGGTCAAAAATGTGGGATTTGGGGGGCGAAATGTGGGAATTTGGGGCAAAAATACAGGATTTTGGGGGCAAAATGTGGGAATTTGGTGTTAAATGTGGGAATTTAGGGCAAAAATGCGGGATTTGGGGGCAAAAATGTGGGATTTTGGGGGTAAATTGTGGGATTTTGGTGCAAAATGCAGGAATTTGGGGCAAAAATGGGGGATTTGTGGGGAAATCGTGGGATTTTGGGGGCAAAATGTTGGATTTTGGTGCAAAATGCGGGGATTTGGGTCAAAAATGTGGGATTTGGGGGCAAAATGGGGGAATTTGGGTCAAAAATGTGGGATTTGGGGGCAAAATGTGGGAATTTGGTGTAAAATGTGGGAATTTGGGGCAAAAATGGGGGATTTGGGGGGCGAAATTGGGGAATTTGGGGCAAAAATGTGGGATTTGGGGGGCAAAATGTGGGATATTGGTGTGAAATGCGGAAATTTGGGGGGAAAATGTGGGATTTGGGCGGAAATTGCAGGATTTTGGTGTAAAATGTGGGAATGCAGGGCAAAAATGTGGGATTTGGGAAGCAAAATGGGGGATTTTGGGGGGAAATTGCAGGATTTGGGGGGCAAAATGTGCGGTTTTAGGGTAAAAATGGGGGATTTGGGGGGAAATCGCGGGATTTTGGGGGCAAAATGTGGGAATTGCGTGTGAAATGTGCGAATTTGGGTCAAAATTGTGCGCTTTGGGGGCGAAATGGGGGAATTTGGGGCAAAAATGCAGGATTTGGGGGGCGAAATGTGGGATATTGGTGTGAAATGCGGAAATTTGGGGGAAAAATGTGGGATTTGGGGGTAAATTGCAGGATTTTGGTGTAAAATGTGGGAATGCAGGGCAAAAATGTGGGATTTGGGAAGCAAAATGGGGGATTTTGGGGGGAAATTGCAGGATTTGGGGGTAAAATGTGCGGTTTTAGGGTAAAAATGGGGGATTTGGGGGGAAATCGCGGGATTTTGGGGGCAAATGTGGGAATTTGGTGTGAAATGTGCGAATTTGGGTCAAAATTGTGGGCTTTGGGAGGCGAAATGGGGGAATTTGGGGGGAAATCGCAGGACTTTGGAAGAAAAATGTGGGATTTGGGGGGCGAAATGTGGGAATTTGGGTCAAAAATGTGGGATTTGGGGGGCGAAATGTGGGAATTTGGGGGAAATTGCAGGATGTTGGGGCAAAAATGTGGGCTTCAGGGGGCGAAATGGGGGAATTTGGGGGGAAATCGCAGGACTTTGGAAGAAAAATGTGGGATTTGGGGGGCGAAATGTGGGAATTTGGGTCAAAAATGTGGGATTTGGGGGGCGAAATGTGGGAATTTGGGGGAAATTGCAGGATGTTGGGGCAAAAATGTGGGCTTCAGGGGGCGAAATGTGGGATTTTGGTGCGAAATGTGGAATTTGGGGCAAAAATGCGGGATTTGGGGCGCGAAATGTGGGAATTTGGGGGGAAATTGCAGGATTTTGGGGCAAAAATGTGGGATTTGGGGGGCTAAACGGGGGAATTTGGGGGAAATCGCGGGATTTTGGGGGCAAAATGGGGGAATTTGGGGAAAAATGTGGGATTTGGGGGGCAAAATGTGGGATTTTGGTGTAAAATGTGGGGATTTGGGTCAAAAATGTGGGATTTTGGGGGGCGAAACGGGGGGATTTGGGGGGAAATCGTGGGATTTTGGGGCAAAAATGCGAGATTTGTCGAGCGAAATGGGTGAATTTGGGGCAAAAATGGGGGAATTTGGGGGGAAATCGTGGGATTTTGGGGGCAAAATGTGGGATTTTGGTGCAAAATGCAGGAATTTGGGGCAAAAATCGGGGATTTTTGGGGGAAATTGCAGGATTTTGGGGGCAAAACGTGCGGTTTTAGGGTAAAAATGGGGGATTTGGGGGGAAATCGCGGGATTTTGGGGGCAAAATGTGGGATATTGGTGTGAAATGTGGGAATTTGGGGCAAAAATGGGGGATTTGGGGGGCAAAATGGGGGATTTGGGGGGAAATCGTGGGATTTGGGAGGCAAAATGTGGGATTTTGGTGTAAAACGTGGGAATTTGGGGCAAAAATGTGGGATTTCGGGGGAAATAGCGGGATTTTGGGGGCGAAATGTGGGAATTTGGGTCAAAATTGTGGGCTTTGGGGGGCGAAATTGGGGAATTTGGGTCAAAAATGCGGGATTTGGGGGGCGAAATGTGGAAATTTGGTGTAAAAGGTGGGAATTTGGGTCAAAAATGTGGGATTTGGGGGGCGAAATGTGGGAATTTGGGGCGAAATTGCAGGATTTGGGGGCAAAATGTGGGGTTTTAGGGTAAAAATGGGGGATTTTGGGGGAAATCGTGGGGTTTTGGGTG
The DNA here is from genome assembly GCF_036417535.1 of Chlamydotis macqueenii. Lineage (NCBI taxonomy): Eukaryota > Metazoa > Chordata > Aves > Otidiformes > Otididae > Chlamydotis > Chlamydotis macqueenii. The sequence continues at coordinate 939,765 of NW_028239108.1, forward strand.
GCAAAATGTGGGAATTTGGTGTGAAATGTGGGAATTTGGGTCAAAAATGTGGGATTTGGGGGGCGAAATGTGGGAATTTGGGGCAAAAATACAGGATTTTGGGGGCAAAATGTGGGAATTTGGTGTGAAATGTGGGAATTCAGGGCAAAAATGCGGGATTTGGGGGCAAAACTGTGGGATTTTGGGGGTAAATTGTGGGATTTTGGTGCAAAATGCAGGAATTTGGGGCAAAAATGGGGGATTTGTGGGGAAATCGTGGGATTTTGGGGGCAAAATGTTGGATTTTGGTGCGAAATGCGGGGATTTGGGTCAAAAATGTGGGATTTTGGGGGCAAAATGGGGGAATTTGGGTCAAAAATGTGGGATTTGGGGGGCAAAATGTGGGAATTTGGTGTAAAATGTGGGAATTTGGGGCAAAAATGGGGGATTTGGGGGGCGAAATTGGGGAATTTGGGGCAAAAATGCGGGATTTGGGGGGCAAAATGTGGGAATTTGGTGTGAAATGCGGAAATTTGGGGGAAAAATGTGGGATTTGGGGGGAAATTGCAGGATTTTGGTGTAAAATGTGGGAATGCAGGGCAAAAATGTGGGATTTGGGAAGCAAAATGTGGGATTTTGGGGGGAAATTGCAGGATTTGGGGGGCAAAATGTGCGGTTTTAGGGTAAAAATGGGGGATTTGGGGGGAAATCGCGGGATTTTGGGGGCAAAATGTGGGAATTGCGTGTGAAATGTGGGAATTTGGGTCAAAATTGTGCGCTTTGGGGGCGAAATGGGGGAATTTGGGGCAAAAATGCAGGATTTGGGGGGCGAAATGTGGGAATTTGGGTCAAAATTGTGGGCTTTGGGGGGCGAAATGTGGGAATTTGGGGCAAAAATGTGGGATTTGGGGGGCGAAATGTGGGAATTTGGTGTTAAAGTTGGGAATTCAGGGCAAAAATGTGGGATTTGGGGGGCAAAATGGGGGAATTTGGGGGGAAATCGCGGGACTTTGGAAGAAAACTGCGGAATTTGGGTGGTGAAATGTGGGAATTTGGGTCAAAAATGTGGGATTTGGGGGACGAAATGTGGGAATTTGGGGCGAAATTGCAGGATTTGGGGGCAAAATGTGGGGTTTTAGGGTAAAAATGGGGGATTTTGGGGGAAATCGTGGAATTTTGGGTGGCAAAATGTGGGAATTTGGTGTGAAATGTGGGAATTCAGGGCAAAAATGCGGGATTTTGGGGCAAAATGTGGGATTTTGGGGGTAAATTGTGGGATTTTGGTGCAAAATGCAGGAATTTGGGGCAAAAATGGGGGATTTGTGGGGAAATCGTGGGATTTTGGGGGCAAAATGTTGGATTTTGGTGCGAAATGCGGGGATTTGGGTCAAAAATGTGGGATTTTGGGGGCAAAATGTGGGAATTTGGTGTAAAATGTGGGAATTTGGGGCAAAAATGGGGGATTTGGGGGGCGAAATTGGGGAATTTGGGGCAAAAATGCGGGATTTGGGGGGCAAAATGTGGGATATTGGTGTGAAATGCGGAAATTTGGGGGAAAAATGTGGGATTTGGGGGTAAATTGCAGGATTTTGGTGTAAAATGTGGGAATGCAGGGCAAAAATGTGGGATTTGGGAAGCAAAATGGGGGATTTTGGGGGGAAATCGCGGGATTTTGGGGGCAAAATGTGGGAATTTGGTGTGAAATGTGCGAATTTGGGTCAAAATTGTGGGCTTTGGGGGGCGAAATGGGGGAATTTGGGGGGAAATCGCAGGACTTTGGATGAAAAATGTGGGATTTGGGGGGCGAAATGTGAGAATTTGGGTCAAAAATGTGGGATTTGGGTGGCGAAATGTGGGAATTTGGGGGAAATTGCAGGATGTTGGGGCAAAAATGTGGGCTTCAGGGGGCGAAATGTGGGATTTTGGTGCGAAATGTGGAATTTGGGGCAAAAATGCGGGATTTGGGGCGCGAAATGTGGGAATTTGGGGGGAAATCGCAGGACTTTGGAAGAAAAATGTGGGATTTGGGGGGCGAAATGTGGGAATTTGGGTCAAAAATGTGGGATTTGGGGGGCGAAATGTGGGAATTTGGGGGAAATTGCAGGATGTTGGGGCAAAAATGTGGGCTTCAGGGGGCGAAATGTGGGATTTTGGTGCGAAATGTGGAATTTGGGGCAAAAATGCGGGATTTGGGGCGCGAAATGTGGGAATTTGGGGGGAAATTGCAGGATTTTGGGGCAAAAATGTGGGATTTGGGGGGCTAAACGGGGGAATTTGGGGGAAATCGCGGGATTTTGGGGGCAAAATGGGGGAATTTGGTGCGAAATGCGGGGTTTGGGGTCAAAAATGCGTGATTTGGGGGCAAAATGGGGGAATTTGGGGAAAAATGTGGGATTTGGGGGGCAAAATGTGGGATTTTGGTGTAAAATGTGGGGATTTGGGTCAAAAATGTGGGATTTTGGGGGGCGAAACAGGGGGATTTGGGGGGAAATCGTGGGATTTTGGGGCAAAAATGCGAGATTTGTCGAGCGAAATGGGTGAATTTGGGGCAAAAATGGGGGAATTTGGGGGGAAATCGTGGGATTTTGGGGGCAAAATGTGGGATTTTGGTGCAAAATGCAGGAATTTGGGGCAAAAATCGGGGATTTTTGGGGGAAATTGCAGGATTTTGGGGGCAAAACGTGCGGTTTTAGGGTAAAAATGGGGGATTTGGGGGGAAATCGCGGGATTTTGGGGGCAAAATGTGGGATATTGGTGTGAAATGTGGGAATTTGGGGCAAAAATGGGGGATTTGGGGGGCAAAATGGGGGATTTGGGGGGAAATCGTGGGATTTGGGGGCCAAATGTGGGATTTTGGTGTAAAACGTGGGAATTTGGGGCAAAAATGTGGGATTTCGGGGGAAATAGCGGGATTTTGGGGGTGAAATGTGGGAATTTGGTGTCAAAATTGTGGGCTTTGGGGGGCGAAATTGGGGAATTTGGTTCAAAAATGCGGGATTTGGGTGGCGAAATGTGGGAATTTGGGTCAAAAATGTGGGATTTGGGGGGCGAAATGTGGGAATTTGGGGCGAAATTGCAGGATTTGGGGGCAAAATGTGCGGTTTTAGGGTAAAAATGGGGGATTTGGGGGGAAATCGCGGGATTTTGGGGGCAAAATGTGGGAATTGCGTGTGAAATGTGCGAATTTGGGTCAAAATTGTGCGCTTTGGGGGCGAAATGGGGGAATTTGGGGCAAAAATGCAGGATTTGGGGGGCGAAATGTGGGAATTTGGGTCAAAATTGTGGGCTTTGGGGGGCGAAATGTGGGAATTTGCGGCAAAAATGTGGGATTTGGGGGGCGAAATGTGGGAATTTGGTGTTAAAGTTGGGAATTCAGGGCAAAAATGTGGGCTTTGGGGGGCAAAATGGGGGAATTTGGGGGGAAATCGCGGGACTTTGGAAGAAAAATGCGGGATTTGGGTGGCGAAATGTGGGAATTTGGGTCAAAAATGTGGGATTTGGGGGGCAAAATGTGGGAATTTGGGGCGAAATTGCAGGATTTGGGGGCAAAATGTGGGGTTTTAGGGTAAAAATGGGGGATTTTGGGGGAAATCGTGGAATTTTGGGTGGCAAAATGTGGGAATTTGGTGTGAAATGCGGGAATTTGGGGCAAAATGTGGGATTTTGGGGAAAAATTGCGGGATTTTGAGGGGAAAATTGCAGGATTTGGGTGCAAAATGTGGGGTTTTAGGTCAAAAATGGGGGATTTTGGGGGAAATCGTGGGGTTTGGGGTGGCAAAATGTGGGAATTTGGTGTGAAATGTGGGAATTTGGGGCAAAAATGTGGGATTTGGGGGGCAAAATGTGGGAATTTGGGTCAAAAATACAGGATTTTGGGGGCAAAATGTGGGAATTTGGTGTTAAATGTGGGAATTCAGGGCAAAAATGCAGGATTTGGGGGCAAAATGTGGGATTTTGGGGGTAAATTGTGGGATTTTGGTGCAAAATGCAGGAATTTGGGGCAAAAATGGGGGATTTGTGGGGAAATCGTGGGATTTTGGGGGCAAAATGTTGGATTTTGGTGCAAAATGCGGGGATTTGGGTCAAAAATGTGGGATTTGGGGGCAAAATGGGGGAATTTGGAGCAAAAATGTGGGATTTGGGGGCAAAATGTGGGAATTTGGTGTAAAATGTGGGAATTTGGGGCAAAAATGGGGGATTTGGGGGGCGAAATTGGGGAATTTGGGGCAAAAATGCGGGATTTGGGGGGCAAAATGTGGGATATTGGTGTGAAATGCGGAAATTTGGGGGAAAAATGTGGGATTTGGGGGTAAATTGCAGGATTTTGGTGTAAAATGTGGGAATGCAGGGCAAAAATGTGGGATTTGGGAAGCAAAATGGGGGATTTGGGGGGGAAATTGCAGGATTTGGGGGGCAAAATGTGCGGTTTTAGGGTAAAAATGGGGGATTTGGGGGGAAATCGCGGGATTTTGGGGGCAAAATGTGGGAATTTGGTGTGAAATGTGCGAATTTGGGTCAAAATTGTGGGCTTTGGGGGGCGAAATGGGGGAATGTGGGGGGAAATCGCAGGACTTTGGAAGAAAAATGTGGGATTTGGGGGGCGAAATGTGGGAATTTGGGTCAAAAATGTGGGATTTGGGGGGCAAAAATGTGGGAATTTGGGGGAAATTGCAGGATGTTGGGGCAAAAATGTGGGCTTCAGGGGGCGAAATGTGGGATTTTGGTGCGAAATGTGGAATTTGGGGCAAAAATGTGGGATTTGGGGGGCTAAACGGGGGAATTTGGGGGAAATCGCGGGATTTTGGGGGCAAAATGGGGGAATTTGGTGCGAAATGCGGGGTTTGGGGTCAAAAATGCGTGATTTGGGGGCAAAATGGGGGAATTTGGGGAAAAATGTGGGATTTGGGGGGCAAAATGTGGGATTTTGGTGTAAAATGTGGGGATTTGGGTCAAAAATGTGGGATTTTGGGGGGCGAAACGGGGGGATTTGGGGGGAAATCGTGGGATTTTGGGGCAAAAATGCGAGATTTGTCGAGCGAAATGGGTGAATTTGGGGCAAAAATGGGGGAATTTGGGGGGAAATCGTGGGATTTTGGGGGCAAAATGTGGGATTTTGGTGCAAAATGCAGGAATTTGGGGCAAAAATCGGGGATTTTTGGGGGAAATTGCAGGATTTGGGGGGCAAAACGTGCGGTTTTAGGGTAAAAATGGGGGATTTGGGGGGAAATCGCGGGATTTTGGGGGCAAAATGTGGGATATTGGTGTGAAATGTGGGAATTTGGGGCAAAAATGGGGGATTTGGGGGGCAAAATGGGGGATTTGGGGGGAAATCGTGGGATTTGGGAGGCAAAATGTGGGATTTTGGTGTAAAACGTGGGAATTTGGGGCAAAAATGTGGGATTTCGGGGGAAATAGCGGGATTTTGGGGGTGAAATGTGGGAATTTGGGTCAAAATTGTGGGCTTTGGGGGGCGAAATTGGGGAATTTGGGTCAAAAATGTGGGATTTGGGGGGCGAAATGTGGAAATTTGGTGTAAAAGGTGGGAATTTGGGGCAAAAATGTGGGATTTGGGGGGCGAAATGTGGGAATTTGGGGCGAAATTGCAGGATTTGGGGGCAAAATGTGGGGTTTTAGGGTAAAAATGGGGGATTTTGGGGGAAATCGTGGGGTTTTGGGTGGCAAAATGTGGGAATTTGGTGTGAAATGTGGGAATTTGGGGCAAAAATGTGGGATTTGGGGGGCGAAATGTGGGAATTTGGGGCAAAAATACAGGATTTTGGGGGCAAAATGTGGGAATTTGGTGTGAAATGTGGGAATTCAGGGCAAAAATGCGGGATTTGGGGGCAAAAATGTGGGATTTTGGGGGTAAATTGTGGGATTTTGGTGCAAAATGCAGGAATTTGGGGCAAAAATGGGGGATTTGTGGGGAAATCGTGGGATTTTGGGGGCAAAATGTTGGATTTTGGTGCGAAATGCGGGGATTTGGGTCAAAAATGTGGGATTTGGGGGCAAAATGGGGGAATTTGGGGCAAAAATGTGGGATTTGGGGGGCAAAATGTGGGAATTTGGTGTAAAATGTGGGAATTTGGGTCAAAATTGTGGGCTTTGGGGGGCGAAATTGGGGAATTTGGGGCAAAAATGTGGGCTTTGGGGGGCAAAATGTGGGATATTGGTGTGAAATCCGGAAATTTGGGGGGAAAATATGGGATTTGGGCGGAAATTGCAGGATTTTGGTGTAAAATGTGGGAATGCAGGGCAAAAATGTGGGATTTGGGAAGCAAAATGGGGGATTTTGGGGGGAAATTGCAGGATTTGGGGGGCAAAATGTGGGGTTTTAGGGTAAAAATGGGGGATTTGGGGGGAAATCGCGGGATTTTGGGGGCAAAATGTGGGAATTGCGTGTGAAATGTGCGAATTTGGGTCAAAATTGTGCGCTTTGGGGGCGAAATGGGGGAATTTGGGGCAAAAATGCAGGATTTGGGGGGCGAAATGTGGGAATTTGGGTCAAAAATGTGGGATTTGGGGGGCGAAATGTGGGAATTTGCGGCAAAAATGTGGGATTTGGGGGGCGAAATGTGGGAATTTGGTGTTAAAGTTGGGAATTCAGGGCAAAAATGTGGGATTTGGGGGGCAAAATGGGGGAATTTGGGGGGAAATCGCGGGACTTTGGAAGAAAAATGCGGGATTTGGGTGGCGAATTGTGGGAATTTGGGTCAAAAATGTGGGATTTGGGGGGCGAAATGTGGGAATTTGGGGCGAAATTGCAGGATTTGGGGGCAAAATGTGGGGTTTTAGGGTAAAAATGGGGGATTTTGGGGGAAATCGTGGAATTTTGGGTGGCAAAATGTGGGAATTTGGTGTGAAATGCGGGAATTTGGGGCAAAATGTGGGATTTTGGGGAAAAATTGCGGGATTTTGAGGGGAAAATTGCAGGATTTGGGTGCAAAATGTGGGGTTTTAGGTCAAAAATGGGGGATTTTGGGGGAAATCGTGGGGTTTTGGGTGGCAAAATGTGGGTATTTGGTGTGAAATGTGGGAATTTGGGGCAAAAATGTGGGATTTGGGGGGCAAAATGTGGGAATTTGGGTCAAAAATACAGGATTTTGGGGGCAAAATGTGGGAATTTGGTGTTAAATGTGGGAATTCAGGGCAAAAATGCAGGATTTGGGGGCAAAATGTGGGATTTTGGGGGTAAATTGTGGGATTTTGGTGCAAAATGCAGGAATTTGGGGCAAAAATGGGGGATTTGTGGGGAAATCGTGGGATTTTGGGGGCAAAATGTTGGATTTTGGTGCAAAATGCGGGGATTTGGGTCAAAAATGTGGGATTTGGGGGCAAAATGGGGGAATTTGGGTCAAAAATGTGGGATTTGGGGGCAAAATGTGGGAATTTGGTGTAAAATGTGGGAATTTGGGGCAAAAATGGGGGATTTGGGGGGCGAAATTGGGGAATTTGGGGCAAAAATGCGGGATTTGGGGGGCAAAATGTGGGATATTGGTGTGAAATGCGGAAATTTGGGGGAAAAATGTGGGATTTGGGGGTAAATTGCAGGATTTTGGTGTAAAATGTGGGAATGCAGGGCAAAAATGTGGGATTTGGGAAGCAAAATGGGGGATTTTGGGGGGAAATTGCAGGATTTGGGGGGCAAAATGTGCGGTTTTAGGGTAAAAATGGGGGATTTGGGGGGAAATCGCGGGATTTTGGGGGCAAATGTGGGAATTTGGTGTAAAATGTGCGAATTTGGGTCAAAATTGTGGGCTTTGGGGGGCGAAATGGGGGAATTTGGGGGGAAATCGCAGGACTTTGGAAGAAAAATGTGGGATTTGGGCGGCGAAATGTGGGAATTTGGGTCAAAAATGTGGGATTTGGGGGGCGAAATGTGGGAATTTGGGGGAAATTGCAGGATGTTGGGGCAAAAATGTGGGCTTCAGGGGGCGAAATGGGGGAATTTGGGGGGAAATCGCAGGACTTTGGAAGAAAAATGTGGGATTTGGGGGGCGAAATGTGGGAATTTGGGTCAAAAATGTGGGATTTGGGGGGCGAAATGTGGGAATTTGGGGGAAATTGCAGGATGTTGGGGCAAAAATGTGGGCTTCAGGGGGCGAAATGTGGGATTTTGGTGCGAAATGTGGAATTTGGGGCAAAAATGCGGGATTTGGGGCGCGAAATGTGGGAATTTGGGGGGAAATTGCAGGATTTTGGGGCAAAAATGTGGGATTTGGGGGGCTAAACGGGGGAATTTGGGGGAAATCGCGGGATTTTGGGGGCAAAATGGGGGAATTTGGTGCGAAATGCGGGGTTTGGGGTCAAAAATGCGTGATTTGGGGGCAAAATGGGGGAATTTGGGGAAAAATGTGGGATTTGGGGGGCAAAATGTGGGATTTTGGTGTAAAATGTGGGGATTTGGGTCAAAAATGTGGGATTTTGGGGGGCGAAACGGGGGGATTTGGGGGGAAATCGTGGGATTTTGGGGCAAAAATGCGAGATTTGTCGAGCGAAATGGGTGAATTTGGGGCAAAAATGGGGGAATTTGGGGGGAAATCGTGGGATTTTGGGGGCAAAATGTGGGATTTTGGTGCAAAATGCAGGAATTTGGGGCAAAAATGGGGGATTTTTGGGGGAAATTGCAGGATTTTGGGGGCAAAACGTGCGGTTTTAGGGTAAAAATGGGGGATTTGGGGGGAAATCGCGGGATTTTGGGGGCAAAATGTGGGATATTGGTGTGAAATGTGGGAATTTGGGGCAAAAATGGGGGATTTGGGGGGCAAAATGGGGGATTTGGGGGGAAATCGTGGGATTTGGGAGGCAAAATGTGGGATTTTGGTGTAAAACGTGGGAATTTGGGGCAAAAATGTGGGATTTCGGGGGAAATAGCGGGATTTTGGGGGCGAAATGTGGGAATTTGGGTCAAAATTGTGGGCTTTGGGGGGCGAAATTGGGGAATTTGGGTCAAAAATGTGGGATTTGGGGGGCGAAATGTGGAAATTTGGTGTAAAAGGTGGGAATTTGGGTCAAAAATGTGGGATTTGGGGGGCGAAATGTGGGAATTTGGGGCGAAATTGCAGGATTTGGGGGCAAAATGTGGGGTTTTAGGGTAAAAATGGGGGATTTTGGGGGAAATCGTGGGGTTTGGGGTGGCAAAATGTGGGAATTTGGTGTGAAATGTGGGAATTTGGGGCAAAAATGTGGGATTTGGGGGGCGAAATGTGGGAATTTGGGGCAAAAATACAGGATTTTGGGGGCAAAATGTGGGAATTTGGTGTGAAATGTGGGAATTCAGGGCAAAAATGGGGGATTTGGGGGCAAAACTGTGGGATTTTGGGGGTAAATTGTGGGATTTTGGTGCAAAATGCAGGAATTTGGGGCAAAAATGGGGGATTTGTGGGGAAATCGTGGGATTTTGGGGGCAAAATGTTGGATTTTGGTGCGAAATGCGGGGATTTGGGTCAAAAATGTGGGATTTTGGGGGCAAAATGGGGGAATTTGGGTCAAAAATGTGGGATTTGGGGGGCAAAATGTGGGAATTTGGTGTAAAATGTGGGAATTTGGGGCAAAATTGTGGGCTTTGGGGGGCGAAATTGGGGAATTTGGGGCAAAAATGTGGGATTTGGGGGGCAAAATGTGGGATATTGGTGTGAAATGCGGAAATTTGGGGGGAAAATGTGGGATTTGGGGGGAAATTGCAGGATTTTGGGGGCAAAATGTGCGGTTTTAGGGTAAAAATGGGGGATTTGGGGGGAAATCGCGGGATTTTGGGGGCAAAATGTGGGAATTGCGTGTGAAATGTGGGAATTTGGGTCAAAATTGTGCGCTTTGGGGGCGAAATGGGGGAATTTGGGGCAAAAATGCAGGATTTGGGGGGCGAAATGTGGGAATTTGGGTCAAAATTGTGGGCTTTGGGGGGCGAAATGTGGGAATTTGGGGCAAAAATACGGGATTTTGGGGGCAAAATGTGGGAATTTGGTGTTAAATGTGGGAATTCAGGGCAAAAATGCAGGATTTGGGGGCAAAAATGTGGGATTTTGGGGGTAAATTGTGGGATTTTGGTGCAAAATGCAGGAATTTGGGGCAAAAATGGGGGATTTGTGGGGAAATCGTGGGATTTTTGGGGCAAAATGTTGGATTTTGGTGCAAAATGCGGGGATTTGGGTCAAAAATGTGGGATTTGGGGGCAAAATGGGGGAATTTGGGTCAAAAATGTGGGATTTGGGGGCAAAATGTGGGAATTTGGTGTAAAATGTGGGAATTTGGGGCAAAAATGGGGGATTTGGGGGGCGAAATTGGGGAATTTGGGGCAAAAATGCGGGATTTGGGGGGCAAAATGTGGGATATTGGTGTGAAATGCGGAAATTTGGGGGAAAAATGTGGGATTTGGGGGTAAATTGCAGGATTTTGGTGTAAAATGTGGGAATGCAGGGCAAAAATGTGGGATTTGGGAAGCAAAATGGGGGATTTTGGGGGGAAATTGCAGGATTTGGGGGGCAAAATGTGCGGTTTTAGGGTAAAAATGGGGGATTTGGGGGGAAATCGCGGGATTTTGGGGGCAAAATGTGGGAATTTGGTGTGAAATGTGCGAATTTGGGTCAAAATTGTGGGCTTTGGGGGGCGAAATGGGGGAATTTGGGGGGAAATCGCAGGACTTTGGAAGAAAAATGTGGGATTTGGGGGGCGAAATGTGGGAATTTGGGGGAAATTGCAGGATGTTGGGGCAAAAATGTGGGCTTCAGGGGGCGAAATGTGGGATTTTGGTGCGAAATGTGGAATTTGGGGCAAAAATGCGGGATTTGGGGCGCGAAATGTGGGAATTTGGGGGGAAATTGCAGGATTTTGGGGCAAAAATGTGGGATTTGGGTGGCAAAATGTGGGATTTTGGTGTAAAATGTGGGGATTTGGGTCAAAAATATGGGATTTTGGGGGGCAAAACGGGGGGATTTGGGGGGAAATCGTGGGATTTTGGGGTAAAAATGCGAGATTTGTCGAGCGAAATGGGTGAATTTGGGGCAAAAATGGGGGAATTTGGGGGGAAATCGTGGGATTTTGGGGGCAAAATGTGGGATTTTGGTGCAAAATGCAGGAATTTGGGGCAAAAATCGGGGATTTTTGGGGGAAATTGCAGGATTTTGGGGGCAAAACGTGCGGTTTTAGGGTAAAAATGGGGGATTTGGGGGGAAATCGCGGGATTTTGGGGGCAAAATGTGGGATATTGGTGTGAAATGTGGGAATTTGGGGCAAAAATGGGGGATTTGGGGGGCAAAATGGGGGATTTGGGGGGAAATCGTGGGATTTGGGAGGCAAAATGTGGGATTTTGGTGTAAAACGTGGGAATTTGGGGCAAAAATGTGGGATTTCGGGGGAAATAGCGGGATTTTGGGGGCGAAATGTGGGAATCTGGGTCAAAATTGTGGGCTTTGGGGGGCGAAATTGGGGAATTTGGGTCAAAAATGTGGGATTTGGGGGGCGAAATGTGGAAATTTGGTGTAAAAGGTGGGAATTTGGGTCAAAAATGTGGGATTTGGGGGGCGAAATGTGGGAATTTGGGGCGAAATTGCAGGATTTGGGGGCAAAATGTGGGGTTTTAGGGTAAAAATGGGGGATTTTGGGGGAAATCGTGGGGTTTTGGGTGGCAAAATGTGGGAATTTGGTGTGAAATGTGGGAATTTGGGGCAAAAATGTGGGATTTGGGGGGCGAAATGTGGGAATTTGGGGCAAAAATACAGGATTTTGGGGGCAAAATGTGGGAATTTGGTGTTAAATGTGGGAATTTAGGGCAAAAATGTGGGATTTGGGGGCAAAAATGTGGGATTTTGGGGGTAAATTGTGGGATTTTGGTGCAAAATGCAGGAATTTGGGGCAAAAATGGGGGATTTGTGGGGAAATCGTGGGATTTTGGGGGCAAAATGTTGGATTTTGGTGCAAAATGCGGGGATTTGGGTCAAAAATGTGGGATTTGGGGGCAAAATGGGGGAATTTGGGTCAAAAATGTGGGATTTGGGGGCAAAATGTGGGAATTTTGTGTAAAATGTGGGAATTTGGGGCAAAAATGGGGGATTTGGGGGGCGAAATTGGGGAATTTGGGGCAAAAATGTGGGATTTGGGGGGCAAAATGTGGGATATTGGTGTGAAATGCGGAAATTTGGGGGGAAAATGTGGGATTTGGGCGGAAATTGCAGGATTTTGGTGTAAAATGTGGGAATGCAGGGCAAAAATGTGGGATTTGGGAAGCAAAATGGGGGATTTTGGGGGGAAATTGCAGGATTTGGGGGGCAAAATGTGCGGTTTTAGGGTAAAAATGGGGGATTTGGGGGGAAATCGCGGGATTTTGGGGGCAAAATGTGGGAATTGCGTGTGAAATGTGCGAATTTGGGTCAAAATTGTGCGCTTTGGGGGCGAAATGGGGGAATTTGGGGCAAAAATGCAGGATTTGGGGGGCGAAATGTGGGATATTGGTGTGAAATGCGGAAATTTGGGGGAAAAATGTGGGATTTGGGGGTAAATTGCAGGATTTTGGTGTAAAATGTGGGAATGCAGGGCAAAAATGTGGGATTTGGGAAGCAAAATGGGGGATTTTGGGGGGAAATTGCAGGATTTGGGGGTAAAATGTGCGGTTTTAGGGTAAAAATGGGGGATTTGGGGGGAAATCGCGGGATTTTGGGGGCAAATGTGGGAATTTGGTGTGAAATGTGCGAATTTGGGTCAAAATTGTGGGCTTTGGGAGGCGAAATGGGGGAATTTGGGGGGAAATCGCAGGACTTTGGAAGAAAAATGTGGGATTTGGGGGGCGAAATGTGGGAATTTGGGTCAAAAATGTGGGATTTGGGGGGCGAAATGTGGGAATTTGGGGGAAATTGCAGGATGTTGGGGCAAAAATGTGGGCTTCAGGGGGCGAAATGGGGGAATTTGGGGGGAAATCGCAGGACTTTGGAAGAAAAATGTGGGATTTGGGGGGCGAAATGTGGGAATTTGGGTCAAAAATGTGGGATTTGGGGGGCGAAATGTGGGAATTTGGGGGAAATTGCAGGATGTTGGGGCAAAAATGTGGGCTTCAGGGGGCGAAATGTGGGATTTTGGTGCGAAATGTGGAATTTGGGGCAAAAATGCGGGATTTGGGGCGCGAAATGTGGGAATTTGGGGGGAAATTGCAGGATTTTGGGGCAAAAATGTGGGATTTGGGGGGCTAAACGGGGGAATTTGGGGGAAATCGCGGGATTTTGGGGGCAAAATGGGGGAATTTGGGGAAAAATGTGGGATTTGGGGGGCAAAATGTGGGATTTTGGTGTAAAATGTGGGGATTTGGGTCAAAAATGTGGGATTTTGGGGGGCGAAACGGGGGGATTTGGGGGGAAATCGTGGGATTTTGGGGCAAAAATGCGAGATTTGTCGAGCGAAATGGGTGAATTTGGGGCAAAAATGGGGGAATTTGGGGGGAAATCGTGGGATTTTGGGGGCAAAATGTGGGATTTTGGTGCAAAATGCAGGAATTTGGGGCAAAAATCGGGGATTTTTGGGGGAAATTGCAGGATTTTGGGGGCAAAACGTGCGGTTTTAGGGTAAAAATGGGGGATTTGGGGGGAAATTGCGGGATTTTGGGGGCAAAATGTGGGATATTGGTGTGAAATGTGGGAATTTGGGGCAAAAATGGGGGATTTGGGGGGCAAAATGGGGGATTTGGGGGGAAATCGTGGGATTTGGGAGGCAAAATGTGGGATTTTGGTGTAAAACGTGGGAATTTGGGGCAAAAATGTGGGATTTCGGGGGAAATAGCGGGATTTTGGGGGCGAAATGTGGGAATTTGGGTCAAAATTGTGGGCTTTGGGGGGCGAAATTGGGGAATTTGGGTCAAAAATGCGGGATTTGGGGGGCGAAATGTGGAAATTTGGTGTAAAAGGTGGGAATTTGGGTCAAAAATGTGGGATTTGGGGGGCGAAATGTGGGAATTTGGGGCGAAATTGCAGGATTTGGGGGCAAAATGTGGGGTTTTAGGGTAAAAATGGGGGATTTTGGGGGAAATCGTGGGGTTTTGGGTGGCAAAATGTGGGAATTTGGTGTGAAATGTGGGAATTTGGGGCAAAAATGTGGGATTTGGGGGGCGAAATGTGGGAATTTGGGGCAAAAATACAGGATTTTGGGGGCAAAATGTGGGAATTTGGTGTGAAATGTGGGAATTCAGGGCAAAAATGCGGGATTTGGGGGCAAAACTGTGGGATTTTGGGGGTAAATTGTGGGATTTTGGTGCAAAATGCAGGAATTTGGGGCAAAAATGGGGGATTTGTGGGGAAATCGTGGGATTTTGGGGGCAAAATGTTGGATTTTGGTGCGAAATGCGGGGATTTGGGTCAAAAATGTGGGATTTTGGGGGCAAAATGGGGGAATTTGGGTCAAAAATGTGGGATTTGGGGGGCAAAATGTGGGAATTTGGTGTAAAATGTGGGAATTTGGGGCAAAAATGGGGGATTTGGGGGGCGAAATTGGGGAATTTGGGGCAAAAATGCGGGATTTGGGGGGCAAAATGTGGGATATTGGTGTGAAATGCGGAAATTTGGGGGAAAAATGTGGGATTTGGGGGGAAATTGCAGGATTTTGGTGTAAAATGTGGGAATGCAGGGCAAAAATGTGGGATTTGGGAAGCAAAATGTGGGATTTTGGGGGGAAATTGCAGGATTTGGGGGGCAAAATGTGCAGTTTTAGGGTAAAAATGGGGGATTTGGGGGGAAATCGCGGGATTTTGGGGGCAAAATGTGGGAATTGCGTGTGAAATGTGGGAATTTGGGTCAAAATTGTGCGCTTTGGGGGCGAAATGGGGGAATTTGGGGCAAAAATGCAGGATTTGGGGGGCGAAATGTGGGAATTTGGGTCAAAATTGTGGGCTTTGGGGGGCGAAATGTGGGAATTTGGGGCAAAAATGTGGGATTTGGGGGGCGAAATGTGGGAATTTGGTGTTAAAGTTGGGAATTCAGGGCAAAAATGTGGGATTTGGGGGGCAAAATGGGGGAATTTGGGGGGAAATCGCGGGACTTTGGAAGAAAACTGCGGAATTTGGGTGGTGAAATGTGGGAATTTGGGTCAAAAATGTGGGATTTGGGGGACGAAATGTGGGAATTTGGGGCGAAATTGCAGGATTTGGGGGCAAAATGTGGGGTTTTAGGGTAAAAATGGGGGATTTTTGGGGAAATCGTATAATTTTGGGTGGCAAAATGTGGGAATTTGGTGTGAAATGTGGGAATTCAGGGCAAAAATGCGGGATTTTGGGGCAAAATGTGGGATTTTGGGGGTAAATTGTGGGATTTTGGTGCAAAATGCAGGAATTTGGGGCAAAAATGGGGGATTTGTGGGGAAATCGTGGGATTTTGGGGGCAAAATGTTGGATTTTGGTGCGAAATGCGGGGATTTGGGTCAAAAATGTGGGATTTGGGGGCAAAATGTGGGAATTTGGTGTAAAATGTGGGAATTTGGGGCAAAAATGGGGGATTTGGGGGGCGAAATTGGGGAATTTGGGGCAAAAATGCGGGATTTGGGGGGCAAAATGTGGGATATTGGTGTGAAATGCGGAAATTTGGGGGAAAAATGTGGGATTTGGGGGTAAATTGCAGGATTTTGGTGTAAAATGTGGGAATGCAGGGCAAAAATGTGGGATTTGGGAAGCAAAATGGGGGATTTTGGGGGGAAATCGCGGGATTTTGGGGGCAAAATGTGGGAATTTGGTGTGAAATGTGCGAATTTGGGTCAAAATTGTGGGCTTTGGGGGGCGAAATGGGGGAATTTGGGGGGAAATCGCAGGACTTTGGATGAAAAATGTGGGATTTGGGGGGCGAAATGTGAGAATTTGGGTCAAAAATGTGGGATTTGGGTGGCGAAATGTGGGAATTTGGGGGAAATTGCAGGATGTTGGGGCAAAAATGTGGGCTTCAGGGGGCGAAATGTGGGATTTTGGTGCGAAATGTGGAATTTGGGGCAAAAATGCGGGATTTGGGGCGCGAAATGTGGGAATTTGGGGGGAAATCGCAGGACTTTGGAAGAAAAATGTGGGATTTGGGGGGCGAAATGTGGGAATTTGGGTCAAAAATGTGGGATTTGGGGGGCGAAATGTGGGAATTTGGGGGAAATTGCAGGATGTTGGGGCAAAAATGTGGGCTTCAGGGGGCGAAATGTGGGATTTTGGTGCGAAATGTGGAATTTGGGGCAAAAATGCGGTATTTGGGGCGCGAAATGTGGGAATTTGGGGGGAAATTGCAGGATTTTGGGGCAAAAATGTGGGATTTGGGGGGCTAAACGGGGGAATTTGGGGGAAATCGCGGGATTTTGGGGGCAAAATGGGGGAATTTGGTGCGAAATGCGGGGTTTGGGGTCAAAAATGCGTGATTTGGGGGCAAAATGGGGGAATTTGGGGAAAAATGTGGGATTTGGGGGGCAAAATGTGGGATTTTGGTGTAAAATGTGGGGATTTGGGTCAAAAATGTGGGATTTTGGGGGGCGAAACAGGGGGATTTGGGGGGAAATCGTGGGATTTTGGGGCAAAAATGCGAGATTTGTCGAGCGAAATGGGTGAATTTGGGGCAAAAATGGGGGAATTTGGGGGGAAATCGTGGGATTTTGGGGGCAAAATGTGGGATTTTGGTGCAAAATGCAGGAATTTGGGGCAAAAATCGGGGATTTTTGGGGGAAATTGCAGGATTTTGGGGGCAAAACGTGCGGTTTTAGGGTAAAAATGGGGGATTTGGGGGGAAATCGCGGGATTTTGGGGGCAAAATGTGGGATATTGGTGTGAAATGTGGGAATTTGGGGCAAAAATGGGGGATTTGGGGGGCAAAATGGGGGATTTGGGGGGAAATCGTGGGATTTGGGGGCCAAATGTGGGATTTTGGTGTAAAACGTGGGAATTTGGGGCAAAAATGTGGGATTTCGGGGGAAATAGCGGGATTTTGGGGGTGAAATGTGGGAATTTGGTGTCAAAATTGTGGGCTTTGGGGGGCGAAATTGGGGAATTTGGTTCAAAAATGCGGGATTTGGGTGGCGAAATGTGGGAATTTGGGTCAAAAATGTGGGATTTGGGGGGCGAAATGTGGGAATTTGGGGCGAAATTGCAGGATTTGGGGGCAAAATGTGGGGTTTTAGGGTAAAAATGGGGGATTTTGGGGGAAATCGTGGGGTTTTGGGTGGCAAAATGTGGGAATTTGGTGTGAAATGTGGGAATTTGGGGCAAAAATGTGGGATTTGGGGGGCGAAATGTGGGAATTTGGGGCAAAAATACAGGATTTTGGGGGCAAAATGTGGGAATTTGGTGTGAAATGTGGGAATTTCGGGCAAAAATGTGAGATTTGGGGGGCGAAATGTGGGAATTTGGTGTAAAATGTGGGAATTTGGGGCAAAATTGTGGGCTTTGGGGGGCGAAATTGGGGAATTTGGGGCAAAAATGTGGGCTTTGGGGGGCAAAATGTGGGATATTGGTGTGAAATGCGGAAATTTGGGGGGAAAATGTGGGATTTGGGGAGAAATTGCAGGATTTTGGTGTAAAATGTGGGAATGCAGGGCAAAAATGTGGGATTTGGGAAGCAAAATGGGGGATTTTGGGGGGAAATTGCAGGATTTGGGGGGCAAAATGTGCGGTTTTAGGGTAAAAATGGGGGATTTGGGGGGAAATCGCGGGATTTTGGGGGCAAAATGTGGGAATTGCGTGTGAAATGTGCGAATTTGGGTCAAAATTGTGCGCTTTGGGGGCGAAATGGGGGAATTTGGGGCAAAAATGCAGGATTTGGGGGGCGAAATGTGGGAATTTGGGTCAAAATTGTGGGCTTTGGGGGGCGAAATGTGGGAATTTGCGGCAAAAATGTGGGATTTGGGGGGCGAAATGTGGGAATTTGGTGTTAAAGTTGGGAATTCAGGGCAAAAATGTGGGCTTTGGGGGGCAAAATGGGGGAATTTGGGGGGAAATCGCGGGACTTTGGAAGAAAAATGCGGGATTTGGGTGGCGAAATGTGGGAATTTGGGTCAAAAATGTGGGATTTGGGGGGCAAAATGTGGGAATTTGGGGCGAAATTGCAGGATTTGGGGGCAAAATGTGGGGTTTTAGGGTAAAAATGGGGGATTTTGGGGGAAATCGTGGAATTTTGGGTGGCAAAATGTGGGAATTTGGTGTGAAATGCGGGAATTTGGGGCAAAATGTGGGATTTTGGGGAAAAATTGCGGGATTTTGAGGGGAAAATTGCAGGATTTGGGTGCAAAATGTGGGGTTTTAGGTCAAAAATGGGGGATTTTGGGGGAAATCGTGGGGTTTGGGGTGGCAAAATGTGGGAATTTGGTGTGAAATGTGGGAATTTGGGGCAAAAATGTGGGATTTGGGGGGCAAAATGTGGGAATTTGGGTCAAAAATACAGGATTTTGGGGGCAAAATGTGGGAATTTGGTGTTAAATGTGGGAATTCAGGGCAAAAATGCAGGATTTGGGGGCAAAATGTGGGATTTTGGGGGTAAATTGTGGGATTTTGGTGCAAAATGCAGGAATTTGGGGCAAAAATGGGGGATTTGGGGGGAAATCGTGGGATTTTGGGGGCAAAATGTTGGATTTTGGTGCAAAATGCGGGGATTTGGGTCAAAAATGTGGGATTTGGGGGCAAAATGGGGGAATTTGGGTCAAAAATGTGGGATTTGGGGGCAAAATGTGGGAATTTGGTGTAAAATGTGGGAATTTGGGGCAAAAATGGGGGATTTGGGGGGCGAAATTGGGGAATTTGGGGCAAAAATGCGGGATTTGGGGGGCAAAATGTGGGATATTGGTGTGAAATGCGGAAATTTGGGGGGAAAATGTGGGATTTGGGCGGAAATTGCAGGATTTTGGTGTAAAATGTGGGAATGCAGGGCAAAAATGTGGGATTTGGGAAGCAAAATGGGGGATTTGGGGGGGAAATTGCAGGATTTGGGGGGCAAAATGTGCGGTTTTAGGGTAAAAATGGGGGATTTGGGGGGAAATCGCGGGATTTTGGGGGCAAAATGTGGGAATTGCGTGTGAAATGTGCGAATTTGGGTCAAAATTGTGGGCTTTGGGGGGCGAAATGGGGGAATGTGGGGGGAAATCGCAGGACTTTGGAAGAAAAATGTGGGATTTGGGGGGCGAAATGTGGGAATTTGGGTCAAAAATGTGGGATTTGGGGGGCAAAAATGTGGGAATTTGGGGGAAATTGCAGGATGTTGGGGCAAAAATGTGGGCTTCAGGGGGCGAAATGTGGGATTTTGGTGCGAAATGTGGAATTTGGGGCAAAAATGTGGGATTTGGGGGGCTAAACGGGGGAATTTGGGGGAAATCGCGGGATTTTGGGGGCAAAATGGGGGAATTTGGTGCGAAATGCGGGGTTTGGGGTCAAAAATGCGTGATTTGGGGGCAAAATGGGGGAATTTGGGGAAAAATGTGGGATTTGGGGGGCAAAATGTGGGATTTTGGTGTAAAATGTGGGGATTTGGGTCAAAAATGTGGGATTTTGGGGGGCGAAACGGGGGGATTTGGGGGGAAATCGTGGGATTTTGGGGCAAAAATGCGAGATTTGTCGAGCGAAATGGGTGAATTTGGGGCAAAAATGGGGGAATTTGGGGGGAAATCGTGGGATTTTGGGGGCAAAATGTGGGATTTTGGTGCAAAATGCAGGAATTTGGGGCAAAAATCGGGGATTTTTGGGGGAAATTGCAGGATTTTGGGGGCAAAACGTGCGGTTTTAGGGTAAAAATGGGGGATTTGGGGGGAAATCGCGGGATTTTGGGGGCAAAATGTGGGATATTGGTGTGAAATGTGGGAATTTGGGGCAAAAATGGGGGATTTGGGGGGCAAAATGGGGGATTTGGGGGGAAATCGTGGGATTTGGGGGCCAAATGTGGGATTTTGGTGTAAAACGTGGGAATTTGGGGCAAAAATGTGGGATTTCGGGGGAAATAGCGGGATTTTGGGGGTGAAATGTGGGAATTTGGGTCAAAATTGTGGGCTTTGGGGGGCGAAATTGGGGAATTTGGGTCAAAAATGCGGGATTTGGGTGGCGAAATGTGGGAATTTGGGTCAAAAATGTGGGATTTGGGGGGCGAAATGTGGGAATTTGGGGCGAAATTGCAGGATTTGGGGGCAAAATGTGGGGTTTTAGGGTAAAAATGGGGGATTTTGGGGGAAATCGTGGGGTTTGGGGTGGCAAAATGTGGGAATTTGGTGTGAAATGTGGGAATTTGGGGCAAAAATGTGGGATTTGGGGGGCGAAATGTGGGAATTTGGGGCAAAAATACAGGATTTTGGGGGCAAAATGTGGGAATTTGGTGTGAAATGTGGGAATTCCGGGCAAAAATGCGGGATTTGGGGGCAAAAATGTGGGATTTTGGGGGTAAATTGTGGGATTTTGGTGCAAAATGCAGGAATTTGGGGCAAAAATGGGGGATTTGTGGGGAAATCGTGGGATTTTGGGGGCAAAATGTTGGATTTTGGTGCGAAATGCGGGGATTTGGGTCAAAAATGTGGGATTTTGGGGGCAAAATGGGGGAATTTGGGGCAAAAATGTGGGATTTGGGGGGCAAAATGTGGGAATTTGGTGTAAAATGTGGGAATTTGGGGCAAAATTGTGGGCTTTGGGGGGCGAAATTGGGGAATTTGGGGCAAAAATGTGGGCTTTGGGGGGCAAAATGTGGGATATTGGTGTGAAATGCGGAAATTTGGGGGGAAAATGTGGGATTTGGGCGGAAATTGCAGGATTTTGGTGTAAAATGTGGGAATGCAGGGCAAAAATGTAGGATTTGGGAAGCAAAATGGGGGATTTTGGGGGGAAATTGCAGGATTTGGGGGGCAAAATGTGCGGTTTTAGGGTAAAAATGGGGGATTTGGGGGGAAATCGCGGGATTTTGGGGGCAAAATGTGGGAATTGCGTGTGAAATGTGGGAATTTGGGTCAAAATTGTGCGCTTTGGGGGCGAAATGGGGGAATTTGGGGCAAAAATGCAGGATTTGGGGGGCGAAATGTGGGAATTTGGGTCAAAAATGTGGGATTTGGGGGGCGAAATGTGGGAATTTGCGGCAAAAATGTGGGATTTGGGGGGCGAAATGTGGGAATTTGGTGTTAAAGTTGGGAATTCAGGGCAAAAATGTGGGATTTGGGGGGCAAAATGTGGGAATTTGGGTCAAAAATACAGGATTTTGGGGGCAAAATGTGGGAATTTGGTGTTAAATGTGGGAATTCAGGGCAAAAATGCAGGATTTGGGGGCAAAATGTGGGATTTTGGGGGTAAATTGTGGGATTTTGGTGCAAAATGCAGGAATTTGGGGCAAAAATGGGGGATTTGTGGGGAAATCGTGGGATTTTGGGGGCAAAATGTTGGATTTTGGTGCAAAATGCGGGGATTTGGGTCAAAAATGTGGGATTTGGGGGCAAAATGGGGGAATTTGGAGCAAAAATGTGGGATTTGGGGGCAAAATGTGGGAATTTGGTGTAAAATGTGGGAATTTGGGGCAAAAATGGGGGATTTGGGGGGCGAAATTGGGGAATTTGGGGCAAAAATGCGGGATTTGGGGGGCAAAATGTGGGATATTGGTGTGAAATGCGGAAATTTGGGGGAAAAATGTGGGATTTGGGGGTAAATTGCAGGATTTTGGTGTAAAATGTGGGAATGCAGGGCAAAAATGTGGGATTTGGGAAGCAAAATGGGGGATTTTGGGGGGAAATTGCAGGATTTGGGGGGCAAAATGTGCGGTTTTAGGGTAAAAATGGGGGATTTGGGGGGAAATCGCGGGATTTTGGGGGCAAATGTGGGAATTTGGTGTGAAATGTGCGAATTTGGGTCAAAATTGTGGGCTTTGGGGCGCGAAATGGGGGAATTTGGGGGGAAATCGCAGGACTTTGGAAGAAAAATGTGGGATTTGGGCGGCGAAATGTGGGAATTTGGGTCAAAAATGTGGGATTTGGGGGGCGAAATGTGGGAATTTGGGGGAAATTGCAGGATGTTGGGGCAAAAATGTGGGCTTCAGGGGGCGAAATGGGGGAATTTGGGGGGAAATCGCAGGACTTTGGAAGAAAAATGTGGGATTTGGGGGGCGAAATGTGGGAATTTGGGTCAAAAATGTGGGATTTGGGGGGCGAAATGTGGGAATTTGGGGGAAATTGCAGGATGTTGGGGCAAAAATGTGGGCTTCAGGGGGCGAAATGTGGGATTTTGGTGCGAAATGTGGAATTTGGGGCAAAAATGCGGGATTTGGGGCGCGAAATGTGGGAATTTGGGGGGAAATTGCAGGATTTTGGGGCAAAAATGTGGGATTTGGGGGGCTAAACGGGGGAATTTGGGGGAAATCGCGGGATTTTGGGGGCAAAATGGGGGAATTTGGTGCGAAATGCGGGGTTTGGGGTCAAAAATGCGTGATTTGGGGGCAAAATGGGGGAATTTGGGGAAAAATGTGGGATTTGGGGGGCAAAATGTGGGATTTTGGTGTAAAATGTGGGGATTTGGGTCAAAAATGTGGGATTTTGGGGGGCGAAACGGGGGGATTTGGGGGGAAATCGTGGGATTTTGGGGCAAAAATGCGAGATTTGTCGAGCGAAATGGGTGAATTTGGGGCAAAAATGGGGGAATTTGGGGGGAAATCGTGGGATTTTGGGGGCAAAATGTGGGATTTTGGTGCAAAATGCAGGAATTTGGGGCAAAAATCGGGGATTTTTGGGGGAAATTGCAGGATTTTGGGGGCAAAACGTGCGGTTTTAGGGTAAAAATGGGGGATTTGGGGGGAAATCGCGGGATTTTGGGGGCAAAATGTGGGATATTGGTGTGAAATGTGGGAATTTGGGGCAAAAATGGGGGATTTGGGGGGCAAAATGGGGGATTTGGGGGGAAATCGTGGGATTTGGGAGGCAAAATGTGGGATTTTGGTGTAAAACGTGGGAATTTGGGGCAAAAATGTGGGATTTCGGGGGAAATAGCGGGATTTTGGGGGCGAAATGTGGGAATTTGGGTCAAAATTGTGGGCTTTGGGGGGCGAAATTGGGGAATTTGGGTCAAAAATGCGGGATTTGGGGGGCGAAATGTGGAAATTTGGTGTAAAAGGTGGGAATTTGGGGCAAAAATGTGGGATTTGGGGGGCGAAATGTGGGAATTTGGGGCGAAATTGCAGGATTTGGGGGCAAAATGTGGGGTTTTAGGGTAAAAATGGGGGATTTTGGGGGAAATCGTGGGGTTTTGGGTGGCAAAATGTGGGAATTTGGTGTGAAATGTGGGAATTTGGGGCAAAAATGTGGGATTTGGGGGGCGAAATGTGGGAATTTGGGGCAAAAATACAGGATTTTGGGGGCAAAATGTGGGAATTTGGTGTGAAATGTGGGAATTCAGGGCAAAAATGCGGGATTTGGGGGCAAAAATGTGGGATTTTGGGGGTAAATTGTGGGATTTTGGTGCAAAATGCAGGAATTTGGGGCAAAAATGGGGGATTTGTGGGGAAATCGTGGGATTTTGGGGGCAAAATGTTGGATTTTGGTGCGAAATGCGGGGATTTGGGTCAAAAATGTGGGATTTGGGGGCAAAATGGGGGAATTTGGGGCAAAAATGTGGGATTTGGGGGGCAAAATGTGGGAATTTGGTGTAAAATGTGGGAATTTGGGTCAAAATTGTGGGCTTTGGGGGGCGAAATTGGGGAATTTGGGGCAAAAATGTGGGCTTTGGGGGGCAAAATGTGGGATATTGGTGTGAAATGCGGAAATTTGGGGGGAAAATGTGGGATTTGGGCGGAAATTGCAGGATTTTGGTGTAAAATGTGGGAATGCAGGGCAAAAATGTAGGATTTGGGAAGCAAAATGGGGGATTTTGGGGGGAAATTGCAGGATTTGGGGGGCAAAATGTGCGGTTTTAGGGTAAAAATGGGGGATTTGGGGGGAAATCGCGGGATTTTGGGGGCAAAATGTGGGAATTTGGTGTGAAATGTGCGAATTTGGGTCAAAATTGTGCGCTTTGGGGGCGAAATGGGGGAATTTGGGGCAAAAATGCAGGATTTGGGGGGCGAAATGTGGGAATTTGGGTCAAAAATGTGGGATTTGGGGGGCGAAATGTGGGAATTTGGGGCAAAAATGTGGGATTTGGGGGGCGAAATGTGGGAATTTGGTGTTAAAGTTGGGAATTCAGGGCAAAAATGTGGGATTTGGGGGGCAAAATGGGGGAATTTGGGGGGAAATCGCGGGACTTTGGAAGAAAAATGCGGGATTTGGGTGGCGAATTGTGGGAATTTGGGTCAAAAATGTGGGATTTGGGGGGCGAAATGTGGGAATTTGGGGCGAAATTGCAGGATTTGGGGGCAAAATGTGGGGTTTTAGGGTAAAAATGGGGGATTTTGGGGGAAATCGTGGAATTTTGGGTGGCAAAATGTGGGAATTTGGTGTGAAATGCGGGAATTTGGGGCAAAATGTGGGATTTTGGGGAAAAATTGCGGGATTTTGAGGGGAAAATTGCAGGATTTGGGTGCAAAATGTGGGGTTTTAGGTCAAAAATGGGGGATTTTGGGGGAAATCGTGGGGTTTTGGGTGGCAAAATGTGGGTATTTGGTGTGAAATGTGGGAATTTGGGGCAAAAATGTGGGATTTGGGGGGCTAAACGGGGGAATTTGGGGGAAATCGCGGGATTTTGGGGGCAAAATGGGGGAATTTGGTGCGAAATGCGGGGTTTGGGGTCAAAAATGCGTGATTTGGGGGCAAAATGGGGGAATTTGGGGAAAAATGTGGGATTTGGGGGGCAAAATGTGGGATTTTGGTGTAAAATGTGGGGATTTGGGTCAAAAATGTGGGATTTTGGGGGGCGAAACGGGGGGATTTGGGGGGAAATCGTGGGATTTTGGGGCAAAAATGCGAGATTTGTCGAGCGAAATGGGTGAATTTGGGGCAAAAATGGGGGAATTTGGGGGGAAATCGTGGGATTTTGGGGGCAAAATGTGGGATTTTGGTGCAAAATGCAGGAATTTGGGGCAAAAATGGGGGATTTTTGGGGGAAATTGCAGGATTTTGGGGGCAAAACGTGCGGTTTTAGGGTAAAAATGGGGGATTTGGGGGGAAATCGCGGGATTTTGGGGGCAAAATGTGGGATATTGGTGTGAAATGTGGGAATTTGGGGCAAAAATGGGGGATTTGGGGGGCAAAATGGGGGATTTGGGGGGAAATCGTGGGATTTGGGAGGCAAAATGTGGGATTTTGGTGTAAAACGTGGGAATTTGGGGCAAAAATGTGGGATTTCGGGGGAAATAGCGGGATTTTGGGGGCGAAATGTGGGAATCTGGGTCAAAATTGTGGGCTTTGGGGGGCGAAATTGGGGAATTTGGGTCAAAAATGTGGGATTTGGGGGGCGAAATGTGGAAATTTGGTGTAAAAGGTGGGAATTTGGGGCAAAAATGTGGGATTTGGGGGGCGAAATGTGGGAATTTGGGGCGAAATTGCAGGATTTGGGGGCAAAATGTGGGGTTTTAGGGTAAAAATGGGGGATTTTGGGGGAAATCGTGGGGTTTGGGGTGGCAAAATGTGGGAATTTGGTGTGAAATGTGGGAATTTGGGTCAAAAATGTGGGATTTGGGGGGCGAAATGTGGGAATTTGGGGCAAAAATACAGGATTTTGGGGGCAAAATGTGGGAATTTGGTGTTAAATGTGGGAATTTAGGGCAAAAATGCGGGATTTGGGGGCAAAAATGTGGGATTTTGGGGGTAAATTGTGGGATTTTGGTGCAAAATGCAGGAATTTGGGGCAAAAATGGGGGATTTGTGGGGAAATCGTGGGATTTTGGGGGCAAAATGTTGGATTTTGGTGCAAAATGCGGGGATTTGGGTCAAAAATGTGGGATTTGGGGGCAAAATGGGGGAATTTGGGTCAAAAATGTGGGATTTGGGGGCAAAATGTGGGAATTTGGTGTAAAATGTGGGAATTTGGGGCAAAAATGGGGGATTTGGGGGGCGAAATTGGGGAATTTGGGGCAAAAATGTGGGATTTGGGGGGCAAAATGTGGGATATTGGTGTGAAATGCGGAAATTTGGGGGGAAAATGTGGGATTTGGGCGGAAATTGCAGGATTTTGGTGTAAAATGTGGGAATGCAGGGCAAAAATGTGGGATTTGGGAAGCAAAATGGGGGATTTTGGGGGGAAATTGCAGGATTTGGGGGGCAAAATGTGCGGTTTTAGGGTAAAAATGGGGGATTTGGGGGGAAATCGCGGGATTTTGGGGGCAAAATGTGGGAATTGCGTGTGAAATGTGCGAATTTGGGTCAAAATTGTGCGCTTTGGGGGCGAAATGGGGGAATTTGGGGCAAAAATGCAGGATTTGGGGGGCGAAATGTGGGATATTGGTGTGAAATGCGGAAATTTGGGGGAAAAATGTGGGATTTGGGGGTAAATTGCAGGATTTTGGTGTAAAATGTGGGAATGCAGGGCAAAAATGTGGGATTTGGGAAGCAAAATGGGGGATTTTGGGGGGAAATTGCAGGATTTGGGGGTAAAATGTGCGGTTTTAGGGTAAAAATGGGGGATTTGGGGGGAAATCGCGGGATTTTGGGGGCAAATGTGGGAATTTGGTGTGAAATGTGCGAATTTGGGTCAAAATTGTGGGCTTTGGGAGGCGAAATGGGGGAATTTGGGGGGAAATCGCAGGACTTTGGAAGAAAAATGTGGGATTTGGGGGGCGAAATGTGGGAATTTGGGTCAAAAATGTGGGATTTGGGGGGCGAAATGTGGGAATTTGGGGGAAATTGCAGGATGTTGGGGCAAAAATGTGGGCTTCAGGGGGCGAAATGGGGGAATTTGGGGGGAAATCGCAGGACTTTGGAAGAAAAATGTGGGATTTGGGGGGCGAAATGTGGGAATTTGGGTCAAAAATGTGGGATTTGGGGGGCGAAATGTGGGAATTTGGGGGAAATTGCAGGATGTTGGGGCAAAAATGTGGGCTTCAGGGGGCGAAATGTGGGATTTTGGTGCGAAATGTGGAATTTGGGGCAAAAATGCGGGATTTGGGGCGCGAAATGTGGGAATTTGGGGGGAAATTGCAGGATTTTGGGGCAAAAATGTGGGATTTGGGGGGCTAAACGGGGGAATTTGGGGGAAATCGCGGGATTTTGGGGGCAAAATGGGGGAATTTGGGGAAAAATGTGGGATTTGGGGGGCAAAATGTGGGATTTTGGTGTAAAATGTGGGGATTTGGGTCAAAAATGTGGGATTTTGGGGGGCGAAACGGGGGGATTTGGGGGGAAATCGTGGGATTTTGGGGCAAAAATGCGAGATTTGTCGAGCGAAATGGGTGAATTTGGGGCAAAAATGGGGGAATTTGGGGGGAAA
Source organism: Chlamydotis macqueenii (assembly GCF_036417535.1). Taxonomy (NCBI): domain Eukaryota; kingdom Metazoa; phylum Chordata; class Aves; order Otidiformes; family Otididae; genus Chlamydotis; species Chlamydotis macqueenii. The sequence continues at coordinate 967,030 of NW_028239108.1, forward strand.
TCGTGGGATTTTGGGGGCAAAATGTGGGATTTTGGTGCAAAATGCAGGAATTTGGGGCAAAAATCGGGGATTTTTGGGGGAAATTGCAGGATTTTGGGGGCAAAACGTGCGGTTTTAGGGTAAAAATGGGGGATTTGGGGGGAAATCGCGGGATTTTGGGGGCAAAATGTGGGATATTGGTGTGAAATGTGGGAATTTGGGGCAAAAATGGGGGATTTGGGGGGCAAAATGGGGGATTTGGGGGGAAATCGTGGGATTTGGGAGGCAAAATGTGGGATTTTGGTGTAAAACGTGGGAATTTGGGGCAAAAATGTGGGATTTCGGGGGAAATAGCGGGATTTTGGGGGCGAAATGTGGGAATTTGGGTCAAAATTGTGGGCTTTGGGGGGCGAAATTGGGGAATTTGGGTCAAAAATGCGGGATTTGGGGGGCGAAATGTGGAAATTTGGTGTAAAAGGTGGGAATTTGGGTCAAAAATGTGGGATTTGGGGGGCGAAATGTGGGAATTTGGGGCGAAATTGCAGGATTTGGGGGCAAAATGTGGGGTTTTAGGGTAAAAATGGGGGATTTTGGGGGAAATCGTGGGGTTTTGGGTGGCAAAATGTGGGAATTTGGTGTGAAATGTGGGAATTTGGGTCAAAAATGTGGGATTTGGGGGGCGAAATGTGGGAATTTGGGGCAAAAATACAGGATTTTGGGGGCAAAATGTGGGAATTTGGTGTGAAATGTGGGAATTCAGGGCAAAAATGCGGGATTTGGGGGCAAAACTGTGGGATTTTGGGGGTAAATTGTGGGATTTTGGTGCAAAATGCAGGAATTTGGGGCAAAAATGGGGGATTTGTGGGGAAATCGTGGGATTTTGGGGGCAAAATGTTGGATTTTGGTGCGAAATGCGGGGATTTGGGTCAAAAATGTGGGATTTTGGGGGCAAAATGGGGGAATTTGGGTCAAAAATGTGGGATTTGGGGGGCAAAATGTGGGAATTTGGTGTAAAATGTGGGAATTTGGGGCAAAAATGGGGGATTTGGGGGGCGAAATTGGGGAATTTGGGGCAAAAATGCGGGATTTGGGGGGCAAAATGTGGGAATTTGGTGTGAAATGCGGAAATTTGGGGGAAAAATGTGGGATTTGGGGGGAAATTGCAGGATTTTGGTGTAAAATGTGGGAATGCAGGGCAAAAATGTGGGATTTGGGAAGCAAAATGTGGGATTTTGGGGGGAAATTGCAGGATTTGGGGGGCAAAATGTGCGGTTTTAGGGTAAAAATGGGGGATTTGGGGGGAAATCGCGGGATTTTGGGGGCAAAATGTGGGAATTGCGTGTGAAATGTGGGAATTTGGGTCAAAATTGTGCGCTTTGGGGGCGAAATGGGGGAATTTGGGGCAAAAATGCAGGATTTGGGGGGCGAAATGTGGGAATTTGGGTCAAAATTGTGGGCTTTGGGGGGCGAAATGTGGGAATTTGGGGCAAAAATGTGGGATTTGGGGGGCGAAATGTGGGAATTTGGTGTTAAAGTTGGGAATTCAGGGCAAAAATGTGGGATTTGGGGGGCAAAATGGGGGAATTTGGGGGGAAATCGCGGGACTTTGGAAGAAAACTGCGGAATTTGGGTGGTGAAATGTGGGAATTTGGGTCAAAAATGTGGGATTTGGGGGACGAAATGTGGGAATTTGGGGCGAAATTGCAGGATTTGGGGGCAAAATGTGGGGTTTTAGGGTAAAAATGGGGGATTTTGGGGGAAATCGTGGAATTTTGGGTGGCAAAATGTGGGAATTTGGTGTGAAATGTGGGAATTCAGGGCAAAAATGCGGGATTTTGGGGCAAAATGTGGGATTTTGGGGGTAAATTGTGGGATTTTGGTGCAAAATGCAGGAATTTGGGGCAAAAATGGGGGATTTGTGGGGAAATCGTGGGATTTTGGGGGCAAAATGTTGGATTTTGGTGCGAAATGCGGGGATTTGGGTCAAAAATGTGGGATTTTGGGGGCAAAATGTGGGAATTTGGTGTAAAATGTGGGAATTTGGGGCAAAAATGGGGGATTTGGGGGGCGAAATTGGGGAATTTGGGGCAAAAATGCGGGATTTGGGGGGCAAAATGTGGGATATTGGTGTGAAATGCGGAAATTTGGGGGAAAAATGTGGGATTTGGGGGTAAATTGCAGGATTTTGGTGTAAAATGTGGGAATGCAGGGCAAAAATGTGGGATTTGGGAAGCAAAATGGGGGATTTTGGGGGGAAATCGCGGGATTTTGGGGGCAAAATGTGGGAATTTGGTGTGAAATGTGCGAATTTGGGTCAAAATTGTGGGCTTTGGGGGGCGAAATGGGGGAATTTGGGGGGAAATCGCAGGACTTTGGATGAAAAATGTGGGATTTGGGGGGCGAAATGTGAGAATTTGGGTCAAAAATGTGGGATTTGGGTGGCGAAATGTGGGAATTTGGGGGAAATTGCAGGATGTTGGGGCAAAAATGTGGGCTTCAGGGGGCGAAATGTGGGATTTTGGTGCGAAATGTGGAATTTGGGGCAAAAATGCGGGATTTGGGGCGCGAAATGTGGGAATTTGGGGGGAAATCGCAGGACTTTGGAAGAAAAATGTGGGATTTGGGGGGCGAAATGTGGGAATTTGGGTCAAAAATGTGGGATTTGGGGGGCGAAATGTGGGAATTTGGGGGAAATTGCAGGATGTTGGGGCAAAAATGTGGGCTTCAGGGGGCGAAATGTGGGATTTTGGTGCGAAATGTGGAATTTGGGGCAAAAATGCGGGATTTGGGGCGCGAAATGTGGGAATTTGGGGGGAAATTGCAGGATTTTGGGGCAAAAATGTGGGATTTGGGGGGCTAAACGGGGGAATTTGGGGGAAATCGCGGGATTTTGGGGGCAAAATGGGGGAATTTGGTGCGAAATGCGGGGTTTGGGGTCAAAAATGCGTGATTTGGGGGCAAAATGGGGGAATTTGGGGAAAAATGTGGGATTTGGGGGGCAAAATGTGGGATTTTGGTGTAAAATGTGGGGATTTGGGTCAAAAATGTGGGATTTTGGGGGGCGAAACAGGGGGATTTGGGGGGAAATCGTGGGATTTTGGGGCAAAAATGCGAGATTTGTCGAGCGAAATGGGTGAATTTGGGGCAAAAATGGGGGAATTTGGGGGGAAATCGTGGGATTTTGGGGGCAAAATGTGGGATTTTGGTGCAAAATGCAGGAATTTGGGGCAAAAATCGGGGATTTTTGGGGGAAATTGCAGGATTTTGGGGGCAAAACGTGCGGTTTTAGGGTAAAAATGGGGGATTTGGGGGGAAATCGCGGGATTTTGGGGGCAAAATGTGGGATATTGGTGTGAAATGTGGGAATTTGGGGCAAAAATGGGGGATTTGGGGGGCAAAATGGGGGATTTGGGGGGAAATCGTGGGATTTGGGGGCCAAATGTGGGATTTTGGTGTAAAACGTGGGAATTTGGGGCAAAAATGTGGGATTTCGGGGGAAATAGCGGGATTTTGGGGGTGAAATGTGGGAATTTGGTGTCAAAATTGTGGGCTTTGGGGGGCGAAATTGGGGAATTTGGTTCAAAAATGCGGGATTTGGGTGGCGAAATGTGGGAATTTGGGTCAAAAATGTGGGATTTGGGGGGCGAAATGTGGGAATTTGGGGCGAAATTGCAGGATTTGGGGGCAAAATGTGCGGTTTTAGGGTAAAAATGGGGGATTTGGGGGGAAATCGCGGGATTTTGGGGGCAAATGTGGGAATTTGGTGTGAAATGTGCGAATTTGGGTCAAAATTGTGGGCTTTGGGAGGCGAAATGGGGGAATTTGGGGGGAAATCGCAGGACTTTGGAAGAAAAATGTGGGATTTGGGGGGCGAAATGTGGGAATTTGGGTCAAAATTGTGGGCTTTGGGGGGCGAAATTGGGGAATTTGGGTCAAAAATGTGGGATTTGGGGGGCGAAATGTGGAAATTTGGTGTAAAAGGTGGGAATTTGGGGCAAAAATGTGGGATTTGGGGGGCGAAATGTGGGAATTTGGGGCGAAATTGCAGGATTTGGGGGCAAAATGTGGGGTTTTAGGGTAAAAATGGGGGATTTTGGGGGAAATCGTGGGGTTTGGGGTGGCAAAATGTGGGAATTTGGTGTGAAATGTGGGAATTTGGGTCAAAAATGTGGGATTTGGGGGGCGAAATGTGGGAATTTGGGGCAAAAATACAGGATTTTGGGGGCAAAATGTGGGAATTTGGTGTTAAATGTGGGAATTTAGGGCAAAAATGCGGGATTTGGGGGCAAAAATGTGGGATTTTGGGGGTAAATTGTGGGATTTTGGTGCAAAATGCAGGAATTTGGGGCAAAAATGGGGGATTTGTGGGGAAATCGTGGGATTTTGGGGGCAAAATGTTGGATTTTGGTGCAAAATGCGGGGATTTGGGTCAAAAATGTGGGATTTGGGGGCAAAATGGGGGAATTTGGGTCAAAAATGTGGGATTTGGGGGCAAAATGTGGGAATTTGGTGTAAAATGTGGGAATTTGGGGCAAAAATGGGGGATTTGGGGGGCGAAATTGGGGAATTTGGGGCAAAAATGTGGGATTTGGGGGGCAAAATGTGGGATATTGGTGTGAAATGCGGAAATTTGGGGGGAAAATGTGGGATTTGGGCGGAAATTGCAGGATTTTGGTGTAAAATGTGGGAATGCAGGGCAAAAATGTGGGATTTGGGAAGCAAAATGGGGGATTTTGGGGGGAAATTGCAGGATTTGGGGGGCAAAATGTGCGGTTTTAGGGTAAAAATGGGGGATTTGGGGGGAAATCGCGGGATTTTGGGGGCAAAATGTGGGAATTGCGTGTGAAATGTGCGAATTTGGGTCAAAATTGTGCGCTTTGGGGGCGAAATGGGGGAATTTGGGGCAAAAATGCAGGATTTGGGGGGCGAAATGTGGGATATTGGTGTGAAATGCGGAAATTTGGGGGAAAAATGTGGGATTTGGGGGTAAATTGCAGGATTTTGGTGTAAAATGTGGGAATGCAGGGCAAAAATGTGGGATTTGGGAAGCAAAATGGGGGATTTTGGGGGGAAATTGCAGGATTTGGGGGTAAAATGTGCGGTTTTAGGGTAAAAATGGGGGATTTGGGGGGAAATCGCGGGATTTTGGGGGCAAATGTGGGAATTTGGTGTGAAATGTGCGAATTTGGGTCAAAATTGTGGGCTTTGGGAGGCGAAATGGGGGAATTTGGGGGGAAATCGCAGGACTTTGGAAGAAAAATGTGGGATTTGGGGGGCGAAATGTGGGAATTTGGGTCAAAAATGTGGGATTTGGGGGGCGAAATGTGGGAATTTGGGGGAAATTGCAGGATGTTGGGGCAAAAATGTGGGCTTCAGGGGGCGAAATGGGGGAATTTGGGGGGAAATCGCAGGACTTTGGAAGAAAAATGTGGGATTTGGGGGGCGAAATGTGGGAATTTGGGTCAAAAATGTGGGATTTGGGGGGCGAAATGTGGGAATTTGGGGGAAATTGCAGGATGTTGGGGCAAAAATGTGGGCTTCAGGGGGCGAAATGTGGGATTTTGGTGCGAAATGTGGAATTTGGGGCAAAAATGCGGGATTTGGGGCGCGAAATGTGGGAATTTGGGGGGAAATTGCAGGATTTTGGGGCAAAAATGTGGGATTTGGGGGGCTAAACGGGGGAATTTGGGGGAAATCGCGGGATTTTGGGGGCAAAATGGGGGAATTTGGGGAAAAATGTGGGATTTGGGGGGCAAAATGTGGGATTTTGGTGTAAAATGTGGGGATTTGGGTCAAAAATGTGGGATTTTGGGGGGCGAAACGGGGGGATTTGGGGGGAAATCGTGGGATTTTGGGGCAAAAATGCGAGATTTGTCGAGCGAAATGGGTGAATTTGGGGCAAAAATGGGGGAATTTGGGGGGAAATCGTGGGATTTTGGGGGCAAAATGTGGGATTTTGGTGCAAAATGCAGGAATTTGGGGCAAAAATCGGGGATTTTTGGGGGAAATTGCAGGATTTTGGGGGCAAAACGTGCGGTTTTAGGGTAAAAATGGGGGATTTGGGGGGAAATCGCGGGATTTTGGGGGCAAAATGTGGGATATTGGTGTGAAATGTGGGAATTTGGGGCAAAAATGGGGGATTTGGGGGGCAAAATGGGGGATTTGGGGGGAAATCGTGGGATTTGGGAGGCAAAATGTGGGATTTTGGTGTAAAACGTGGGAATTTGGGGCAAAAATGTGGGATTTCGGGGGAAATAGCGGGATTTTGGGGGCGAAATGTGGGAATTTGGGTCAAAATTGTGGGCTTTGGGGGGCGAAATTGGGGAATTTGGGTCAAAAATGCGGGATTTGGGGGGCGAAATGTGGAAATTTGGTGTAAAAGGTGGGAATTTGGGTCAAAAATGTGGGATTTGGGGGGCGAAATGTGGGAATTTGGGGCGAAATTGCAGGATTTGGGGGCAAAATGTGGGGTTTTAGGGTAAAAATGGGGGATTTTGGGGGAAATCGTGGGGTTTTGGGTGGCAAAATGTGGGAATTTGGTGTGAAATGTGGGAATTTGGGTCAAAAATGTGGGATTTGGGGGGCGAAATGTGGGAATTTGGGGCAAAAATACAGGATTTTGGGGGCAAAATGTGGGAATTTGGTGTGAAATGTGGGAATTCAGGGCAAAAATGCGGGATTTGGGGGCAAAACTGTGGGATTTTGGGGGTAAATTGTGGGATTTTGGTGCAAAATGCAGGAATTTGGGGCAAAAATGGGGGATTTGTGGGGAAATCGTGGGATTTTGGGGGCAAAATGTTGGATTTTGGTGCGAAATGCGGGGATTTGGGTCAAAAATGTGGGATTTTGGGGGCAAAATGGGGGAATTTGGGTCAAAAATGTGGGATTTGGGGGGCAAAATGTGGGAATTTGGTGTAAAATGTGGGAATTTGGGGCAAAAATGGGGGATTTGGGGGGCGAAATTGGGGAATTTGGGGCAAAAATGCGGGATTTGGGGGGCAAAATGTGGGAATTTGGTGTGAAATGCGGAAATTTGGGGGAAAAATGTGGGATTTGGGGGGAAATTGCAGGATTTTGGTGTAAAATGTGGGAATGCAGGGCAAAAATGTGGGATTTGGGAAGCAAAATGTGGGATTTTGGGGGGAAATTGCAGGATTTGGGGGGCAAAATGTGCGGTTTTAGGGTAAAAATGGGGGATTTGGGGGGAAATCGCGGGATTTTGGGGGCAAAATGTGGGAATTGCGTGTGAAATGTGGGAATTTGGGTCAAAATTGTGCGCTTTGGGGGCGAAATGGGGGAATTTGGGGCAAAAATGCAGGATTTGGGGGGCGAAATGTGGGAATTTGGGTCAAAATTGTGGGCTTTGGGGGGCGAAATGTGGGAATTTGGGGCAAAAATGTGGGATTTGGGGGGCGAAATGTGGGAATTTGGTGTTAAAGTTGGGAATTCAGGGCAAAAATGTGGGATTTGGGGGGCAAAATGGGGGAATTTGGGGGGAAATCGCGGGACTTTGGAAGAAAACTGCGGAATTTGGGTGGTGAAATGTGGGAATTTGGGTCAAAAATGTGGGATTTGGGGGACGAAATGTGGGAATTTGGGGCGAAATTGCAGGATTTGGGGGCAAAATGTGGGGTTTTAGGGTAAAAATGGGGGATTTTGGGGGAAATCGTGGAATTTTGGGTGGCAAAATGTGGGAATTTGGTGTGAAATGTGGGAATTCAGGGCAAAAATGCGGGATTTTGGGGCAAAATGTGGGATTTTGGGGGTAAATTGTGGGATTTTGGTGCAAAATGCAGGAATTTGGGGCAAAAATGGGGGATTTGTGGGGAAATCGTGGGATTTTGGGGGCAAAATGTTGGATTTTGGTGCGAAATGCGGGGATTTGGGTCAAAAATGTGGGATTTTGGGGGCAAAATGTGGGAATTTGGTGTAAAATGTGGGAATTTGGGGCAAAAATGGGGGATTTGGGGGGCGAAATTGGGGAATTTGGGGCAAAAATGCGGGATTTGGGGGGCAAAATGTGGGATATTGGTGTGAAATGCGGAAATTTGGGGGAAAAATGTGGGATTTGGGGGTAAATTGCAGGATTTTGGTGTAAAATGTGGGAATGCAGGGCAAAAATGTGGGATTTGGGAAGCAAAATGGGGGATTTTGGGGGGAAATCGCGGGATTTTGGGGGCAAAATGTGGGAATTTGGTGTGAAATGTGCGAATTTGGGTCAAAATTGTGGGCTTTGGGGGGCGAAATGGGGGAATTTGGGGGGAAATCGCAGGACTTTGGATGAAAAATGTGGGATTTGGGGGGCGAAATGTGAGAATTTGGGTCAAAAATGTGGGATTTGGGTGGCGAAATGTGGGAATTTGGGGGAAATTGCAGGATGTTGGGGCAAAAATGTGGGCTTCAGGGGGCGAAATGTGGGATTTTGGTGCGAAATGTGGAATTTGGGGCAAAAATGCGGGATTTGGGGCGCGAAATGTGGGAATTTGGGGGGAAATCGCAGGACTTTGGAAGAAAAATGTGGGATTTGGGGGGCGAAATGTGGGAATTTGGGTCAAAAATGTGGGATTTGGGGGGCGAAATGTGGGAATTTGGGGGAAATTGCAGGATGTTGGGGCAAAAATGTGGGCTTCAGGGGGCGAAATGTGGGATTTTGGTGCGAAATGTGGAATTTGGGGCAAAAATGCGGGATTTGGGGCGCGAAATGTGGGAATTTGGGGGGAAATTGCAGGATTTTGGGGCAAAAATGTGGGATTTGGGGGGCTAAACGGGGGAATTTGGGGGAAATCGCGGGATTTTGGGGGCAAAATGGGGGAATTTGGTGCGAAATGCGGGGTTTGGGGTCAAAAATGCGTGATTTGGGGGCAAAATGGGGGAATTTGGGGAAAAATGTGGGATTTGGGGGGCAAAATGTGGGATTTTGGTGTAAAATGTGGGGATTTGGGTCAAAAATGTGGGATTTTGGGGGGCGAAACAGGGGGATTTGGGGGGAAATCGTGGGATTTTGGGGCAAAAATGCGAGATTTGTCGAGCGAAATGGGTGAATTTGGGGCAAAAATGGGGGAATTTGGGGGGAAATCGTGGGATTTTGGGGGCAAAATGTGGGATTTTGGTGCAAAATGCAGGAATTTGGGGCAAAAATCGGGGATTTTTGGGGGAAATTGCAGGATTTTGGGGGCAAAACGTGCGGTTTTAGGGTAAAAATGGGGGATTTGGGGGGAAATCGCGGGATTTTGGGGGCAAAATGTGGGATATTGGTGTGAAATGTGGGAATTTGGGGCAAAAATGGGGGATTTGGGGGGCAAAATGGGGGATTTGGGGGGAAATCGTGGGATTTGGGGGCCAAATGTGGGATTTTGGTGTAAAACGTGGGAATTTGGGGCAAAAATGTGGGATTTCGGGGGAAATAGCGGGATTTTGGGGGTGAAATGTGGGAATTTGGTGTCAAAATTGTGGGCTTTGGGGGGCGAAATTGGGGAATTTGGTTCAAAAATGCGGGATTTGGGTGGCGAAATGTGGGAATTTGGGTCAAAAATGTGGGATTTGGGGGGCGAAATGTGGGAATTTGGGGCGAAATTGCAGGATTTGGGGGCAAAATGTGCGGTTTTAGGGTAAAAATGGGGGATTTGGGGGGAAATCGCGGGATTTTGGGGGCAAAATGTGGGAATTGCGTGTGAAATGTGCGAATTTGGGTCAAAATTGTGCGCTTTGGGGGCGAAATGGGGGAATTTGGGGCAAAAATGCAGGATTTGGGGGGCGAAATGTGGGAATTTGGGTCAAAATTGTGGGCTTTGGGGGGCGAAATGTGGGAATTTGCGGCAAAAAAGTGGGATTTGGGGGGCGAAATGTGGGAATTTGGTGTTAAAGTTGGGAATTCAGGGCAAAAATGTGGGCTTTGGGGGGCAAAATGGGGGAATTTGGGGGGAAATCGCGGGACTTTGGAAGAAAAATGCGGGATTTGGGTGGCGAAATGTGGGAATTTGGGTCAAAAATGTGGGATTTGGGGGGCAAAATGTGGGAATTTGGGGCGAAATTGCAGGATTTGGGGGCAAAATGTGGGGTTTTAGGGTAAAAATGGGGGATTTTGGGGGAAATCGTGGAATTTTGGGTGGCAAAATGTGGGAATTTGGTGTGAAATGCGGGAATTTGGGGCAAAATGTGGGATTTTGGGGAAAAATTGCGGGATTTTGAGGGGAAAATTGCAGGATTTGGGTGCAAAATGTGGGGTTTTAGGTCAAAAATGGGGGATTTTGGGGGAAATCGTGGGGTTTGGGGTGGCAAAATGTGGGAATTTGGTGTGAAATGTGGGAATTTGGGGCAAAAATGTGGGATTTGGGGGGCAAAATGTGGGAATTTGGGTCAAAAATACAGGATTTTGGGGGCAAAATGTGGGAATTTGGTGTTAAATGTGGGAATTCAGGGCAAAAATGCAGGATTTGGGGGCAAAATGTGGGATTTTGGGGGTAAATTGTGGGATTTTGGTGCAAAATGCAGGAATTTGGGGCAAAAATGGGGGATTTGTGGGGAAATCGTGGGATTTTGGGGGCAAAATGTTGGATTTTGGTGCAAAATGCGGGGATTTGGGTCAAAAATGTGGGATTTGGGGGCAAAATGGGGGAATTTGGAGCAAAAATGTGGGATTTGGGGGCAAAATGTGGGAATTTGGTGTAAAATGTGGGAATTTGGGGCAAAAATGGGGGATTTGGGGGGCGAAATTGGGGAATTTGGGGCAAAAATGCGGGATTTGGGGGGCAAAATGTGGGATATTGGTGTGAAATGCGGAAATTTGGGGGAAAAATGTGGGATTTGGGGGTAAATTGCAGGATTTTGGTGTAAAATGTGGGAATGCAGGGCAAAAATGTGGGATTTGGGAAGCAAAATGGGGGATTTGGGGGGGAAATTGCAGGATTTGGGGGGCAAAATGTGCGGTTTTAGGGTAAAAATGGGGGATTTGGGGGGAAATCGCGGGATTTTGGGGGCAAAATGTGGGAATTTGGTGTGAAATGTGCGAATTTGGGTCAAAATTGTGGGCTTTGGGGGGCGAAATGGGGGAATGTGGGGGGAAATCGCAGGACTTTGGAAGAAAAATGTGGGATTTGGGGGGCGAAATGTGGGAATTTGGGTCAAAAATGTGGGATTTGGGGGGCAAAAATGTGGGAATTTGGGGGAAATTGCAGGATGTTGGGGCAAAAATGTGGGCTTCAGGGGGCGAAATGTGGGATTTTGGTGCGAAATGTGGAATTTGGGGCAAAAATGTGGGATTTGGGGGGCTAAACGGGGGAATTTGGGGGAAATCGCGGGATTTTGGGGGCAAAATGGGGGAATTTGGTGCGAAATGCGGGGTTTGGGGTCAAAAATGCGTGATTTGGGGGCAAAATGGGGGAATTTGGGGAAAAATGTGGGATTTGGGGGGCAAAATGTGGGATTTTGGTGTAAAATGTGGGGATTTGGGTCAAAAATGTGGGATTTTGGGGGGCGAAACGGGGGGATTTGGGGGGAAATCGTGGGATTTTGGGGCAAAAATGCGAGATTTGTCGAGCGAAATGGGTGAATTTGGGGCAAAAATGGGGGAATTTGGGGGGAAATCGTGGGATTTTGGGGGCAAAATGTGGGATTTTGGTGCAAAATGCAGGAATTTGGGGCAAAAATCGGGGATTTTTGGGGGAAATTGCAGGATTTGGGGGGCAAAACGTGCGGTTTTAGGGTAAAAATGGGGGATTTGGGGGGAAATCGCGGGATTTTGGGGGCAAAATGTGGGATATTGGTGTGAAATGTGGGAATTTGGGGCAAAAATGGGGGATTTGGGGGGCAAAATGGGGGATTTGGGGGGAAATCGTGGGATTTGGGAGGCAAAATGTGGGATTTTGGTGTAAAACGTGGGAATTTGGGGCAAAAATGTGGGATTTCGGGGGAAATAGCGGGATTTTGGGGGTGAAATGTGGGAATTTGGGTCAAAATTGTGGGCTTTGGGGGGCGAAATTGGGGAATTTGGGTCAAAAATGTGGGATTTGGGGGGCGAAATGTGGAAATTTGGTGTAAAAGGTGGGAATTTGGGGCAAAAATGTGGGATTTGGGGGGCGAAATGTGGGAATTTGGGGCGAAATTGCAGGATTTGGGGGCAAAATGTGGGGTTTTAGGGTAAAAATGGGGGATTTTGGGGGAAATCGTGGGGTTTTGGGTGGCAAAATGTGGGAATTTGGTGTGAAATGTGGGAATTTGGGGCAAAAATGTGGGATTTGGGGGGCGAAATGTGGGAATTTGGGGCAAAAATACAGGATTTTGGGGGCAAAATGTGGGAATTTGGTGTGAAATGTGGGAATTCAGGGCAAAAATGCGGGATTTGGGGGCAAAAATGTGGGATTTTGGGGGTAAATTGTGGGATTTTGGTGCAAAATGCAGGAATTTGGGGCAAAAATGGGGGATTTGTGGGGAAATCGTGGGATTTTGGGGGCAAAATGTTGGATTTTGGTGCGAAATGCGGGGATTTGGGTCAAAAATGTGGGATTTGGGGGCAAAATGGGGGAATTTGGGGCAAAAATGTGGGATTTGGGGGGCAAAATGTGGGAATTTGGTGTAAAATGTGGGAATTTGGGTCAAAATTGTGGGCTTTGGGGGGCGAAATTGGGGAATTTGGGGCAAAAATGTGGGCTTTGGGGGGCAAAATGTGGGATATTGGTGTGAAATCCGGAAATTTGGGGGGAAAATATGGGATTTGGGCGGAAATTGCAGGATTTTGGTGTAAAATGTGGGAATGCAGGGCAAAAATGTGGGATTTGGGAAGCAAAATGGGGGATTTTGGGGGGAAATTGCAGGATTTGGGGGGCAAAATGTGGGGTTTTAGGGTAAAAATGGGGGATTTGGGGGGAAATCGCGGGATTTTGGGGGCAAAATGTGGGAATTGCGTGTGAAATGTGCGAATTTGGGTCAAAATTGTGCGCTTTGGGGGCGAAATGGGGGAATTTGGGGCAAAAATGCAGGATTTGGGGGGCGAAATGTGGGAATTTGGGTCAAAAATGTGGGATTTGGGGGGCGAAATGTGGGAATTTGCGGCAAAAATGTGGGATTTGGGGGGCGAAATGTGGGAATTTGGTGTTAAAGTTGGGAATTCAGGGCAAAAATGTGGGATTTGGGGGGCAAAATGGGGGAATTTGGGGGGAAATCGCGGGACTTTGGAAGAAAAATGCGGGATTTGGGTGGCGAATTGTGGGAATTTGGGTCAAAAATGTGGGATTTGGGGGGCGAAATGTGGGAATTTGGGGCGAAATTGCAGGATTTGGGGGCAAAATGTGGGGTTTTAGGGTAAAAATGGGGGATTTTGGGGGAAATCGTGGAATTTTGGGTGGCAAAATGTGGGAATTTGGTGTGAAATGCGGGAATTTGGGGCAAAATGTGGGATTTTGGGGAAAAATTGCGGGATTTTGAGGGGAAAATTGCAGGATTTGGGTGCAAAATGTGGGGTTTTAGGTCAAAAATGGGGGATTTTGGGGGAAATCGTGGGGTTTTGGGTGGCAAAATGTGGGTATTTGGTGTGAAATGTGGGAATTTGGGGCAAAAATGTGGGATTTGGGGGGCAAAATGTGGGAATTTGGGTCAAAAATACAGGATTTTGGGGGCAAAATGTGGGAATTTGGTGTTAAATGTGGGAATTCAGGGCAAAAATGCAGGATTTGGGGGCAAAATGTGGGATTTTGGGGGTAAATTGTGGGATTTTGGTGCAAAATGCAGGAATTTGGGGCAAAAATGGGGGATTTGTGGGGAAATCGTGGGATTTTGGGGGCAAAATGTTGGATTTTGGTGCAAAATGCGGGGATTTGGGTCAAAAATGTGGGATTTGGGGGCAAAATGGGGGAATTTGGGTCAAAAATGTGGGATTTGGGGGCAAAATGTGGGAATTTGGTGTAAAATGTGGGAATTTGGGGCAAAAATGGGGGATTTGGGGGGCGAAATTGGGGAATTTGGGGCAAAAATGCGGGATTTGGGGGGCAAAATGTGGGATATTGGTGTGAAATGCGGAAATTTGGGGGAAAAATGTGGGATTTGGGGGTAAATTGCAGGATTTTGGTGTAAAATGTGGGAATGCAGGGCAAAAATGTGGGATTTGGGAAGCAAAATGGGGGATTTTGGGGGGAAATTGCAGGATTTGGGGGGCAAAATGTGCGGTTTTAGGGTAAAAATGGGGGATTTGGGGGGAAATCGCGGGATTTTGGGGGCAAATGTGGGAATTTGGTGTAAAATGTGCGAATTTGGGTCAAAATTGTGGGCTTTGGGGGGCGAAATGGGGGAATTTGGGGGGAAATCGCAGGACTTTGGAAGAAAAATGTGGGATTTGGGCGGCGAAATGTGGGAATTTGGGTCAAAAATGTGGGATTTGGGGGGCGAAATGTGGGAATTTGGGGGAAATTGCAGGATGTTGGGGCAAAAATGTGGGCTTCAGGGGGCGAAATGGGGGAATTTGGGGGGAAATCGCAGGACTTTGGAAGAAAAATGTGGGATTTGGGGGGCGAAATGTGGGAATTTGGGTCAAAAATGTGGGATTTGGGGGGCGAAATGTGGGAATTTGGGGGAAATTGCAGGATGTTGGGGCAAAAATGTGGGCTTCAGGGGGCGAAATGTGGGATTTTGGTGCGAAATGTGGAATTTGGGGCAAAAATGCGGGATTTGGGGCGCGAAATGTGGGAATTTGGGGGGAAATTGCAGGATTTTGGGGCAAAAATGTGGGATTTGGGGGGCTAAACGGGGGAATTTGGGGGAAATCGCGGGATTTTGGGGGCAAAATGGGGGAATTTGGTGCGAAATGCGGGGTTTGGGGTCAAAAATGCGTGATTTGGGGGCAAAATGGGGGAATTTGGGGAAAAATGTGGGATTTGGGGGGCAAAATGTGGGATTTTGGTGTAAAATGTGGGGATTTGGGTCAAAAATGTGGGATTTTGGGGGGCGAAACGGGGGGATTTGGGGGGAAATCGTGGGATTTTGGGGCAAAAATGCGAGATTTGTCGAGCGAAATGGGTGAATTTGGGGCAAAAATGGGGGAATTTGGGGGGAAATCGTGGGATTTTGGGGGCAAAATGTGGGATTTTGGTGCAAAATGCAGGAATTTGGGGCAAAAATGGGGGATTTTTGGGGGAAATTGCAGGATTTTGGGGGCAAAACGTGCGGTTTTAGGGTAAAAATGGGGGATTTGGGGGGAAATCGCGGGATTTTGGGGGCAAAATGTGGGATATTGGTGTGAAATGTGGGAATTTGGGGCAAAAATGGGGGATTTGGGGGGCAAAATGGGGGATTTGGGGGGAAATCGTGGGATTTGGGAGGCAAAATGTGGGATTTTGGTGTAAAACGTGGGAATTTGGGGCAAAAATGTGGGATTTCGGGGGAAATAGCGGGATTTTGGGGGCGAAATGTGGGAATTTGGGTCAAAATTGTGGGCTTTGGGGGGCGAAATTGGGGAATTTGGGTCAAAAATGTGGGATTTGGGGGGCGAAATGTGGAAATTTGGTGTAAAAGGTGGGAATTTGGGTCAAAAATGTGGGATTTGGGGGGCGAAATGTGGGAATTTGGGGCGAAATTGCAGGATTTGGGGGCAAAATGTGGGGTTTTAGGGTAAAAATGGGGGATTTTGGGGGAAATCGTGGGGTTTGGGGTGGCAAAATGTGGGAATTTGGTGTGAAATGTGGGAATTTGGGGCAAAAATGTGGGATTTGGGGGGCGAAATGTGGGAATTTGGGGCAAAAATACAGGATTTTGGGGGCAAAATGTGGGAATTTGGTGTGAAATGTGGGAATTCAGGGCAAAAATGGGGGATTTGGGGGCAAAACTGTGGGATTTTGGGGGTAAATTGTGGGATTTTGGTGCAAAATGCAGGAATTTGGGGCAAAAATGGGGGATTTGTGGGGAAATCGTGGGATTTTGGGGGCAAAATGTTGGATTTTGGTGCGAAATGCGGGGATTTGGGTCAAAAATGTGGGATTTTGGGGGCAAAATGGGGGAATTTGGGTCAAAAATGTGGGATTTGGGGGGCAAAATGTGGGAATTTGGTGTAAAATGTGGGAATTTGGGGCAAAATTGTGGGCTTTGGGGGGCGAAATTGGGGAATTTGGGGCAAAAATGTGGGATTTGGGGGGCAAAATGTGGGATATTGGTGTGAAATGCGGAAATTTGGGGGGAAAATGTGGGATTTGGGGGGAAATTGCAGGATTTTGGGGGCAAAATGTGCGGTTTTAGGGTAAAAATGGGGGATTTGGGGGGAAATCGCGGGATTTTGGGGGCAAAATGTGGGAATTGCGTGTGAAATGTGGGAATTTGGGTCAAAATTGTGCGCTTTGGGGGCGAAATGGGGGAATTTGGGGCAAAAATGCAGGATTTGGGGGGCGAAATGTGGGAATTTGGGTCAAAATTGTGGGCTTTGGGGGGCGAAATGTGGGAATTTGGGGCAAAAATACGGGATTTTGGGGGCAAAATGTGGGAATTTGGTGTTAAATGTGGGAATTCAGGGCAAAAATGCAGGATTTGGGGGCAAAAATGTGGGATTTTGGGGGTAAATTGTGGGATTTTGGTGCAAAATGCAGGAATTTGGGGCAAAAATGGGGGATTTGTGGGGAAATCGTGGGATTTTTGGGGCAAAATGTTGGATTTTGGTGCAAAATGCGGGGATTTGGGTCAAAAATGTGGGATTTGGGGGCAAAATGGGGGAATTTGGGTCAAAAATGTGGGATTTGGGGGCAAAATGTGGGAATTTGGTGTAAAATGTGGGAATTTGGGGCAAAAATGGGGGATTTGGGGGGCGAAATTGGGGAATTTGGGGCAAAAATGCGGGATTTGGGGGGCAAAATGTGGGATATTGGTGTGAAATGCGGAAATTTGGGGGAAAAATGTGGGATTTGGGGGTAAATTGCAGGATTTTGGTGTAAAATGTGGGAATGCAGGGCAAAAATGTGGGATTTGGGAAGCAAAATGGGGGATTTTGGGGGGAAATTGCAGGATTTGGGGGGCAAAATGTGCGGTTTTAGGGTAAAAATGGGGGATTTGGGGGGAAATCGCGGGATTTTGGGGGCAAAATGTGGGAATTTGGTGTGAAATGTGCGAATTTGGGTCAAAATTGTGGGCTTTGGGGGGCGAAATGGGGGAATTTGGGGGGAAATCGCAGGACTTTGGAAGAAAAATGTGGGATTTGGGGGGCGAAATGTGGGAATTTGGGGGAAATTGCAGGATGTTGGGGCAAAAATGTGGGCTTCAGGGGGCGAAATGTGGGATTTTGGTGCGAAATGTGGAATTTGGGGCAAAAATGCGGGATTTGGGGCGCGAAATGTGGGAATTTGGGGGGAAATTGCAGGATTTTGGGGCAAAAATGTGGGATTTGGGTGGCAAAATGTGGGATTTTGGTGTAAAATGTGGGGATTTGGGTCAAAAATATGGGATTTTGGGGGGCAAAACGGGGGGATTTGGGGGGAAATCGTGGGATTTTGGGGTAAAAATGCGAGATTTGTCGAGCGAAATGGGTGAATTTGGGGCAAAAATGGGGGAATTTGGGGGGAAATCGTGGGATTTTGGGGGCAAAATGTGGGATTTTGGTGCAAAATGCAGGAATTTGGGGCAAAAATCGGGGATTTTTGGGGGAAATTGCAGGATTTTGGGGGCAAAACGTGCGGTTTTAGGGTAAAAATGGGGGATTTGGGGGGAAATCGCGGGATTTTGGGGGCAAAATGTGGGATATTGGTGTGAAATGTGGGAATTTGGGGCAAAAATGGGGGATTTGGGGGGCAAAATGGGGGATTTGGGGGGAAATCGTGGGATTTGGGAGGCAAAATGTGGGATTTTGGTGTAAAACGTGGGAATTTGGGGCAAAAATGTGGGATTTCGGGGGAAATAGCGGGATTTTGGGGGCGAAATGTGGGAATCTGGGTCAAAATTGTGGGCTTTGGGGGGCGAAATTGGGGAATTTGGGTCAAAAATGTGGGATTTGGGGGGCGAAATGTGGAAATTTGGTGTAAAAGGTGGGAATTTGGGTCAAAAATGTGGGATTTGGGGGGCGAAATGTGGGAATTTGGGGCGAAATTGCAGGATTTGGGGGCAAAATGTGGGGTTTTAGGGTAAAAATGGGGGATTTTGGGGGAAATCGTGGGGTTTTGGGTGGCAAAATGTGGGAATTTGGTGTGAAATGTGGGAATTTGGGGCAAAAATGTGGGATTTGGGGGGCGAAATGTGGGAATTTGGGGCAAAAATACAGGATTTTGGGGGCAAAATGTGGGAATTTGGTGTTAAATGTGGGAATTTAGGGCAAAAATGTGGGATTTGGGGGCAAAAATGTGGGATTTTGGGGGTAAATTGTGGGATTTTGGTGCAAAATGCAGGAATTTGGGGCAAAAATGGGGGATTTGTGGGGAAATCGTGGGATTTTGGGGGCAAAATGTTGGATTTTGGTGCAAAATGCGGGGATTTGGGTCAAAAATGTGGGATTTGGGGGCAAAATGGGGGAATTTGGGTCAAAAATGTGGGATTTGGGGGCAAAATGTGGGAATTTTGTGTAAAATGTGGGAATTTGGGGCAAAAATGGGGGATTTGGGGGGCGAAATTGGGGAATTTGGGGCAAAAATGTGGGATTTGGGGGGCAAAATGTGGGATATTGGTGTGAAATGCGGAAATTTGGGGGGAAAATGTGGGATTTGGGCGGAAATTGCAGGATTTTGGTGTAAAATGTGGGAATGCAGGGCAAAAATGTGGGATTTGGGAAGCAAAATGGGGGATTTTGGGGGGAAATTGCAGGATTTGGGGGGCAAAATGTGCGGTTTTAGGGTAAAAATGGGGGATTTGGGGGGAAATCGCGGGATTTTGGGGGCAAAATGTGGGAATTGCGTGTGAAATGTGCGAATTTGGGTCAAAATTGTGCGCTTTGGGGGCGAAATGGGGGAATTTGGGGCAAAAATGCAGGATTTGGGGGGCGAAATGTGGGATATTGGTGTGAAATGCGGAAATTTGGGGGAAAAATGTGGGATTTGGGGGTAAATTGCAGGATTTTGGTGTAAAATGTGGGAATGCAGGGCAAAAATGTGGGATTTGGGAAGCAAAATGGGGGATTTTGGGGGGAAATTGCAGGATTTGGGGGTAAAATGTGCGGTTTTAGGGTAAAAATGGGGGATTTGGGGGGAAATCGCGGGATTTTGGGGGCAAATGTGGGAATTTGGTGTGAAATGTGCGAATTTGGGTCAAAATTGTGGGCTTTGGGAGGCGTAATGGGGGAATTTGGGGGGAAATCGCAGGACTTTGGAAGAAAAATGTGGGATTTGGGGGGCGAAATGTGGGAATTTGGGTCAAAAATGTGGGATTTGGGGGGCGAAATGTGGGAATTTGGGGGAAATTGCAGGATGTTGGGGCAAAAATGTGGGCTTCAGGGGGCGAAATGGGGGAATTTGGGGGGAAATCGCAGGACTTTGGAAGAAAAATGTGGGATTTGGGGGGCGAAATGTGGGAATTTGGGTCAAAAATGTGGGATTTGGGGGGCGAAATGTGGGAATTTGGGGGAAATTGCAGGATGTTGGGGCAAAAATGTGGGCTTCAGGGGGCGAAATGTGGGATTTTGGTGCGAAATGTGGAATTTGGGGCAAAAATGCGGGATTTGGGGCGCGAAATGTGGGAATTTGGGGGGAAATTGCAGGATTTTGGGGCAAAAATGTGGGATTTGGGGGGCTAAACGGGGGAATTTGGGGGAAATCGCGGGATTTTGGGGGCAAAATGGGGGAATTTGGGGAAAAATGTGGGATTTGGGGGGCAAAATGTGGGATTTTGGTGTAAAATGTGGGGATTTGGGTCAAAAATGTGGGATTTTGGGGGGCGAAACGGGGGGATTTGGGGGGAAATCGTGGGATTTTGGGGCAAAAATGCGAGATTTGTCGAGCGAAATGGGTGAATTTGGGGCAAAAATGGGGGAATTTGGGGGGAAATCGTGGGATTTTGGGGGCAAAATGTGGGATTTTGGTGCAAAATGCAGGAATTTGGGGCAAAAATCGGGGATTTTTGGGGGAAATTGCAGGATTTTGGGGGCAAAACGTGCGGTTTTAGGGTAAAAATGGGGGATTTGGGGGGAAATTGCGGGATTTTGGGGGCAAAATGTGGGATATTGGTGTGAAATGTGGGAATTTGGGGCAAAAATGGGGGATTTGGGGGGCAAAATGGGGGATTTGGGGGGAAATCGTGGGATTTGGGAGGCAAAATGTGGGATTTTGGTGTAAAACGTGGGAATTTGGGGCAAAAATGTGGGATTTCGGGGGAAATAGCGGGATTTTGGGGGCGAAATGTGGGAATTTGGGTCAAAATTGTGGGCTTTGGGGGGCGAAATTGGGGAATTTGGGTCAAAAATGCGGGATTTGGGGGGCGAAATGTGGAAATTTGGTGTAAAAGGTGGGAATTTGGGTCAAAAATGTGGGATTTGGGGGGCGAAATGTGGGAATTTGGGGCGAAATTGCAGGATTTGGGGGCAAAATGTGGGGTTTTAGGGTAAAAATGGGGGATTTTGGGGGAAATCGTGGGGTTTTGGGTGGCAAAATGTGGGAATTTGGTGTGAAATGTGGGAATTTGGGGCAAAAATGTGGGATTTGGGGGGCGAAATGTGGGAATTTGGGGCAAAAATACAGGATTTTGGGGGCAAAATGTGGGAATTTGGTGTGAAATGTGGGAATTCAGGGCAAAAATGCGGGATTTGGGGGCAAAACTGTGGGATTTTGGGGGTAAATTGTGGGATTTTGGTGCAAAATGCAGGAATTTGGGGCAAAAATGGGGGATTTGTGGGGAAATCGTGGGATTTTGGGGGCAAAATGTTGGATTTTGGTGCGAAATGCGGGGATTTGGGTCAAAAATGTGGGATTTTGGGGGCAAAATGGGGGAATTTGGGTCAAAAATGTGGGATTTGGGGGGCAAAATGTGGGAATTTGGTGTAAAATGTGGGAATTTGGGGCAAAAATGGGGGATTTGGGGGGCGAAATTGGGGAATTTGGGGCAAAAATGCGGGATTTGGGGGGCAAAATGTGGGATATTGGTGTGAAATGCGGAAATTTGGGGGAAAAATGTGGGATTTGGGGGGAAATTGCAGGATTTTGGTGTAAAATGTGGGAATGCAGGGCAAAAATGTGGGATTTGGGAAGCAAAATGTGGGATTTTGGGGGGAAATTGCAGGATTTGGGGGGCAAAATGTGCAGTTTTAGGGTAAAAATGGGGGATTTGGGGGGAAATCGCGGGATTTTGGGGGCAAAATGTGGGAATTGCGTGTGAAATGTGGGAATTTGGGTCAAAATTGTGCGCTTTGGGGGCGAAATGGGGGAATTTGGGGCAAAAATGCAGGATTTGGGGGGCGAAATGTGGGAATTTGGGTCAAAATTGTGGGCTTTGGGGGGCGAAATGTGGGAATTTGGGGCAAAAATGTGGGATTTGGGGGGCGAAATGTGGGAATTTGGTGTTA
Organism: Chlamydotis macqueenii; assembly: GCF_036417535.1. NCBI lineage: Eukaryota > Metazoa > Chordata > Aves > Otidiformes > Otididae > Chlamydotis > Chlamydotis macqueenii. Next base: position 988,448 of record NW_028239108.1, read on the forward strand.
AAGTTGGGAATTCAGGGCAAAAATGTGGGATTTGGGGGGCAAAATGGGGGAATTTGGGGGGAAATCGCGGGACTTTGGAAGAAAACTGCGGAATTTGGGTGGTGAAATGTGGGAATTTGGGTCAAAAATGTGGGATTTGGGGGACGAAATGTGGGAATTTGGGGCGAAATTGCAGGATTTGGGGGCAAAATGTGGGGTTTTAGGGTAAAAATGGGGGATTTTTGGGGAAATCGTATAATTTTGGGTGGCAAAATGTGGGAATTTGGTGTGAAATGTGGGAATTCAGGGCAAAAATGCGGGATTTTGGGGCAAAATGTGGGATTTTGGGGGTAAATTGTGGGATTTTGGTGCAAAATGCAGGAATTTGGGGCAAAAATGGGGGATTTGTGGGGAAATCGTGGGATTTTGGGGGCAAAATGTTGGATTTTGGTGCGAAATGCGGGGATTTGGGTCAAAAATGTGGGATTTGGGGGCAAAATGTGGGAATTTGGTGTAAAATGTGGGAATTTGGGGCAAAAATGGGGGATTTGGGGGGCGAAATTGGGGAATTTGGGGCAAAAATGCGGGATTTGGGGGGCAAAATGTGGGATATTGGTGTGAAATGCGGAAATTTGGGGGAAAAATGTGGGATTTGGGGGTAAATTGCAGGATTTTGGTGTAAAATGTGGGAATGCAGGGCAAAAATGTGGGATTTGGGAAGCAAAATGGGGGATTTTGGGGGGAAATCGCGGGATTTTGGGGGCAAAATGTGGGAATTTGGTGTGAAATGTGCGAATTTGGGTCAAAATTGTGGGCTTTGGGGGGCGAAATGGGGGAATTTGGGGGGAAATCGCAGGACTTTGGATGAAAAATGTGGGATTTGGGGGGCGAAATGTGAGAATTTGGGTCAAAAATGTGGGATTTGGGTGGCGAAATGTGGGAATTTGGGGGAAATTGCAGGATGTTGGGGCAAAAATGTGGGCTTCAGGGGGCGAAATGTGGGATTTTGGTGCGAAATGTGGAATTTGGGGCAAAAATGCGGGATTTGGGGCGCGAAATGTGGGAATTTGGGGGGAAATCGCAGGACTTTGGAAGAAAAATGTGGGATTTGGGGGGCGAAATGTGGGAATTTGGGTCAAAAATGTGGGATTTGGGGGGCGAAATGTGGGAATTTGGGGGAAATTGCAGGATGTTGGGGCAAAAATGTGGGCTTCAGGGGGCGAAATGTGGGATTTTGGTGCGAAATGTGGAATTTGGGGCAAAAATGCGGTATTTGGGGCGCGAAATGTGGGAATTTGGGGGGAAATTGCAGGATTTTGGGGCAAAAATGTGGGATTTGGGGGGCTAAACGGGGGAATTTGGGGGAAATCGCGGGATTTTGGGGGCAAAATGGGGGAATTTGGTGCGAAATGCGGGGTTTGGGGTCAAAAATGCGTGATTTGGGGGCAAAATGGGGGAATTTGGGGAAAAATGTGGGATTTGGGGGGCAAAATGTGGGATTTTGGTGTAAAATGTGGGGATTTGGGTCAAAAATGTGGGATTTTGGGGGGCGAAACAGGGGGATTTGGGGGGAAATCGTGGGATTTTGGGGCAAAAATGCGAGATTTGTCGAGCGAAATGGGTGAATTTGGGGCAAAAATGGGGGAATTTGGGGGGAAATCGTGGGATTTTGGGGGCAAAATGTGGGATTTTGGTGCAAAATGCAGGAATTTGGGGCAAAAATCGGGGATTTTTGGGGGAAATTGCAGGATTTTGGGGGCAAAACGTGCGGTTTTAGGGTAAAAATGGGGGATTTGGGGGGAAATCGCGGGATTTTGGGGGCAAAATGTGGGATATTGGTGTGAAATGTGGGAATTTGGGGCAAAAATGGGGGATTTGGGGGGCAAAATGGGGGATTTGGGGGGAAATCGTGGGATTTGGGGGCCAAATGTGGGATTTTGGTGTAAAACGTGGGAATTTGGGGCAAAAATGTGGGATTTCGGGGGAAATAGCGGGATTTTGGGGGTGAAATGTGGGAATTTGGTGTCAAAATTGTGGGCTTTGGGGGGCGAAATTGGGGAATTTGGTTCAAAAATGCGGGATTTGGGTGGCGAAATGTGGGAATTTGGGTCAAAAATGTGGGATTTGGGGGGCGAAATGTGGGAATTTGGGGCGAAATTGCAGGATTTGGGGGCAAAATGTGGGGTTTTAGGGTAAAAATGGGGGATTTTGGGGGAAATCGTGGGGTTTTGGGTGGCAAAATGTGGGAATTTGGTGTGAAATGTGGGAATTTGGGGCAAAAATGTGGGATTTGGGGGGCGAAATGTGGGAATTTGGGGCAAAAATACAGGATTTTGGGGGCAAAATGTGGGAATTTGGTGTGAAATGTGGGAATTTCGGGCAAAAATGTGAGATTTGGGGGGCGAAATGTGGGAATTTGGTGTAAAATGTGGGAATTTGGGGCAAAATTGTGGGCTTTGGGGGGCGAAATTGGGGAATTTGGGGCAAAAATGTGGGCTTTGGGGGGCAAAATGTGGGATATTGGTGTGAAATGCGGAAATTTGGGGGGAAAATGTGGGATTTGGGGAGAAATTGCAGGATTTTGGTGTAAAATGTGGGAATGCAGGGCAAAAATGTGGGATTTGGGAAGCAAAATGGGGGATTTTGGGGGGAAATTGCAGGATTTGGGGGGCAAAATGTGCGGTTTTAGGGTAAAAATGGGGGATTTGGGGGGAAATCGCGGGATTTTGGGGGCAAAATGTGGGAATTGCGTGTGAAATGTGCGAATTTGGGTCAAAATTGTGCGCTTTGGGGGCGAAATGGGGGAATTTGGGGCAAAAATGCAGGATTTGGGGGGCGAAATGTGGGAATTTGGGTCAAAATTGTGGGCTTTGGGGGGCGAAATGTGGGAATTTGCGGCAAAAATGTGGGATTTGGGGGGCGAAATGTGGGAATTTGGTGTTAAAGTTGGGAATTCAGGGCAAAAATGTGGGCTTTGGGGGGCAAAATGGGGGAATTTGGGGGGAAATCGCGGGACTTTGGAAGAAAAATGCGGGATTTGGGTGGCGAAATGTGGGAATTTGGGTCAAAAATGTGGGATTTGGGGGGCAAAATGTGGGAATTTGGGGCGAAATTGCAGGATTTGGGGGCAAAATGTGGGGTTTTAGGGTAAAAATGGGGGATTTTGGGGGAAATCGTGGAATTTTGGGTGGCAAAATGTGGGAATTTGGTGTGAAATGCGGGAATTTGGGGCAAAATGTGGGATTTTGGGGAAAAATTGCGGGATTTTGAGGGGAAAATTGCAGGATTTGGGTGCAAAATGTGGGGTTTTAGGTCAAAAATGGGGGATTTTGGGGGAAATCGTGGGGTTTGGGGTGGCAAAATGTGGGAATTTGGTGTGAAATGTGGGAATTTGGGGCAAAAATGTGGGATTTGGGGGGCAAAATGTGGGAATTTGGGTCAAAAATACAGGATTTTGGGGGCAAAATGTGGGAATTTGGTGTTAAATGTGGGAATTCAGGGCAAAAATGCAGGATTTGGGGGCAAAATGTGGGATTTTGGGGGTAAATTGTGGGATTTTGGTGCAAAATGCAGGAATTTGGGGCAAAAATGGGGGATTTGGGGGGAAATCGTGGGATTTTGGGGGCAAAATGTTGGATTTTGGTGCAAAATGCGGGGATTTGGGTCAAAAATGTGGGATTTGGGGGCAAAATGGGGGAATTTGGGTCAAAAATGTGGGATTTGGGGGCAAAATGTGGGAATTTGGTGTAAAATGTGGGAATTTGGGGCAAAAATGGGGGATTTGGGGGGCGAAATTGGGGAATTTGGGGCAAAAATGCGGGATTTGGGGGGCAAAATGTGGGATATTGGTGTGAAATGCGGAAATTTGGGGGGAAAATGTGGGATTTGGGCGGAAATTGCAGGATTTTGGTGTAAAATGTGGGAATGCAGGGCAAAAATGTGGGATTTGGGAAGCAAAATGGGGGATTTGGGGGGGAAATTGCAGGATTTGGGGGGCAAAATGTGCGGTTTTAGGGTAAAAATGGGGGATTTGGGGGGAAATCGCGGGATTTTGGGGGCAAAATGTGGGAATTGCGTGTGAAATGTGCGAATTTGGGTCAAAATTGTGGGCTTTGGGGGGCGAAATGGGGGAATGTGGGGGGAAATCGCAGGACTTTGGAAGAAAAATGTGGGATTTGGGGGGCGAAATGTGGGAATTTGGGTCAAAAATGTGGGATTTGGGGGGCAAAAATGTGGGAATTTGGGGGAAATTGCAGGATGTTGGGGCAAAAATGTGGGCTTCAGGGGGCGAAATGTGGGATTTTGGTGCGAAATGTGGAATTTGGGGCAAAAATGTGGGATTTGGGGGGCTAAACGGGGGAATTTGGGGGAAATCGCGGGATTTTGGGGGCAAAATGGGGGAATTTGGTGCGAAATGCGGGGTTTGGGGTCAAAAATGCGTGATTTGGGGGCAAAATGGGGGAATTTGGGGAAAAATGTGGGATTTGGGGGGCAAAATGTGGGATTTTGGTGTAAAATGTGGGGATTTGGGTCAAAAATGTGGGATTTTGGGGGGCGAAACGGGGGGATTTGGGGGGAAATCGTGGGATTTTGGGGCAAAAATGCGAGATTTGTCGAGCGAAATGGGTGAATTTGGGGCAAAAATGGGGGAATTTGGGGGGAAATCGTGGGATTTTGGGGGCAAAATGTGGGATTTTGGTGCAAAATGCAGGAATTTGGGGCAAAAATCGGGGATTTTTGGGGGAAATTGCAGGATTTTGGGGGCAAAACGTGCGGTTTTAGGGTAAAAATGGGGGATTTGGGGGGAAATCGCGGGATTTTGGGGGCAAAATGTGGGATATTGGTGTGAAATGTGGGAATTTGGGGCAAAAATGGGGGATTTGGGGGGCAAAATGGGGGATTTGGGGGGAAATCGTGGGATTTGGGGGCCAAATGTGGGATTTTGGTGTAAAACGTGGGAATTTGGGGCAAAAATGTGGGATTTCGGGGGAAATAGCGGGATTTTGGGGGTGAAATGTGGGAATTTGGGTCAAAATTGTGGGCTTTGGGGGGCGAAATTGGGGAATTTGGGTCAAAAATGCGGGATTTGGGTGGCGAAATGTGGGAATTTGGGTCAAAAATGTGGGATTTGGGGGGCGAAATGTGGGAATTTGGGGCGAAATTGCAGGATTTGGGGGCAAAATGTGGGGTTTTAGGGTAAAAATGGGGGATTTTGGGGGAAATCGTGGGGTTTGGGGTGGCAAAATGTGGGAATTTGGTGTGAAATGTGGGAATTTGGGGCAAAAATGTGGGATTTGGGGGGCGAAATGGGGGAATTTGGGGCAAAAATACAGGATTTTGGGGGCAAAATGTGGGAATTTGGTGTGAAATGTGGGAATTCCGGGCAAAAATGCGGGATTTGGGGGTAAACTGTGGGATTTTGGGGGTAAATTGTGGGATTTTGGTGCAAAATGCAGGAATTTGGGGCAAAAATGGGGGATTTGTGGGGAAATCGTGGGATTTTGGGGGCAAAATGTTGGATTTTGGTGCGAAATGCGGGGATTTGGGTCAAAAATGTGGGATTTTGGGGGCAAAATGGGGGAATTTGGGGCAAAAATGTGGGATTTGGGGGGCAAAATGTGGGAATTTGGTGTAAAATGTGGGAATTTGGGGCAAAATTGTGGGCTTTGGGGGGCGAAATTGGGGAATTTGGGGCAAAAATGTGGGCTTTGGGGGGCAAAATGTGGGATATTGGTGTGAAATGCGGAAATTTGGGGGGAAAATGTGGGATTTGGGGGTAAATTGCAGGATTTTGGTGTAAAATGTGGGAATGCAGGGCAAAAATGTGGGATTTGGGAAGCAAAATGGGGGATTTTGGGGGGAAATTGCAGGATTTGGGGGGCAAAATGTGCGGTTTTAGGGTAAAAATGGGGGATTTGGGGGGAAATCGCGGGATTTTGGGGGCAAAATGTGGGAATTTGGTGTGAAATGTGCGAATTTCGGTCAAAATTGTGCGCTTTGGGGGCGAAATGGGGGAATTTGGGGCAAAAATGCAGGATTTGGGGGGCGAAATGTGGGAATTTGGGTCAAAATTGTGGGCTTTGGGGGGCGAAATGTGGGAATTTGCGGCAAAAATGTGGGATTTGGGGGGCGAAATGTGGGAATTTGGTGTTAAAGTTGGGAATTCAGGGCAAAAATGTGGGCTTTGGGGGGCAAAATGGGGGAATTTGGGGGGAAATCGCGGGACTTTGGAAGAAAAATGCGGGATTTGGGTGGCGAAATGTGGGAATTTGGGTCAAAAATGTGGGATTTGTGGGGCAAAATGTGGAAATTTGGGGCGAAATTGCAGGATTTGGGGGCAAAATGTGGGGTTTTAGGGTAAAAATGGGGGATTTTGGGGGAAATCGTGGAATTTTGGGTGGCAAAATGTGGGAATTTGGTGTGAAATGCGGGAATTTGGGGCAAAATGTGGGATTTTGGGGAAAAATTGCGGGATTTTGAGGGGAAAATTGCAGGATTTGGGTGCAAAATGTGGGGTTTTAGGTCAAAAATGGGGGATTTTGGGGGAAATCGTGGGGTTTTGGGTGGCAAAATGTGGGTATTTGGTGTGAAATGTGGGAATTTGGGGCAAAAATGTGGGATTTGGGGGGCGAAATGTGGGAATTTGGGGCAAAAATACAGGATTTTGGGGGCAAAATGTGGGAATTTGGTGTTAAATGTGGGAATTCAGGGCAAAAATGCAGGATTTGGGGGCAAAATGTGGGATTTTGGGGGTAAATTGTGGGATTTTGGTGCAAAATGCAGGAATTTGGGGCAAAAATGGGGGATTTGTGGGGAAATCGTGGGATTTTGGGGGCAAAATGTTGGATTTTGGTGCAAAATGCGGGGATTTGGGTCAAAAATGTGGGATTTGGGGGCAAAATGGGGGAATTTGGGTCAAAAATGTGGGATTTTGGGGCAAAATGTGGGAATTTGGTGTAAAATGTGGGAATTTGGGGCAAAAATGGGGGATTTGGGGGGCGAAATTGGGGAATTTGGGGCAAAAATGCGGGCTTTGGGGGGCAAAATGTGGGATATTGGTGTGAAATGCGGAAATTTGGGGGAAAAATGTGGGATTTGGGGGTAAATTGCAGGATTTTGGTGTAAAATGTGGGAATGCAGGGCAAAAATGTGGGATTTGGGAAGCAAAATGGGGGATTTGGGGGGGAAATTGCAGGATTTGGGGGGCAAAATGTGCGGTTTTAGGGTAAAAATGGGGGATTTGGGGGGAAATCGCGGGATTTTGGGGGCAAAATGTGGGAATTTGGTGTGAAATGTGCGAATTTGGGTCAAAATTGTGGGCTTTGGGGGGCGAAATGGGGGAATTTGGGGGGAAATCGCAGGACTTTGGAAGAAAAATGTGGGATTTGGGGGGCGAAATGTGGGAATTTGGGTCAAAAATGTGGGATTTGGGGGGCGAAATGTGGGAATTTGGGGGAAATTGCAGGATGTTGGGGCAAAAATGTGGGCTTCAGGGGGCGAAATGTGGGATTTTGGTGCGAAATGTGGAATTTGGGGCAAAAATGTGGGATTTGGGGGGCTAAACGGGGGAATTTGGGGGAAATCGCGGGATTTTGGGGGCAAAATGGGGGAATTTGGTGCGAAATGCGGGGTTTGGGGTCAAAAATGCGTGATTTGGGGGCAAAATGGGGGAATTTGGGGAAAAATGTGGGATTTGGGGGGCAAAATGTGGGATTTTGGTGTAAAATGTGGGGATTTGGGTCAAAAATGTGGGATTTTGGGGGGCGAAACGGGGGGATTTGGGGGGAAATCGTGGGATTTTGGGGCAAAAATGCGAGATTTGTCGAGCGAAATGGGTGAATTTGGGGCAAAAATGGGGGAATTTGGGGGGAAATCGTGGGATTTTGGGGGCAAAATGTGGGATTTTGGTGCAAAATGCAGGAATTTGGGGCAAAAATCGGGGATTTTTGGGGGAAATTGCAGGATTTTGGGGGCAAAACGTGCGGTTTTAGGGTAAAAATGGGGGATTTGGGGGGAAATCGCGGGATTTTGGGGGCAAAATGTGGGATATTGGTGTGAAATGTGGGAATTTGGGGCAAAAATGGGGGATTTGGGGGGCAAAATGGGGGATTTGGGGGGAAATCGTGGGATTTGGGGGCCAAATGTGGGATTTTGGTGTAAAACGTGGGAATTTGGGGCAAAAATGTGGGATTTCGGGGGAAATAGCGGGATTTTGGGGGTGAAATGTGGGAATTTTGTGTCAAAATTGTGGGCTTTGGGGGGCGAAATTGGGGAATTTGGTTCAAAAATGCGGGATTTGGGTGGCGAAATGTGGGAATTTGGGTCAAAAATGTGGGATTTGGGGGGCGAAATGTGGGAATTTGGGGCGAAATTGCAGGATTTGGGGGCAAAATGTGGGGTTTTAGGGTAAAAATGGGGGATTTTGGGGGAAATCGTGGGGTTTTGGGTGGCAAAATGTGGGAATTTGGTGTGAAATGTGGGAATTTGGGGCAAAAATGTGGGATTTGGGGGGCGAAATGTGGGAATTTGGGGCAAAAATACAGGATTTTGGGGGCAAAATGTGGGAATTTGGTGTGAAATGTGGGAATTTGGGGCAAAAATGTGGGATTTGGGGGGCGAAATGTGGGAATTTGGTGTAAAATGTGGGAATTTGGGGCAAAATTGTGGGCTTTGGGGGGCGAAATTGGGGAATTTGGGGCAAAAATGTGGGCTTTGGGGGGCAAAATGTGGGATATTGGTGTGAAATGCGGAAATTTGGGGGGAAAATGTGGGATTTGGGGGTAAATTGCAGGATTTTGGTGTAAAATGTGGGAATGCAGGGCAAAAATGTGGGATTTGGGAAGCAAAATGGGGGATTTTGGGGGGAAATTGCAGGATTTGGGGGGCAAAATGTGCGGTTTTAGGGTAAAAATGGGGGATTTGGGGGGAAATCGCGGGATTTTGGGGGCAAAATGTGGGAATTGCGTGTGAAATGTGCGAATTTGGGTCAAAATTGTGCGCTTTGGGGGCGAAATGGGGGAATTTGGGGCAAAAATGCAGGATTTGGGGGGCGAAATGTGGGAATTTGGGTCAAAATTGTGGGCTTTGGGGGGCGAAATGTGGGAATTTGGGGCAAAAAAGTGGGATTTGGGGGGCGAAATGTGGGAATTTGGTGTTAAAGTTGGGAATTCAGGGCAAAAATGTGGGATTTGGGGGGCAAAATGTGGGTATTTGGTGTGAAATGTGGGAATTTGGGGCAAAAATGTGGGATTTGGGGGGCGAAATGTGGGAATTTGGGGGAAATTGCAGGATGTTGGGGCAAAAATGTGGGCTTCAGGGGGCGAAATGTGGGATTTTGGTGCGAAATGTGGAATTTGGGGCAAAAATGCGGGATTTGGGGCACGAAATGTGGGATTTTGGGGGAAAATTGCGGGAGTTTGGGGCAAAAATGTGGGATTTGGGGGGCTAAACGGGGGAATTTGGGGGAAATCGCGGGATTTTGGGGGCAAAATGGGGGAATTTGGTGCGAAATGCGGGGTTTGGGGTCAAAAATGCGTGATTTGGGGGCAAAATGGGGGAATTTGGGGAAAAATGTGGGATTTGGGGGGCAAAATGTGGGATTTTGGTGTAAAATGTGGGGATTTGGGTCAAAAATGTGGGATTTTGGGGGGCGAAACGGGGGGATTTGGGGGGAAATCGTGGGATTTTGGGGCAAAAATGCGAGATTTGTCGAGCGAAATGGGTGAATTTGGGGCAAAAATGGGGGAATTTGGGGGGAAATCGTGGGATTTTGGGGGCAAAATGTGGGATTTTGGGTCAAAAATCGGGGATTTTTGGGGGAAATTGCAGGATTTTGGGGGCAAAACGTGCGGTTTTAGGGTAAAAATGGGGGATTTGGGGGGAAATCGTGGGATTTTGGGGTCAAAATGTGGGATATTGGTGTGAAATGTGGGAATTTGGGGCAAAAATGGGGGATTTGGGGGGCAAAATGGGGGATTTGGGGGGAAATCGTGGGATTTGGGGGCCAAATGTGGGATTTTGGTGTAAAACGTGGGAATTTGGGGCAAAAATGTGGGATTTCGGGGGAAATAGCGGGATTTTGGGGGTGAAATGTGGGAATTTGGTGTCAAAATTGTGGGCTTTGGGGGGCGAAATTGGGGAATTTGGTTCAAAAATGCGGGATTTGGGTGGCGAAATGTGGGAATTTGGGTCAAAAATGTGGGATTTGGGGGGCGAAATGTGGGAATTTGGGGCGAAATTGCAGGATTTGGGGGCAAAATGTGGGGTTTTAGGGTAAAAATGGGGGATTTTGGGGGAAATCGTGGGGTTTTGGGTGGCAAAATGTGGGAATTTGGTGTGAAATGTGGGAATTTGGGTCAAAAATGTGGGATTTGGGGGGCGAAATGTGGGAATTTGGGGCAAAAATACAGGATTTTGGGGGCAAAATGTGGGAATTTGGTGTGAAATGTGGGAATTCAGGGCAAAAATGTGGGATTTGGGGGCAAAAATGTGGGATTTTGGGGGTAAATTGTGGGATTTTGGTGCAAAATGCAGGAATTTGGGGCAAAAATGGGGGATTTGTGGGGAAATCGTGGGATTTTGGGGGCAAAATGTTGGATTTTGGTGCGAAATGCGGGGATTTGGGTCAAAAATGTGGGATTTTGGGGGCAAAATGGGGGAATTTGGGGCAAAAATGTGGGATTTGGGGGGCAAAATGTGGGAATTTGGTGTAAAATGTGGGAATTTGGGGCAAAATTGTGGGCTTTGGGGGGCGAAATTGGGGAATTTGGGGCAAAAATGTGGGCTTTGGGGGGCAAAATGTGGGAATTTGGTGTGAAATGCGGAAATTTGGGGGGAAAATGTGGGATTTGGGGGTAAATTGCAGGATTTTGGTGTAAAATGTGGGAATGCAGGGCAAAAATGTGGGATTTGGGAAGCAAAATGGGGGATTTTGGGGGGAAATTGCAGGATTTGGGGGGCAAAATGTGCGGTTTTAGGGTAAAAATGGGGGATTTGGGGGGAAATCGCGGGATTTTGGGGGCAAAATGTGGGAATTGCGTGTGAAATGTGCGAATTTGGGTCAAAATTGTGGGCTTTGGGGGCGAAATGGGGGAATTTGGGGCAAAAATGCAGGATTTGGGGGGCGAAATGTGGGAATTTGGGTCAAAATTGTGGGCTTTGGGGGGCGAAATGTGGGAATTTGGGTCAAAAATGTGGGATTTGGGGGGCGAAATGTGGGAATTTGGTGTTAAAGTTGGGAATTCAGGGCAAAAATGTGGGATTTGGGGGGCAAAATGGGGGAATTTGGGGGGAAATCGCGGGACTTTGGAAGAAAAATGCGGGATTTGGGTGGCGAAATGTGGGAATTTGGGTCAAAAATGTGGGATTTGGGGGGCGAAATGTGGGAATTTGGGGCGAAATTGCAGGATTTGGGGGCAAAATGTGGGGTTTTAGGGTAAAAATGGGGGATTTTGGGGGAAATCGTGGAATTTTGGGTGGCAAAATGTGGGAATTTGGTGTGAAATGCGGGAATTTGGGGCAAAATGTGGGATTTTGGGGAAAAATTGCGGGATTTTGAGGGGAAAATTGCAGGATTTGGGTGCAAAATGTGGGGTTTTAGGTCAAAAATGGGGGATTTGGGGGGAAATCGTGGGGTTTTGGGTGGCAAAATGTGGGTATTTGGTGTGAAATGTGGGAATTTGGGGCAAAAATGTGGGATTTGGGGTGCAAAATGTGGGAATTTGGGGCAAAAATACGGGATTTTGGGGGCAAAATGTGGGAATTTGGTGTTAAATGTGGGAATTCAGGGCAAAAATGCAGGATTTGGGGGCAAAATGTGGGATTTTGGGGGTAAATTGTGGGATTTTGGTGCAAAATGCAGGAATTTGGGGCAAAAATGGGGGATTTGTGGGGAAATCGTGGGATTTTGGGGGCAAAATGTTGGATTTTGGTGCGAAATGCGGGGATTTGGGTCAAAAATGTGGGATTTTGGGGGCAAAATGGGGGAATTTGGGTCAAAAATGTGGGATTTGGGGGCAAAATGTGGGGATTTGGTGTAAAATGTGGGAATTTGGGGCAAAATTGTGGGCTTTGGGGGGCGAAATTGGGGAATTTGGGGCAAAAATGCGGGATTTGGGGGGCAAAATGTGGGATATTGGTGTGAAATGCGGAAATTTGGGGGAAAAATGTGGGATTTGGGGGTAAATTGCAGGATTTTGGTGTAAAATGTGGGAATGCAGGGCAAAAATGTGGGATTTGGGAAGCAAAATGGGGGATTTTGGGGGGAAATTGCAGGATTTGGGGGGCAAAATGTGCGGTTTTAGGGTAAAAATGGGGGATTTGGGGGGAAATCGCGGGATTTTGGGGGCAAAATGTGGGAATTTGGTGTGAAATGTGCGAATTTGGGTCAAAATTGTGGGCTTTGGGGGGCGAAATGGGGGAATTTGGGGGGAAATCGCAGGACTTTGAAAGAAAAATGTGGGATTTGGGGGGCGAAATGTGGGAATTTGGGGGAAATTGCAGGATGTTGGGGCAAAAATGTGGGCTTCAGGGGGCGAAATGTGGGATTTTGGTGCGAAATGTGGAATTTGGGGCAAAAATGCGGGATTTGGGGCGCGAAATGTGGGAATTTGGGGGGAAATTGCAGGATTTTGGGGCAAAAATGTGGGATTTGGGGGGCTAAACGGGGGAATTTGGGGGAAATCGCGGGATTTTGGGGGCAAAATGGGGGAATTTGGTGCGAAATGCGGGGTTTGGGGTCAAAAATGCGTGATTTGGGGGCAAAATGGGGGAATTTGGGGAAAAATGTGGGATTTGGGGGGCAAAATGTGGGATTTTGGTGTAAAATGTGGGGATTTGGGTCAAAAATGTGGGATTTTGGGGGGCGAAACGGGGGGATTTGGGGGGAAATCGTGGGATTTTGGGGCAAAAATGCGAGATTTGTCGAGCGAAATGGGTGAATTTGGGGCAAAAATGGGGGAATTTGGGGGGAAATCGTGGGATTTTGGGGGCAAAATGTGGGATTTTGGTGCAAAATGCAGGAATTTGGGGCAAAAATCGGGGATTTTTGGGGGAAATTGCAGGATTTTGGGGGCAAAACGTGCGGTTTTAGGGTAAAAATGGGGGATTTGGGGGGAAATCGCGGGATTTTGGGGGCAAAATGTGGGATATTGGTGTGAAATGTGGGAATTTGGGGCAAAAATGGGGGATTTGGGGGGCAAAATGGGGGATTTGGGGGGAAATCGTGGGATTTGGGAGGCAAAATGTGGGATTTTGGTGTAAAACGTGGGAATTTGGGGCAAAAATGTGGGATTTCGGGGGAAATAGCGGGATTTTGGGGGCGAAATGTGGGAATTTGGGTCAAAATTGTGGGCTTTGGGGGGCGAAATTGGGGAATTTGGGTCAAAAATGCGGGATTTGGGTGGCGAAATGTGGAAATTTGGTGTAAAAGGTGGGAATTTGGGGCAAAAATGTGGGATTTGGGGGGCGAAATGTGGGAATTTGGGGCGAAATTGCAGGATTTGGGGGCAAAATGTGGGGTTTTAGGGTAAAAATGGGGGATTTTGGGGGAAATCGTGGGGTTTTGGGTGGCAAAATGTGGGAATTTGGTGTGAAATGTGGGAATTTGGGGCAAAAATGTGGGATTTGGGGGGCGAAATGTGGGAATTTGGGGCAAAAATACAGGATTTTGGGGGCAAAATGTGGGAATTTGGTGTTAAATGTGGGAATTCAGGGCAAAAATGCGGGATTTGGGGGCAAAATGTGGGATTTTGGGTGTAAATTGTGGGATTTTGGTGCAAAATGCAGGAATTTGGGGCAAAAATGGGGGATTTGTGGGGAAATCGTGGGATTTTGGGGGCAAAATGTTGGATTTTGGTGCAAAATGCGGGGATTTGGGTCAAAAATGTGGGATTTGGGGGCAAAATGGGGGAATTTGGGTCAAAAATGTGGGATTTGGGGGCAAAATGTGGGAATTTGGTGTAAAATGTGGGAATTTGGGGCAAAATTGTGGGCTTTGGGGGGCGAAATTGGGGAATTTGGGGCAAAAATGCGGGATTTGGGGGGCAAAATGTGGGATATTGGTGTGAAATGCGGAAATTTGGGTCAAAAATGTGGGATTTGGGGGTAAATTGCAGGATTTTGGTGTAAAATGTGGGAATGCAGGGCAAAAATGTGGGATTTGGGAAGCAAAATGGGGGATTTTGGGGGGAAATTGCAGGATTTGGGGGGCAAAATGTGCGGTTTTAGGGTAAAAATGGGGGATTTGGGGGGAAATCGTGGGATTTTGGGGGCAAAATGTGGGAATTTGGTGTAAAATGTGCGAATTTGGGTCAAAATTGTGGGCTTTGGGGGGCGAAATGGGGGAATTTGGGGGGAAATCGCAGGACTTTGGAAGAAAAATGTGGGATTTGGGGGGCGAAATGTGGGAATTTGGGTCAAAAATGTGGGATTTGGGGGGCGAAATGTGGGAATTTGGGGGAAATTGCAGGATGTTGGGGCAAAAATGTGGGCTTCAGGGGGCGAAATGTGGGATTTTGGTGCGAAATGTGGAATTTGGGGCAAAAATGCGGGATTTGGGGCACGAAATGTGGGATTTTGGGGGGAAATTGCAGGATTTTGGGGCAAAAATGTGGGATTTGGGGGGCTAAACGGGGGAATTTGGGGGAAATCGCGAAATTTGGGGGGCAAAATGGGGGAATTTGGTGCGAAATGCGGGGTTTGAGGTCAAAAATGCGTGATTTGGGGGCAAAATGGGGGAATTTGGGGAAAAATGTGGGATTTGGGGGGCAAAATGTGGGATTTTGGTGTAAAATGTGGGGATTTGGGTCAAAAATGTGGGATTTTGGGGGGCGAAACGGGGGGATTTGGGGGGAAATCGTGGGATTTTGGGGCAAAAATGCGAGATTTGTCGAGCGAAATGGGTGAATTTGGGGCAAAAATGGGGGAATTTGGGGGGAAATCGTGGGATTTTGGGGGCAAAATGTGGGATTTTGGTGCAAAATGCAGGAATTTGGGGCAAAAATGGGGGATTTTTGGGGGAAATTGCAGGATTTTGGGGGCAAAATGTGCGGTTTTAGGGTAAAAATGGGGGATTTGGGGGGAAATCGCGGGATTTTGGGGGCAAAATGTGGGATATTGGTGTGAAATGTGGGAATTTGGGGCAAAAATGGGGGATTTGGGGGGCAAAATGGGGGATTTGGGGGGAAATCGTGGGATTTGGGGGCCAAATGTGGGATTTTGGTGTAAAACGTGGGAATTTGGGGCAAAAATGTGGGATTTCGGGGGAAATAGCGGGATTTTGGGGGTGAAATGTGGGAATTTGGGTCAAAATTGTGGGCTTTGGGGGGCGAAATTGGGGAATTTGGGTCAAAAATGCGGGATTTGGGTGGCGAAATGTGGGAATTTGGGTCAAAAATGTGGGATTTGGGGGGCGAAATGTGGGAATTTGGGGCGAAATTGCAGGATTTGGGGGCAAAATGTGGGGTTTTAGGGTAAAAATGGGGGATTTTGGGGGAAATCGTGGGGTTTGGGGTGGCAAAATGTGGGAATTTGGTGTGAAATGTGGGAATTTGGGGCAAAAATGTGGGATTTGGGGGGCGAAATGTGGGAATTTGGGGCAAAAATACAGGATTTTGGGGGCAAAATGTGGGAATTTGGTGTGAAATGTGGGAATTCAGGGCAAAAATGCGGGATTTGGGGGCAAAAATGTGGGATTTTGGGGGTAAATTGTGGGATTTTGGTGCAAAATGCAGGAATTTGGGGCAAAAATGGGGGATTTGTGGGGAAATCGTGGGATTTTGGGGGCAAAATGTTGGATTTTGGTGCGAAATGCGGGGATTTGGGTCAAAAATGTGGGATTTGGGGGCAAAATGGGGGAATTTGGGGCAAAAATGTGGGATTTGGGGGGCAAAATGTGGGAATTTGGTGTAAAATGTGGGAATTTGGGGCAAAATTGTGGGCTTTGGGGGGCGAAATTGGGGAATTTGGGGCAAAAATGTGGGCTTTGGGGGGCAAAATGTGGGATATTGGTGTGAAATGCGGAAATTTGGGGGGAAAATGTGGGATTTGGGCGGAAATTGCAGGATTTTGGTGTAAAATGTGGGAATGCAGGGCAAAAATGTAGGATTTGGGAAGCAAAATGGGGGATTTTGGGGGGAAATTGCAGGATTTGGGGGGCAAAATGTGCGGTTTTAGGGTAAAAATGGGGGATTTGGGGGGAAATCGCGGGATTTTGGGGGCAAAATGTGGGAATTGCGTGTGAAATGTGCGAATTTGGGTCAAAATTGTGCGCTTTGGGGGCGAAATGGGGGAATTTGGGGCAAAAATGCAGGATTTGGGGGGCGAAATGTGGGAATTTGGGTCAAAAATGTGGGATTTGGGGGGCGAAATGTGGGAATTTGGGGCAAAAATGTGGGATTTGGGGGGCGAAATGTGGGAATTTGGTGTTAAAGTTGGGAATTCAGGGCAAAAATGTGGGCTTTGGGGGGCAAAATGGGGGAATTTGGGGGGAAATCGCGGGACTTTGGAAGAAAAATGCGGGATTTGGGTGGCGAATTGTGGGAATTTGGGTCAAAAATGTGGGATTTGGGGGGCGAAATGTGGGAATTTGGGGCGAAATTGCAGGATTTGGGGGCAAAATGTGGGGTTTTAGGGTAAAAATGGGGGATTTTGGGGGAAATCGTGGAATTTTGGGTGGCAAAATGTGGGAATTTGGTGTGAAATGCGGGAATTTGGGGCAAAATGTGGGATTTTGGGGAAAAATTGCGGGATTTTGAGGGGAAAATTGCAGGATTTGGGTGCAAAATGTGGGGTTTTAGGTCAAAAATGGGGGATTTTGGGGGAAATCGTGGGGTTTTGGGTGGCAAAATGTGGGTATTTGGTGTGAAATGTGGGAATTTGGGGCAAAAATGTGGGATTTGGGGGGCAAAATGTGGGAATTTGGTGCAAAAATACAGGATTTTGGGGGCAAAATGTGGGAATTTGGTGTTAAATGTGGGAATTCAGGGCAAAAATGCAGGATTTGGGGGCAAAATGTGGGATTTTGGGGGTAAATTGTGGGATTTTGGTGCAAAATGCAGGAATTTGGGGCAAAAATGGGGGATTTGTGGGGAAATCGTGGGATTTTGGGGGCAAAATGTTGGATTTTGGTGCAAAATGCGGGGATTTGGGTCAAAAATGTGGGATTTGGGGGTAAAATGGGGGAATTTGGAGCAAAAATGTGGGATTTGGGGGCAAAATGTGGGAATTTGGTGTAAAATGTGGGAATTTGGGGCAAAAATGGGGGATTTGGGGGGCGAAATTGGGGAATTTGGGGCAAAAATGCGGGCTTTGGGGGGCAAAATGTGGGATATTGGTGTGAAATGCGGAAATTTGGGGGAAAAATGTGGGATTTGGGGGTAAATTGCAGGATTTTGGTGTAAAATGTGGGAATGCAGGGCAAAAATGTGGGATTTGGGAAGCAAAATGGGGGATTTTGGGGGGAAATTGCAGGATTTGGGGGGCAAAATGTGCGGTTTTAGGGTAAAAATGGGGGATTTGGGGGGAAATCGCGGGATTTTGGGGGCAAATGTGGGAATTTGGTGTGAAATGTGCGAATTTGGGTCAAAATTGTGGGCTTTGGGGGGCGAAATGGGGGAATTTGGGGGGAAATCGCAGGACTTTGGAAGAAAAATGTGGGATTTGGGCGGCGAAATGTGGGAATTTGGGTCAAAAATGTGGGATTTGGTGGGCGAAATGTGGGAATTTGGGGGAAATTGCAGGATGTTGGGGCAAAAATGTGGGCTTCAGGGGGCGAAATGGGGGAATTTGGGGGGAAATCGCAGGACTTTGGAAGAAAAATGTGGGATTTGGGGGGCGAAATGTGGGAATTTGGGTCAAAAATGTGGGATTTGGGGGGCGAAATGTGGGAATTTGGGGGAAATTGCAGGATGTTGGGGCAAAAATGTGGGCTTCAGGGGGCGAAATGTGGGATTTTGGTGCGAAATGTGGAATTTGGGGCAAAAATGCGGGATTTGGGGCGCGAAATGTGGGAATTTGGGGGGAAATTGCAGGATTTTGGGGCAAAAATGTGGGATTTGGGGGGCTAAACGGGGGAATTTGGGGGAAATCGCGGGATTTTGGGGGCAAAATGGGGGAATTTGGTGCGAAATGCGGGGTTTGGGGTCAAAAATGCGTGATTTGGGGGCAAAATGGGGGAATTTGGGGAAAAATGTGGGATTTGGGGGGCAAAATGTGGGATTTTGGTGTAAAATGTGGGGATTTGGGTCAAAAATGTGGGATTTTGGGGGGCGAAACGGGGGGATTTGGGGGGAAATCGTGGGATTTTGGGGCAAAAATGCGAGATTTGTCGAGCGAAATGGGTGAATTTGGGGCAAAAATGGGGGAATTTGGGGGGAAATCGTGGGATTTTGGGGGCAAAATGTGGGATTTTGGTGCAAAATGCAGGAATTTGGGGCAAAAATCGGGGATTTTGGGGGGAAATTGCAGGATTTTGGGGGCAAAACGTGCGGTTTTAGGGTAAAAATGGGGGATTTGGGGGGAAATCGCGGGATTTTGGGGGCAAAATGTGGGATATTGGTGTGAAATGTGGGAATTTGGGGCAAAAATGGGGGATTTGGGGGGCAAAATGTGGGATTTGGGGGGAAATCGTGGGATTTGGGAGGCAAAATGTGGGATTTTGGTGTAAAACGTGGGAATTTGGGGCAAAAATGTGGGATTTCGGGGGAAATAGCGGGATTTTGGGGGTGAAATGTGGGAATTTGGGTCAAAATTGTGGGCTTTGGGGGGCGAAATTGGGGAATTTGGGTCAAAAATGTGGGATTTGGGGGGCGAAATGTGGAAATTTGGTGTAAAAGGTGGGAATTTGGGGCAAAAATGTGGGATTTGGGGGGCGAAATGTGGGAATTTGGGGCGAAATTGCAGGATTTGGGGGCAAAATGTGGGGTTTTAGGGTAAAAATGGGGGATTTTGGGGGAAATCGTGGGGTTTTGGGTGGCAAAATGTGGGAATTTGGTGTGAAATGTGGGAATTTGGGGCAAAAATGTGGGATTTGGGGGGCGAAATGTGGGAATTTGGGGCGAAAATACAGGATTTTGGGGGCAAAATGTGGGAATTTGGTGTGAAATGTGGGAATTCAGGGCAAAAATGCGGGATTTGGGGGCAAAAATGTGGGATTTTGGGGGTAAATTGTGGGATTTTGGTGCAAAATGCAGGAATTTGGGGCAAAAATGGGGGATTTGTGGGGAAATCGTGGGATTTTGGGGGCAAAATGTTGGATTTTGGTGCGAAATGCGGGGATTTGGGTCAAAAATGTGGGATTTGGGGGCAAAATGGGGGAATTTGGGGCAAAAATGTGGGATTTGGGGGGCAAAATGTGGGAATTTGGTGTAAAATGTGCGAATTTGGGTCAAAATTGTGCGCTTTGGGGGCGAAATGGGGGAATTTGGGGCAAAAATGCAGGATTTGGGGGGCGAAATGTGGGAATTTGGGTCAAAAATGTGGGATTTGGGGGGCGAAATGTGGGAATTTGCGGCAAAAATGTGGGATTTGGGGGGCGAAATGTGGGAATTTGGTGTTAAAGTTGGGAATTCAGGGCAAAAATGTGGGATTTGGGGGGCAAAATGGGGGAATTTGGGGGGAAATCGCGGGACTTTGGAAGAAAAATGCGGGATTTGGGTGGCGAATTGTGGGAATTTGGGTCAAAAATGTGGGATTTGGGGGGCGAAATGTGGGAATTTGGGGCGAAATTGCAGGATTTGGGGGCAAAATGTGGGGTTTTAGGGTAAAAATGGGGGATTTTGGGGGAAATCGTGGAATTTTGGGTGGCAAAATGTGGGAATTTGGTGTGAAATGCGGGAATTTGGGGCAAAATGTGGGATTTTGGGGAAAAATTGCGGGATTTTGAGGGGAAAATTGCAGGATTTGGGTGCAAAATGTGGGGTTTTAGGTCAAAAATGGGGGATTTTGGGGGAAATCGTGGGGTTTTGGGTGGCAAAATGTGGGTATTTGGTGTGAAATGTGGGAATTTGGGGCAAAAATGTGGGATTTGGGGGGCAAAATGTGGGAATTTGGGTCAAAAATACAGGATTTTGGGGGCAAAATGTGGGAATTTGGTGTTAAATGTGGGAATTCAGGGCAAAAATGCAGGATTTGGGGGCAAAATGTGGGATTTTGGGGGTAAATTGTGGGATTTTGGTGCAAAATGCAGGAATTTGGGGCAAAAATGGGGGATTTGTGGGGAAATCGTGGGATTTAGGGGGCAAAATGTTGGATTTTGGTGCAAAATCCGGGGATTTGGGTCAAAAATGTGGGATTTGGGGGCAAAATGGGGGAATTTGGGTCAAAAATGTGGGATTTGGGGGCAAAATGTGGGAATTTGGTGTAAAATGTGGGAATTTGGGGCAAAAATGGGGGATTTGGGGGGCGAAATTGGGGAATTTGGGGCAAAAATGCGGGATTTGGGGGGCAAAATGTGGGATATTGGTGTGAAATGCGGAAATTTGGGGGAAAAATGTGGGATTTGGGGGTAAATTGCAGGATTTTGGTGTAAAATGTGGGAATGCAGGGCAAAAATGTGGGATTTGGGAAGCAAAATGGGGGATTTTGGGGGGAAATTGCAGGATTTGGGGGGCAAAATGTGCGGTTTTAGGGTAAAAATGGGGGATTTGGGGGGAAATCGCGGGATTTTGGGGGCAAATGTGGGAATTTGGTGTGAAATGTGCGAATTTGGGTCAAAATTGTGGGCTTTGGGGGGCGAAATGGGGGAATTTGGGGGGAAATCGCAGGACTTTGGAAGAAAAATGTGGGATTTGGGCGGCGAAATGTGGGAATTTGGGTCAAAAATGTGGGATTTGGGGGGCGAAATGTGGGAATTTGGGGGAAATTGCAGGATGTTGGGGCAAAAATGTGGGCTTCAGGGGGCGAAATGGGGGAATTTGGGGGGAAATCGCAGGACTTTGGAAGAAAAATGTGGGATTTGGGGGGCGAAATGTGGGAATTTGGGTCAAAAATGTGGGATTTGGGGGGCGAAATGTGGGAATTTGGGGGAAATTGCAGGATGTTGGGGCAAAAATGTGGGCTTCAGGGGGCGAAATGTGGGATTTTGGTGCGAAATGTGGAATTTGG
Organism: Chlamydotis macqueenii; assembly: GCF_036417535.1. Taxonomy (NCBI): domain Eukaryota; kingdom Metazoa; phylum Chordata; class Aves; order Otidiformes; family Otididae; genus Chlamydotis; species Chlamydotis macqueenii. Next base: position 1,009,529 of record NW_028239108.1, read on the forward strand.
GGCAAAAATGCGGGATTTGGGGCGCGAAATGTGGGAATTTGGGGGGAAATTGCAGGATTTTGGGGCAAAAATGTGGGATTTGGGGGGCTAAACGGGGGAATTTGGGGGAAATCGCGGGATTTTGGGGGCAAAATGGGGGAATTTGGTGCGAAATGCGGGGTTTGGGGTCAAAAATGCGTGATTTGGGGGCAAAATGGGGGAATTTGGGGAAAAATGTGGGATTTGGGGGGCAAAATGTGGGATTTTGGTGTAAAATGTGGGGATTTGGGTCAAAAATGTGGGATTTTGGGGGGCGAAACGGGGGGATTTGGGGGGAAATCGTGGGATTTTGGGGCAAAAATGCGAGATTTGTCGAGCGAAATGGGTGAATTTGGGGCAAAAATGGGGGAATTTGGGGGGAAATCGTGGGATTTTGGGGGCAAAATGTGGGATTTTGGTGCAAAATGCAGGAATTTGGGGCAAAAATCGGGGATTTTTGGGGGAAATTGCAGGATTTTGGGGGCAAAACGTGCGGTTTTAGGGTAAAAATGGGGGATTTGGGGGGAAATCGCGGGATTTTGGGGGCAAAATGTGGGATATTGGTGTGAAATGTGGGAATCTGGGGCAAAAATGGGGGATTTGGGGGGCAAAATGGGGGATTTGGGGGGAAATCGTGGGATTTGGGAGGCAAAATGTGGGATTTTGGTGTAAAACGTGGGAATTTGGGGCAAAAATGTGGGATTTCGGGGGAAATAGCGGGATTTTGGGGGCGAAATGTGGGAATTTGGGTCAAAATTGTGGGCTTTGGGGGGCGAAATTGGGGAATTTGGGTCAAAAATGTGGGATTTGGGTGGCGAAATGTGGAAATTTGGTGTAAAAGGTGGGAATTTGGGGCAAAAATGTGGGATTTGGGGGGCGAAATGTGGGAATTTGGGGCGAAATTGCAGGATTTGGGGGCAAAATGTGGGGTTTTAGGGTAAAAATGGGGGATTTTGGGGGAAATCGTGGGGTTTTGGGTGGCAAAATGTGGGAATTTGGTGTGAAATGTGGGAATTTGGGGCAAAAATGTGGGATTTGGGGGGCGAAATGTGGGAATTTGGGGCAAAAATACAGGATTTTGGGGGCAAAATGTGGGAATTTGGTGTGAAATGTGGGAATTCAGGGCAAAAATGGGGGATTTGGGGGCAAAACTGTGGGATTTTGGGGGTAAATTGTGGGATTTTGGTGCAAAATGCAGGAATTTGGGGCAAAAATGGGGGATTTGTGGGGAAATCGTGGGATTTTGGGGGCAAAATGTTGGATTTTGGTGCGAAATGTGGGGATTTGGGTCAAAAATGTGGGATTTTGGGGGCAAAATGGGGGAATTTGGGTCAAAAATGTGGGATTTGGGGGGCAAAATGTGGGAATTTGGTGTAAAATGTGGGAATTTGGGGCAAAATTGTGGGCTTTGGGGGGCGAAATTGGGGAATTTGGGGCAAAAATGTGGGATTTGTGGGGCAAAATGTGGGATATTGGTGTGAAATGCGGAAATTTGGGGGGAAAATGTGGGATTTGGGGGTAAATTGCAGGATTTTGGTGTAAAATGTGGGAATGCAGGGCAAAAATGTGGGATTTGGGAAGCAAAATGGGGGATTTTGGGGGGAAATTGCAGGATTTGGGGGGCAAAATGTGCGGTTTTAGGGTAAAAATGGGGGATTTGGGGGGAAATCGCGGGATTTTGGGGGCAAAATGTGGGAATTGCGTGTGAAATGTGGGAATTTGGGTCAAAATTGTGCGCTTTGGGGGCGAAATGGGGGAATTTGGGGCAAAAATGCAGGATTTGGGGGGCGAAATGTGGGAATTTGGGTCAAAATTGTGCGCTTTGGGGGGCGAAATGTGGGAATTTGGGGCAAAAATACAGGATTTTGGGGGCAAAATGTGGGAATTTGGTGTTAAATGTGGGAATTCAGGGCAAAAATGTGGGATTTGGGGGCAAAACTGTGGGATTTTGGGGGTAAATTGTGGGATTTTGGTGCAAAATGCAGGAATTTGGGGCAAAAATGGGGGATTTGTGGGGAAATCGTGGGATTTAGGGGGCAAAATGTTGGATTTTGGTGCAAAATGCGGGGATTTGGGTCAAAAATGTGGGATTTGGGGGCAAAATGGGGGAATTTGGGTCAAAAATGTGGGATTTGGGGGCAAAATGTGGGAATTTGGTGTAAAATGTGGGAATTTGGGGCAAAAATGGGGGATTTGGGGGGCGAAATTGGGGATTTTGGGGCAAAAATGCGGGATTTGGGGGGCAAAATGTGGGATATTGGTGTGAAATGCGGAAATTTGGGGGAAAAATGTGGGATTTGGGGGTAAATTGCAGGATTTTGGTGTAAAATGTGGGAATGCAGGGCAAAAATGTGGGATTTGGGAAGCAAAATGGGGGATTTTGGGGGGAAATTGCAGGATTTGGGGGGCAAAATGTGCGGTTTTAGGGTAAAAATGGGGGATTTGGGGGGAAATCGCGGGATTTTGGGGGCAAAATGTGGGAATTTGGTGTGAAATGTGCGAATTTGGGTCAAAATTGTGGGCTTTGGGGGGCGAAATGGGGGAATTTGGGGGGAAATCGCAGGACTTTGGAAGAAAAATGTGGGATTTGGGGGGCGAAATGTGGGAATTTGGGGGAAATTGCAGGATGTTGGGGCAAAAATGTGGGCTTCAGGGGGCGAAATGTGGGATTTTGGTGCGAAATGTGGAATTTGGGGCAAAAATGCGGGATTTGGGGCGCGAAATGTGGGAATTTGGGGGGAAATTGCAGGATTTTGGGGCAAAAATGTGGGATTTGGGGGGCAAAATGTGGGATTTTGGTGTAAAATGTGGGGATTTGGGTCAAAAATATGGGATTTTGGGGGGCAAAACGGGGGGATTTGGGGGGAAATCGTGGGATTTTGGGGCAAAAATGCGAGATTTGTCGAGCGAAATGGGTGAATTTGGGGCAAAAATGGGGGAATTTGGGGGGAAATCGTGGGATTTTGGGGGCAAAATGTGGGATTTTGGTGCAAAATGCAGGAATTTGGGGCAAAAATCGGGGATTTTTGGGGGAAATTGCAGGATTTTGGGGGCAAAACGTGCGGTTTTAGGGTAAAAATGGGGGATTTGGGGGGAAATCGCGGGATTTTGGGGGCAAAATGTGGGATATTGGTGTGAAATGTGGGAATTTGGGGCAAAAATGGGGGATTTGGGGGGCAAAATGGGGGATTTGGGGGGAAATCGTGGGATTTGGGAGGCAAAATGTGGGATTTTGGTGTAAAACGTGGGAATTTGGGGCAAAAATGTGGGATTTCGGGGGAAATAGCGGGATTTTGGGGGCGAAATGTGGGAATCTGGGTCAAAATTGTGGGCTTTGGGGGGCGAAATTGGGGAATTTGGGTCAAAAATGTGGGATTTGGGGGGCGAAATGTGGAAATTTGGTGTAAAAGGTGGGAATTTGGGTCAAAAATGTGGGATTTGGGGGGCGAAATGTGGGAATTTGGGGCGAAATTGCAGGATTTGGGGGCAAAATGTGGGGTTTTAGGGTAAAAATGGGGGATTTTGGGGGAAATCGTGGGGTTTTGGGTGGCAAAATGTGGGAATTTGGTGTGAAATGTGGGAATTTGGGGCAAAAATGTGGGATTTGGGGGGCGAAATGTGGGAATTTTGGGCAAAAATACAGGATTTTGGGGGCAAAATGTGGGAATTTGGTGTTAAATGTGGGAATTTAGGGCAAAAATGCGGGATTTGGGGGCAAAAATGTGGGATTTTGGGGGTAAATTGTGGGATTTTGGTGCAAAATGCAGGAATTTGGGGCAAAAATGGGGGATTTGTGGGGAAATCGTGGGATTTTGGGGGCAAAATGTTGGATTTTGGTGCAAAATGCGGGGATTTGGGTCAAAAATGTGGGATTTGGGGGCAAAATGGGGGAATTTGGGTCAAAAATGTGGGATTTGGGGGCAAAATGTGGGAATTTTGTGTAAAATGTGGGAATTTGGGGCAAAAATGGGGGATTTGGGGGGCGAAATTGGGGAATTTGGGGCAAAAATGTGGGATTTGGGGGGCAAAATGTGGGATATTGGTGTGAAATGCGGAAATTTGGGGGGAAAATGTGGGATTTGGGCGGAAATTGCAGGATTTTGGTGTAAAATGTGGGAATGCAGGGCAAAAATGTGGGATTTGGGAAGCAAAATGGGGGATTTTGGGGGGAAATTGCAGGATTTGGGGGGCAAAATGTGCGGTTTTAGGGTAAAAATGGGGGATTTGGGGGGAAATCGCGGGATTTTGGGGGCAAAATGTGGGAATTGCGTGTGAAATGTGCGAATTTGGGTCAAAATTGTGCGCTTTGGGGGCGAAATGGGGGAATTTGGGGCAAAAATGCAGGATTTGGGGGGCGAAATGTGGGATATTGGTGTGAAATGCGGAAATTTGGGGGAAAAATGTGGGATTTGGGGGTAAATTGCAGGATTTTGGTGTAAAATGTGGGAATGCAGGGCAAAAATGTGGGATTTGGGAAGCAAAATGGGGGATTTTGGGGGGAAATTGCAGGATTTGGGGGGCAAAATGTGCGGTTTTAGGGTAAAAATGGGGGATTTGGGGGGAAATCGCGGGATTTTGGGGGCAAATGTGGGAATTTGGTGTGAAATGTGCGAATTTGGGTCAAAATTGTGGGCTTTGGGAGGCGAAATGGGGGAATTTGGGGGGAAATCGCAGGACTTTGGAAGAAAAATGTGGGATTTGGGGTCGAAATGTGGGAATTTGGGTCAAAAATGTGGGATTTGGGGGGCGAAATGTGGGAATTTGGGGGAAATTGCAGGATGTTGGGGCAAAAATGTGGGCTTCAGGGGGCGAAATGGGGGAATTTGGGGGGAAATCGCAGGACTTTGGAAGAAAAATGTGGGATTTGGGGGGCGAAATGTGGGAATTTGGGTCAAAAATGTGGGATTTGGGGGGCGAAATGTGGGAATTTGGGGGAAATTGCAGGATGTTGGGGCAAAAATGTGGGCTTCAGGGGGCGAAATGTGGGATTTTGGTGCGAAATGTGGAATTTGGGGCAAAAATGCGGGATTTGGGGCGCGAAATGTGGGAATTTGGGGGGAAATTGCAGGATTTTGGGGCAAAAATGTGGGATTTGGGGGGCTAAACGGGGGAATTTGGGGGAAATCGCGGGATTTTGGGGGCAAAATGGGGGAATTTGGGGAAAAATGTGGGATTTGGGGGGCAAAATGTGGGATTTTGGTGTAAAATGTGGGGATTTGGGTCAAAAATGTGGGATTTTGGGGGGCGAAACGGGGGGATTTGGGGGGAAATCGTGGGATTTTGGGGCAAAAATGCGAGATTTGTCGAGCGAAATGGGTGAATTTGGGGCAAAAATGGGGGAATTTGGGGGGAAATCGTGGGATTTTGGGGGCAAAATGTGGGATTTTGGTGCAAAATGCAGGAATTTGGGGCAAAAATCGGGGATTTTTGGGGGAAATTGCAGGATTTTGGGGGCAAAACGTGCGGTTTTAGGGTAAAAATGGGGGATTTGGGGGGAAATCGCGGGATTTTGGGGGCAAAATGTGGGATATTGGTGTGAAATGTGGGAATTTGGGGCAAAAATGGGGGATTTGGGGGGCAAAATGGGGGATTTGGGGGGAAATCGTGGGATTTGGGAGGCAAAATGTGGGATTTTGGTGTAAAACGTGGGAATTTGGGGCAAAAATGTGGGATTTCGGGGGAAATAGCGGGATTTTGGGGGCGAAATGTGGGAATTTGGGTCAAAATTGTGGGCTTTGGGGGGCGAAATTGGGGAATTTGGGTCAAAAATGTGGGATTTGGGGGGCGAAATGTGGAAATTTGGTGTAAAAGGTGGGAATTTGGGTCAAAAATGTGGGATTTGGGGGGCGAAATGTGGGAATTTGGGGCGAAATTGCAGGATTTGGGGGCAAAATGTGGGGTTTTAGGGTAAAAATGGGGGATTTTGGGGGAAATCGTGGGGTTTTGGGTGGCAAAATGTGGGAATTTGGTGTGAAATATGGGAATTTGGGTCAAAAATGTGGGATTTGGGGGGCGAAATGTGGGAATTTGGGGCAAAAATACAGGATTTTGGGGGCAAAATGTGGGAATTTGGTGTGAAATGTGGGAATTCAGGGCAAAAATGTGGGATTTGGGAAGCAAAATGTGGGATTTTGGGGGGAAATTGCAGGATTTGGGGGGCAAAATGTGCGGTTTTAGGGTAAAAATGGGGGATTTGGGGGGAAATCGCGGGATTTTGGGGGCAAAATGTGGGAATTGCGTGTGAAATGTGGGAATTTGGGTCAAAATTGTGGGCTTTGGGGGCGAAATGGGGGAATTTGGGGCAAAAATGCAGGATTTGGGGGGCGAAATGTGGGAATTTGGGTCAAAATTGTGGGCTTTGGGGGGCGAAATGTGGGAATTTGGGGCAAAAATGTGGGATTTGGGGGGCGAAATGTGGGAATTTGGTGTTAAAGTTGGGAATTCAGGGCAAAAATGTGGGATTTGGGGGGCAAAATGGGGGAATTTGGGGGGAAATCCCGGGACTTTGGAAGAAAACTGCGGAATTTGGGTGGCGAAATGTGGGAATTTGGGTCAAAAATGTGGGATTTGGGGGACGAAATGTGGGAATTTGGGGCGAAATTGCAGGATTTGGGGGCAAAATGTGGGGTTTTAGGGTAAAAATGGGGGATTTTGGGGGAAATCGTGGAATTTTGGGTGGCAAAATGTGGGAATTTGGTGTGAAATGTGGGAATTCAGGGCAAAAATGCGGGATTTTGGGGCAAAATGTGGGATTTTGGGGGTAAATTGTGGGATTTTGGTGCAAAATGCGGGGATTTGTGTCAAAAATGTGGGATTTGGGGGCAAAATGGGGGAATTTGGGTCAAAAATGTGGGATTTTGGGGCAAAATGTGGGAATTTGGTGTAAAATGTGGGAATTTGGGGCAAAAATGGGGGATTTGGGGGGCGAAATTGGGGAATTTGGGGCAAAAATGCGGGATTTGGGGGGCAAAATGTGGGATATTGGTGTGAAATGCGGAAATTTGGGGGAAAAATGTGGGATTTGGGGGTAAATTGCAGGATTTTGGTGTAAAATGTGGGAATGCAGGGCAAAAATGTGGGATTTGGGAAGCAAAATGGGGGATTTTGGGGGGAAATTGCAGGATTTGGGGGGCAAAATGTGCGGTTTTAGGGTAAAAATGGGGGATTTGGGGGGAAATCGCGGGATTTTGGGGGCAAAATGTGGGAATTTGGTGTGAAATGTGGGAATTTGGGTCAAAATTGTGGGCTTTGGGGGGCGAAATGGGGGAATTTGGGGGGAAATCGCAGGACTTTGGAAGAAAAATGTGGGATTTGGGGGGCGAAATGTGGGAATTTGGGTCAAAAATGTGGGATTTGGGGGGCGAAATGTGGGAATTTGGGGGAAATTGCAGGATGTTGGGGCAAAAATGTGGGATTTGGGGGGCGAAATGTGGGATTTTGGTGCGAAATGTGGAATTTGGGGCAAAAATGCGGGATTTGGGTGGCGAAATGTGGGAATTTGGGTCAAAAATGTGGGATTTGGGGGGCGAAATGTGGGAATTTGGGACGAAATTGCAGGATTTGGGGGCAAAATGTGGGGTTTTAGGGTAAAAATGGGGGATTTTGGAGGAAATCGTGGGGTTTGGCGTGGCAAAATGTGGGAATTTGGTGTGAAATGTGGGAATTTGGGGCAAAAATGTGGTATTTGGGGGGCGAAATGTGGGAATTTGGGGCAAAAATGCAGGATTTGGGGGGCAAAATGTGGGATTTTGGGGGTAAATTGTGGGATTTTGGTGCAAAATTGTGGGCTTTGGGGGGCGAAATTGGGGAATTTGGGGCAAAAATGTGGGATTTGGGGGGCAAAATGTGGGATATTGGTGTGAAATGTGGAAATTTTTGGGGAAAATGTGGGATTTGGGGGTAAATTGCAGGATTTTGGTGTAAAATGTGGGAATGCAGGGCAAAAATGTGGGATTTGGGAAGCAAAATGGGGGATTTTGGGGGGAAATTGCAGGATTTGGGGGGCAAAATGTGCGGTTTTAGGGTAAAAATGGGGGATTTGGGGGGAAATCGCGGGATTTTGGGGGCAAAATGTGGGAATTGCGTGTGAAATGTGCGAATTTGGGTCAAAATTGTGCGCTTTGGGGGCGAAATGGGGGAATTTGGGGCAAAAATGCAGGATTTGGGGGGCAAAATGGGGGAATTTGGGTCAAAATTGTGGGCTTTGGGGGGCGAAATGTGGGAATTTGGGGCAAAAATGTGGGATTTGGGGGGCGAAATGTGGGAATTTGGTGTTAAAGTTGGGAATTCAGGGCAAAAATGTGGGATTTGGGGGGCAAAATGGGGGAATTTGGGGGGAAATCGTGGGACTTTGGAAGAAAACTGCGGGATTTGGGTGGCGAAATGTGGGAATTTGGGTCAAAAATGTGGGATTTGGGGGGCGAAATGTGGGAATTTGGGGCGAAATTGCAGGATTTGGGGGCAAAATGTGGGGTTTTAGGGTAAAAATGGGGGATTTTGGGGGAAATCGTGGAATTTTGGGTGGCAAAATGTGGGAATTTGGTGTGAAATGCGGGAATTTGGGGCAAAATGTGGGATTTTGGGGAAAAATTGCGGGATTTTGAGGGGAAAATTGCAGGATTTGGGTGCAAAATGTGGGGTTTTAGGTCAAAAATGTGGGATTTTGGGGGAAATCGTGGGGTTTTGGGTGGCAAAATGTGGGTATTTGGTGTGAAATGTGGGAATTTGGGGCAAAAATGTGGGATTTGGGGGGCAAAATGTGGGAATTTGGGGCAAAAATACGGGATTTTGGGGGCAAAATGTGGGAATTTGGTGTTAAATGTGGGAATTCAGGGCAAAAATGCAGGATTTGGGGGCAAAATGTGGGATTTTGGGGGTAAATTGTGGGATTTTGGTGCAAAATGCAGGAATTTGGGGCAAAAATGGGGGATTTGTGGGGAAATCGTGGGATTTTGGGGGCAAAATGTTGGATTTTGGTGCAAAATGCGGGGATTTGGGTCAAAAATGTGGGATTTGGGGGCAAAATGGGGGAATTTGGGTCAAAAATGTGGGATTTGGGGGCAAAATTTGGGAATTTGGTGTAAAATGTGGGAATTTGGGGCAAAAATGGGGGATTTGGGGGGCGAAATTGGGGAATTTGGGGCAAAAATGCGGGATTTGGGGGGCAAAATGTGGGATATTGGTGTGAAATGCGGAAATTTGGGGGAAAAATGTGGGATTTGGGGGTAAATTGCAGGATTTTGGTGTAAAATGTGGGAATGCAGGGCAAAAATGTGGGATTTGGGAAGCAAAATGGGGGATTTTGGGGGGAAATTGCAGGATTTGGGGGGCAAAATGTGCGGTTTTAGGGTAAAAATGGTGGATTTGGGGGGAAATCGCGGGATTTTGGGGGCAAAATGTGGGAATTTGGTGTGAAATGTGCGAATTTGGGTCAAAATTGTGGGCTTTGGGGGGCGAAATGGGGGAATTTGGGGGGAAATCGCGGGACTTTGGAAGAAAAATGTGGGATTTGGGGGGCGAAATGTGGGAATTTGGGTCAAAAATGTGGGATTTGGGGGGCGAAATGTGGGAATTTGGGTGAAATTGCGGGATGTTGGGGCAAAAATGTGGACTTCAGGGGGCGAAATGTGGGATTTTGGTGCGAAATGTGGGGATTTGGGTCAAAAATGTGGGATTTTGGGGGGCGAAACGGGGGGATTTGGGGGGAAATCGTGGGATTTTGGGGCAAAAATGCGAGATTTGTCGAGCGAAATGGGTGAATTTGGGGCAAAAATGGGGGAATTTGGGGGGAAATCGTGGGATTTTGGGGGCAAAATGTGGGATTTTGGTGCAAAATGCAGGAATTTGGGGCAAAAATCGGGGATTTTTGGGGGAAATTGCAGGATTTTGGGGGCAAAACATGCGGTTTTAGGGTAAAAACGGGGGATTTGGGGGGAAATCGCGGGATTTTGGGGGCAAAATGTGGGATATTGGTGTGAAATGTGGGAATTTGGGGCAAAAATGGGGGATTTGGGGGGCAAAATGGGGGATTTGGGGGGAAATCGTGGGATTTGGGAGGCAAAATGTGGGATTTTGGTGTAAAACGTGGGAATTTGGGGCAAAAATGTGGGATTTCGGGGGAAATAGCGGGATTTTGGGGGCGAAATGTGGGAATTTGGGTCAAAATTGTGGGCTTTGGGGGGCGAAATTGGGGAATTTGGGTCAAAAATGCGGGATTTGGGGGGCGAAATGTGGGAATTTGGTGTAAAAGGTGGGAATTTGGGGCAAAAATGTGGGATTTGGGGGGCGAAATGTGGGAATTTGGGGCGAAATTGCAGGATTTGGGGGCAAAATGTGGGGTTTTAGGGTAAAAATGGGGGATTTTGGGGGAAATCGTGGGGTTTTGGGTGGCAAAATGTGGGAATTTGGTGTGAAATGTGGGAATTTGGGGCAAAAATGTGGGATTTGGGGGGCGAAATGTGGGAATTTGGGGCAAAAATACAGGATTTTGGGGGCAAAATGTGGGAATTTGGTGTGAAATGTGGGAATTCAGGGCAAAAATGCGGGATTTGGGGGCAAAACTGTGGGATTTTGGGGGTAAATTGTGGGATTTTGGTGCAAAATGCAGGAATTTGGGGCAAAAATGGGGGATTTGTGGGGAAATCGTGGGATTTTGGGGGCAAAATGTTGGATTTTGGTGCGAAATGCGGGGATTTGGGTCAAAAATGTGGGATTTTGGGGGCAAAATGGGGGAATTTGGGTCAAAAATGTGGGATTTGGGGGGCAAAATGTGGGAATTTGGTGTAAAATGTGGGAATTTGGGGCAAAATTGTGGGCTTTGGGGGGCGAAATTGGGGAATTTGGGGCAAAAATGTGGGATTTGGGGGGCAAAATGTGGGATATTGGTGTGAAATGCGGAAATTTGGGGGGAAAATGTGGGATTTGGGGGGAAATTGCAGGATTTTGGTGTAAAATGTGGGAATGCAGGGCAAAAATGTGGGATTTGGGAAGCAAAATGTGGGATTTTGGGGGGAAATTGCAGGATTTGGGGGGCAAAATGTGCGGTTTTAGGGTAAAAATGGGGGATTTGGGGGGAAATCGCGGGATTTTGGGGGCAAAATGTGGGAATTGCGTGTGAAATGTGGGAATTTGGGTCAAAATTGTGCGCTTTGGGGGCGAAATGGGGGAATTTGGGGCAAAAATGCAGGATTTGGGGGGCGAAATGTGGGAATTTGGGTCAAAATTGTGGGCTTTGGGGGGCGAAATGTGGGAATTTGCGGCAAAAATGTGGGATTTGGGGGGCGAAATGTGGGAATTTGGTGTTAAAGTTGGGAATTCAGGGCAAAAATGTGGGATTTGGGGGGCAAAATGTGGGAATTTGGGGGGAAATCGCGGGACTTTGGAAGAAAACTGCGGGATTTGGGTGGCGAAATGTGGGAATTTGGGTCAAAAATGTGGGATTTGGGGGACGAAATGTGGGAATTTGGGGCGAAATTGCAGGATTTGGGGGCAAAATGTGGGGTTTTAGGGTAAAAATGGGGGATTTTGGGGGAAATCGTGGAATTTTGGGTGGCAAAATGTGGGAATTTGGTGTGAAATGTGGGAATTCGGGGCAAAAATGCGGGATTTTGGGGCAAAATGTGGGATTTTGGGGGTAAATTGTGGGATTTTGGTGCAAAATGCAGGAATTTGTGGCAAAAATGGGGGATTTGTGGGGAAATCGTGGGATTTTGGGGGCAAAATGTTGGATTTTGGTGCAAAATGCGGGGATTTGGGTCAAAAATGTGGGATTTGGGGGCAAAATGGGGGAATTTGGGTCAAAAATGTGGGATTTGGGGGCAAAATGTGGGAATTTGGTGTAAAATGTGGGAATTTGGGGCAAAAATGGGGGATTTGGGGGGCGAAATTGGGGAATTTGGGGCAAAAATGCGGGATTTGGGGGGCAAAATGTGGGATATTGGTGTGAAATGCGGAAATTTGGGGGAAAAATGTGGGATTTGGGGGTAAATTGCAGGATTTTGGTGTAAAATGTGGGAATGCAGGGCAAAAATGTGGGATTTGGGAAGCAAAATGGGGGATTTGGGGGGGAAATTGCAGGATTTGGGGGGCAAAATGTGCGGTTTTAGGGTAAAAATGGGGGATTTGGGGGGAAATCGCGGGATTTTGGGGGCAAATGTGGGAATTTGGTGTGAAATGTGCGAATTTGGGTCAAAATTGTGGGCTTTGGGGGGCGAAATGGGGGAATTTGGGGGGAAATCGCAGGACTTTGGAAGAAAAATGTGGGCTTTGGGGGGCGAAATGTGGGAATTTGGGTCAAAAATGTGGGATTTGGGGGGCGAAATGTGGGAATTTGGGGGAAATTGCAGGATGTTGGGGCAAAAATGTGGGCTTCAGGGGGCGAAATGGGGGAATTTGGGGGGAAATCGCAGGACTTTGGAAGAAAAATGTGGGATTTGGGGGGCGAAATGTGGGAATTTGGGTCAAAAATGTGGGATTTGGGGGGCGAAATGTGGGAATTTGGGGGAAATTGCAGGATGTTGGGGCAAAAATGTGGGCTTCAGGGGGCGAAATGTGGGATTTTGGTGCGAAATGTGGAATTTGGGGCAAAAATGCGGGATTTGGGGCGCGAAATGTGGGAATTTGGGGGGAAATTGCAGGATTTTGGGGCAAAAATGTGGGATTTGGGGGGCTAAACGGGGGAATTTGGGGGAAATCGCGGGATTTTGGGGGCAAAATGGGGGAATTTGGTGCGAAATGCGGGGTTTGGGGTCAAAAATGCGTGATTTGGGGGCAAAATGGGGGAATTTGGGGAAAAATGTGGGATTTGGGGGGCAAAATGTGGGATTTTGGTGTAAAATGTGGGGATTTGGGTCAAAAATGTGGGATTTTGGGGGGCGAAACGGGGGGATTTGGGGGGAAATCGTGGGATTTTGGGGCAAAAATGCGAGATTTGTCGAGCGAAATGGGTGAATTTGGGGCAAAAATGGGGGAATTTGGGGGGAAATCGTGGGATTTTGGGGGCAAAATGTGGGATTTTGGTGCAAAATGCAGGAATTTGGGGCAAAAATCGGGGATTTTTGGGGGAAATTGCAGGATTTTGGGGGCAAAACGTGCGGTTTTAGGGTAAAAATGGGGGATTTGGGGGGAAATCGCGGGATTTTGGGGGCAAAATGTGGGATATTGGTGTGAAATGTGGGAATTTGGGGCAAAAATGGGGGATTTGGGGGGCAAAATGGGGGATTTGGGGGGAAATCGTGGGATTTGGGAGGCAAAATGTGGGATTTTGGTGTAAAACGTGGGAATTTGGGGCAAAAATGTGGGATTTCGGGGGAAATAGCGGGATTTTGGGGGCGAAATGTGGGAATTTGGGTCAAAATTGTGGGCTTTGGGGGGCGAAATTGGGGAATTTGGGTCAAAAATGCGGGATTTGGGGGGCGAAATGTGGAAATTTGGTGTAAAAGGTGGGAATTTGGGTCAAAAATGTGGGATTTGGGGGGCGAAATGTGGGAATTTGGGGCGAAATTGCAGGATTTGGGGGCAAAATGTGGGGTTTTAGGGTAAAAATGGGGGATTTTGGGGGAAATCGTGGGGTTTGGGGTGGCAAAATGTGGGAATTTGGTGTGAAATGTGGGAATTTGGGGCAAAAATGTGGGATTTGGGGGGCGAAATGTGGGAATTTGGGGCAAAAATACAGGATTTTGGGGGCAAAATGTGGGAATTTGGTGTGAAATGTGGGAATTCAGGGCAAAAATGCGGGATTTGGGGGCAAAACTGTGGGATTTTGGGGGTAAATTGTGGGATTTTGGTGCAAAATGCAGGAATTTGGGGCAAAAATGGGGGATTTGTGGGGAAATCGTGGGATTTTGGGGGCAAAATGTTGGATTTTGGTGCGAAATGCGGGGATTTGGGTCAAAAATGTGGGATTTTGGGGGCAAAATGGGGGAATTTGGGTCAAAAATGTGGGATTTGGGGGGCAAAATGTGGGAATTTGGTGTAAAATGTGGGAATTTGGGGCAAAATTGTGGGCTTTGGGGGGCGAAATTGGGGAATTTGGGGCAAAAATGTGGGATTTGGGGGCAAAATGTGGGATATTGGTGTGAAATGCGGAAATTTGGGGGGAAAATTTGGGATTTGGGGAGAAATTGCAGGATTTTGGTGTAAAATGTGGGAATGCAGGGCAAAAATGTGGGATTTGGGAAGCAAAATGGGGGATTTTGGGGGGAAATTGCAGGATTTGGGGGGCAAAATGTGCGGTTTTAGGGTAAAAATGGGGGATTTGGGGGGAAATCGCGGGATTTTGGGGGCAAAATGTGGGAATTGCGTGTGAAATGTGGGAATTTGGGTCAAAATTGTGCGCTTTGGGGGCGAAATGGGGGAATTTGGGGCAAAAATGCAGGATTTGGGGGGCGAAATGTGGGAATTTGGGTCAAAATTGTGGGCTTTGGGGGGCGAAATGTGGGAATTTGCGGCAAAAATGTGGGATTTGGGGGACGAAATGTGGGAATTTGGGGCGAAATTGCAGGATTTGGGGGCAAAATGTGGGGTTTTAGGGTAAAAATGGGGGATTTTGGGGGAAATCGTGGAATTTTGGGTGGCAAAATGTGGGAATTTGGTGTGAAATGTGGGAATTCAGGGCAAAAATGCGGGATTTTGGGGCAAAATGTGGGATTTTGGGGGTAAATTGTGGGATTTTGGTGCAAAATGCAGGAATTTGGGGCAAAAATGGGGGATTTGTGGGGAAATCGTGGGATTTTGGGGGCAAAATGTTGGATTTTGGTGCAAAATGCGGGGATTTGGGTCAAAAATGTGGGATTTGGGGGCAAAATGGGGGAATTTGGGTCAAAAATGTGGGATTTGGGGGCAAAATGTTGGAATTTGGTGTAAAATGTGGGAATTTGGGGCAAAAATGGGGGATTTGGGGGGCGAAATTGGGGAATTTGGGGCAAAAATGCGGGATTTGGGGGGCAAAATGTGGGATATTGGTGTGGAATGCGGAAATTTGGGGGAAAAATGTGGGATTTGGGGGGAAATTGCAGGATTTTGGTGTAAAATGTGGGAATGCAGGGCAAAAATGTGGGATTTGGGAAGCAAAATGGGGGATTTTGGGGGGAAATTGCAGGATTTGGGGGGCAAAATGTGCGGTTTTAGGGTAAAAATGGTGGATTTGGGGGGAAATCGCGGGATTTTGGGGGCAAAATGTGGGAATTTGGTGTGAAATGTGCGAATTTGGGTCAAAATTGTGGGCTTTGGGGGGCGAAATGGGGGAATTTGGGGGGAAATCGCAGGACTTTGGAAGAAAAATGTGGGATTTGGGGGGCGAAATGTGGGAATTTGGGTCAAAAATGTGGGATTGGGGGGGCGAAATGTGGGAATTTGGGGGAAATTGCAGGATGTTGGGGCAAAAATGTGGGATTTGGGGGGCGAAATGTGGGATTTTGGTGCGAAATGTGGAATTTGGGGCAAAAATGCGGGATTTGGGGCGCGAAATGTGGGAATTTGGGGGGAAATTGCAGGATTTTGGGGCAAAAATGTGGGATTTGGGGGGCTAAACGGGGGAATTTGGGGGAAATCGCGGGATTTTGGGGGCAAAATGGGGGAATTTGGTGCGAAATGCGGGGTTTGGGGTCAAAAATGCGTGATTTGGGGGCAAAATGGGGGAATTTGGGGAAAAATGTGGGATTTGGGGGGCAAAATGTGGGATTTTGGTGTAAAATGTGGGGATTTGGGTCAAAAATGTGGGATTTTGGGGGGCGAAACGGGGGGATTTGGGGGGAAATCGTGGGATTTTGGGGCAAAAATGCGAGATTTGTCGAGCGAAATGGGTGAATTTGGGGCAAAAATGGGGGAATTTGGGGGGAAATCGTGGGATTTTGGGGGCAAAATGTGGGATTTTGGTGCAAAATGCAGGAATTTGGGGCAAAAATCGGGGATTTTTGGGGGAAATTGCAGGATTTTGGGGGCAAAACGTGCGGTTTTAGGGTAAAAACGGGGGATTTGGGGGGAAATCGCGGGATTTTGGGGGCAAAATGTGGGATATTGGTGTGAAATGTGGGAATTTGGGGCAAAAATGGGGGATTTGGGGGGCAAAATGGGGGATTTGGGGGGAAATCGTGGGATTTGGGAGGCAAAATGTGGGATTTTGGTGTAAAACGTGGGAATTTGGGGCAAAAATGTGGGATTTCGGGGGAAATAGCGGGATTTTGGGGGCGAAATGTGGGAATTTGGGTCAAAATTGTGGGCTTTGGGGGGCGAAATTGGGGAATTTGGGTCAAAAATGCGGGATTTGGGGGGCGAAATGTGGGAATTTGGTGTAAAAGGTGGGAATTTGGGGCAAAAATGTGGGATTTGGGGGGCGAAATGTGGGAATTTGGGGCGAAATTGCAGGATTTGGGGGCAAAATGTGGGTTTTTAGGGTAAAAATGGGGGATTTTGGGGGAAATCGTGGGGTTTTGGGTGGCAAAATGTGGGAATTTGGGGCAAAAATGTGGGAATTTGGGGCAAAAATGTGGGATTTGGGGGGCGAAATGTGGGAATTTGGGGCAAAAATACAGGATTTTGGGGGCAAAATGTGGGAATTTGGTGTGAAATGTGGGAATTCAGGGCAAAAATGCGGGATTTGGGGGCAAAACTGTGGGATTTTGGGGGTAAATTGTGGGATTTTGGTGCAAAATGCAGGAATTTGGGGCAAAAATGGGGGATTTGTGGGGAAATCGTGGGATTTTGGGGGCAAAATGTTGGATTTTGGTGCGAAATGCGGGGATTTGGGTCAAAAATGTGGGATTTTGGGGGCAAAATGGGGGAATTTGGGTCAAAAATGTGGGATTTGGGGGGCAAAATGTGGGAATTTGGTGTAAAATGTGGGAATTTGGGGCAAAATTGTGGGCTTTGGGGGGCGAAATTGGGGAATTTGGGGCAAAAATGTGGGCTTTGGGGGGCAAAATGTGGGATATTGGTGTGAAATGCGGAAATTTGGGGGGAAAATGTGGGATTTGGGGAGAAATTGCAGGATTTTGGTGTAAAATGTGGGAATGCAGGGCAAAAATGTGGGATTTGGGAAGCAAAATGGGGGATTTTGGGGGGAAATTGCAGGATTTGGGGGGCAAAATGTGCGGTTTTAGGGTAAAAATGGGGGATTTGGGGGGAAATCGCGGGATTTTGGGGGCAAAATGTGGGAATTGCGTGTGAAATGTGGGAATTTGGGTCAAAATTGTGCGCTTTGGGGGCGAAATGGGGGAATTTGGGGCAAAAATGCAGGATTTGGGGGGCGAAATGTGGGAATTTGGGTCAAAATTGTGGGCTTTGGGGGGCGAAATGTGGGAATTTGGGGCAAAAATGTGGGATTTGGGGGGCGAAATGTGGGAATTTGGGGGGAAATCGCGGGACTTTGGAAGAAAACTGCGGAATTTGGGTGGCGAAATGTGGGAATTTGGGTCAAAAATGTGGGATTTGGGGGACGAAATGCAGGAATTTGGGGCGAAATTGCAGGATTTGGGGGCAAAATGTGGGGTTTTAGGGTAAAAATGGGGGATTTTGGGGGAAATCGTGGAATTTTGGGTGGCAAAATGTGGGAATTTGGTGTGAAATGTGGGAATTCAGGGCAAAAATGCGGGATTTTGGGGCAAAATGTGGGATTTTGGGGGTAAATTGTGGGATTTTGGTGCAAAATGCAGGAATTTGTGGCAAAAATGGGGGATTTGTGGGGAAATCGTGGGATTTTGGGGGCAAAATGTTGGATTTTGGTGCGAAATGCGGGGATTTGGGTCAAAAATGTGGGATTTGGGGGCAAAATGGGGGAATTTGGGTCAAAAATGTGGGATTTGGGGGCAAAATGTGGGAATTTGGTGTAAAATGTGGGAATTTGGGGCAAAAATGGGGGATTTGGGGGGCGAAATTGGGGAATTTGGGGCAAAAATGCGGGATTTGGGGGGCAAAATGTGGGATATTGGTGTGGAATGCGGAAATTTGGGGGAAAAATGTGGGATTTGGGGGTAAATTGCAGGATTTTGGTGTAAAATGTGGGAATGCAGGGCAAAAATGTGGGATTTGGGAAGCAAAATGGGGGATTTTGGGGGGAAATTGCAGGATTTGGGGGGCAAAATGTGCGGTTTTAGGGTAAAAATGGGGGATTTGGGGGGAAATCGCGGGATTTTGGGGGCAAATGTGGGAATTTGGTGTGAAATGTGCGAATTTGGGTCAAAATTGTGGGCTTTGGGGGGCGAAATGGGGGAATTTGGGGGGAAATCGCAGGACTTTGGAAGAAAAATGTGGGATTTGGGGGGTGAAATGTGGGAATTTGGGTCAAAAATGTGGGATTTGGGGGGCGAAATGTGGGAATTTGGGGGAAATTGCAGGATGTTGGGGCAAAAATGTGGGCTTCAGGGGGCGAAATGGGGGAATTAGGGGGGAAATCGCAGGACTTTGGAAGAAAAATGTGGGATTTGGGGGGCGAAATGTGGGAATTTGGGTCAAAAATGTGGGATTTGGGGGGCGAAATGTGGGAATTTGGGGGAAATTGCAGGATGTTGGGGCAAAAATGTGGGCTTCAGGGGGCGAAATGTGGGATTTTGGTGCGAAATGTGGAATTTGGGGCAAAAATGCGGGATTTGGGGCGCGAAATGTGGGAATTTGGGGGGAAATTGCAGGATTTTGGGGCAAAAATGTGGGATTTGGGGGGCTAAACGGGGGAATTTGGGGGAAATCGCGGGATTTTGGGGGCAAAATGGGGGAATTTGGTGCGAAATGCGGGGTTTGGGGTCAAAAATGCGTGATTTGGGGGCAAAATGGGGGAATTTGGGGAAAAATGTGGGATTTGGGGGGCAAAATGTGGGATTTTGGTGTAAAATGTGGGGATTTGGGTCAAAAATGTGGGATTTTGGGGGGCGAAACGGGGGGATTTGGGGGGAAATCGTGGGATTTTGGGGCAAAAATGCGAGATTTGTCGAGCGAAATGGGTGAATTTGGGGCAAAAATGGGGGAATTTGGGGGGAAATCGTGGGATTTTGGGGGCAAAATGTGGGATTTTGGTGCAAAATGCAGGAATTTGGGGCAAAAATCGGGGATTTTTGGGGGAAATTGCAGGATTTTGGGGGCAAAACGTGCGGTTTTAGGGTAAAAACGGGGGATTTGGGGGGAAATCGCGGGATTTTGGGGGCAAAATGTGGGATATTGGTGTGAAATGTGGGAATTTGGGGCAAAAATGGGGGATTTGGGGGGCAAAATGGGGGATTTGGGGGGAAATCGTGGGATTTGGGAGGCAAAATGTGGGATTTTGGTGTAAAACGTGGGAATTTGGGGCAAAAATGTGGGATTTCGGGGGAAATAGCGGGATTTTGGGGGCGAAATGTGGGAATTTGGGTCAAAATTGTGGGCTTTGGGGGGCGAAATTGGGGAATTTGGGGCAAAAATGCGGGATTTGGGGGGCGAAATGTGGAAATTTGGTGTAAAAGGTGGGAATTTGGGGCAAAAATGTGGGATTTGGGGGGCGAAATGTGGGAATTTGGGGCGAAATTGCAGGATTTGGGGTCAAAATGTGGGGTTTTAGGGTAAAAATGGGGGGTTTTGGGGGAAATCGTGGGGTTTTGGGTGGCAAAATGTGGGAATTTGGGGCAAAAATGTGGGAATTTGGGGCAAAAATGTGGGATTTGGGGGGCGAAATGTGGGAATTTGGGGCAAAAATACAGGATTTTGGGGGCAAAATGTGGGAATTTGGTGTGAAATGTGGGAATTCAGGGCAAAAATGCGGGATTTGGGGGCAAAACTGTGGGATTTTGGGGGCAAAATGGGGGAATTTGGGTCAAAAATGTGGGATTTGGGGGGCAAAATGTGGGAATTTGGGTCAAAATTGTGCGCTTTGGGGGCGAAATGGGGGAATTTGGGGCAAAAATGCAGGATTTGGGGGGCGAAATGTGGGAATTTGGGTCAAAATTGTGGGCTTTGGGGGGCGAAATGTGGGAATTTGCGGCAAAAATGTGGGATTTGGGGGACGAAATGTGGGAATTTGGGGCGAAATTGCAGGATTTGGGGGCAAAATGTGGGGTTTTAGGGTAAAAATGGGGGATTTTGGGGGAAATCGTGGAATTTTGGGTGGCAAAATGTGGGAATTTGGTGTGAAATGTGGGAATTCAGGGCAAAAATGCGGGATTTTGGGGCAAAATGTGGGATTTTGGGGGTAAATTTTGGGATTTTGGTGCAAAATGCAGGAATTTGGGGCAAAAATGGGGGATTTGTGGGGAAATCGTGGGATTTTGGGGGCAAAATGTTGGATTTTGGTGCAAAATGCGGGGATTTGGGTCAAAAATGTGGGATTTGGGGGCAAAATGGGGGAATTTGGGTCAAAAATGTGGGATTTGGGGGCAAAATGTTGGAATTTGGTGTAAAATGTGGGAATTTGGGGCAAAAATGGGGGATTTGGGGGGCGAAATTGGGGAATTTGGGGCAAAAATGCGGGATTTGGGGGGCAAAATGTGGGATATTGGTGTGGAATGCGGAAATTTGGGGGAAAAATGTGGGATTTGGGGGGAAATTGCAGGATTTTGGTGTAAAATGTGGGAATGCAGGGCAAAAATGTGGGATTTGGGAAGCAAAATGGGGGATTTTGGGGGGAAATTGCAGGATTTGGGGGGCAAAATGTGCGGTTTTAGGGTAAAAATGGTGGATTTGGGGGGAAATCGCGGGATTTTGGGGGCAAAATGTGGGAATTTGGTGTGAAATGTGCGAATTTGGGTCAAAATTGTGGGCTTTGGGGGGCGAAATGGGGGAATTTGGGGGGAAATCGCAGGACTTTGGAAGAAAAATGTGGGATTTGGGGGGCGAAATGTGGGAATTTGGGTCAAAAATGTGGGATTGGGGGGGCGAAATGTGGGAATTTGGGGGAAATTGCAGGATGTTGGGGCAAAAATGTGGGATTTGGGGGGCGAAATGTGGGATTTTGGTGCGAAATGTGGAATTTGGGGCAAAAATGCGGGATTTGGGGCGCGAAATGTGGGAATTTGGGGGGAAATTGCAGGATTTTGGGGCAAAAATGTGGGATTTGGGGGGCTAAACGGGGGAATTTGGGGGAAATCGCGGGATTTTGGGGGCAAAATGGGGGAATTTGGTGCGAAATGCGGGGTTTGGGGTCAAAAATGCGTGATTTGGGGGCAAAATGGGGGAATTTGGGGAAAAATGTGGGATTTGGGGGGCAAAATGTGGGATTTTGGTGTAAAATGTGGGGATTTGGGTCAAAAATGTGGGATTTTGGGGGGCGAAACGGGGGGATTTGGGGGGAAATCGTGGGATTTTGGGGCAAAAATGCGAGATTTGTCGAGCGAAATGGGTGAATTTGGGGCAAAAATGGGGGAATTTGGGGGGAAATCGTGGGATTTTGGGGGCAAAATGTGGGATTTTGGTGCAAAATGCAGGAATTTGGGGCAAAAATCGGGGATTTTTGGGGGAAATTGCAGGATTTTGGGGGCAAAACGTGCGGTTTTAGGGTAAAAACGGGGGATTTGGGGGGAAATCGCGGGATTTTGGGGGCAAAATGTGGGATATTGGTGTGAAATGTGGGAATTTGGGGCAAAAATGGGGGATTTGGGGGGCAAAATGGGGGATTTGGGGGGAAATCGTGGGATTTGGGAGGCAAAATGTGGGATTTTGGTGTAAAACGTGGGAATTTGGGGCAAAAATGTGGGATTTCGGGGGAAATAGCGGGATTTTGGGGGCGAAATGTGGGAATTTGGGTCAAAATTGTGGGCTTTGGGGGGCGAAATTGGGGAATTTGGGTCAAAAATGCGGGATTTGGGGGGCGAAATGTGGGAATTTGGTGTAAAAGGTGGGAATTTGGGGCAAAAATGTGGGATTTGGGGGGCGAAATGTGGGAATTTGGGGCGAAATTGCAGGATTTGGGGGCAAAATGTGGGTTTTTAGGGTAAAAATGGGGGATTTTGGGGGAAATCGTGGGGTTTTGGGTGGCAAAATGTGGGAATTTGGGGCAAAAATGTGGGAATTTGGGGCAAAAATGTGGGATTTGGGGGGCGAAATGTGGGAATTTGGGGCAAAAATACAGGATTTTGGGGGCAAAATGTGGGAATTTGGTGTGAAATGTGGGAATTCCGGGCAAAAATGCGGGATTTGGGGGCAAAACTGTGGGATTTTGGGGGTAAATTGTGGGATTTTGGTGCAAAATGCAGGAATTTGGGGCAAAAATGGGGGATTTGTGGGGAAATCGTGGGATTTTGGGGGCAAAATGTTGGATTTTGGTGCGAAATGCGGGGATTTGGGTCAAAAATGTGGGATTTTGGGGGCAAAATGGGGGAATTTGGGTCAAAAATGTGGGATTTGGGGGGCAAAATGTGGGAATTTGGTGTAAAATGTGGGAATTTGGGGCAAAATTGTGGGCTTTGGGGGGCGAAATTGGGGAATTTGGGGCAAAAATGTGGGCTTTGGGGGGCAAAATGTGGGATATTGGTGTGAAATGCGGAAATTTGGGGGGAAAATGTGGGATTTGGGGAGAAATTGCAGGATTTTGGTGTAAAATGTGGGAATGCAGGGCAAAAATGTGGGATTTGGGAAGCAAAATGGGGGATTTTGGGGGGAAATTGCAGGATTTGGGGGGCAAAATGTGCGGTTTTAGGGTAAAAATGGGGGATTTGGGGGGAAATCGCGGGATTTTGGGGGCAAAATGTGGGAATTGCGTGTGAAATGTGGGAATTTGGGTCAAAATTGTGCGCTTTGGGGGCGAAATGGGGGAATTTGGGGCAAAAATGCAGGATTTGGGGGGCGAAATGTGGGAATTTGGGTCAAAATTGTGGGCTTTGGGGGGCGAAATGTGGGAATTTGGGGCAAAAATGTGGGATTTGGGGGGCGAAATGTGGGAATTTGGGGGGAAATCGCGGGACTTTGGAAGAAAACTGCGGAATTTGGGTGGCGAAATGTGGGAATTTGGGTCAAAAATGTGGGATTTGGGGGACGAAATGCAGGAATTTGGGGCGAAATTGCAGGATTTGGGGGCAAAATGTGGGGTTTTAGGGTAAAAATGGGGGATTTTGGGGGAAATCGTGGAATTTTGGGTGGCAAAATGTGGGAATTTGGTGTGAAATGTGGGAATTCAGGGCAAAAATGCGGGATTTTGGGGCAAAATGTGGGATTTTGGGGGTAAATTGTGGGATTTTGGTGCAAAATGCAGGAATTTGTGGCAAAAATGGGGGATTTGTGGGGAAATCGTGGGATTTTGGGGGCAAAATGTTGGATTTTGGTGCGAAATGCGGGGATTTGGGTCAAAAATGTGGGATTTGGGGGCAAAATGGGGGAATTTGGGTCAAAAATGTGGGATTTGGGGGCAAAATGTGGGAATTTGGTGTAAAATGTGGGAATTTGGGGCAAAAATGGGGGATTTGGGGGGCGAAATTGGGGAATTTGGGGCAAAAATGCGGGATTTGGGGGGCAAAATGTGGGATATTGGTGTGGAATGCGGAAATTTGGGGGAAAAATGTGGGATTTGGGGGTAAATTGCAGGATTTTGGTGTAAAATGTGGGAATGCAGGGCAAAAATGTGGGATTTGGGAAGCAAAATGGGGGATTTTGGGGGGAAATTGCAGGATTTGGGGGGCAAAATGTGCGGTTTTAGGGTAAAAATGGGGGATTTGGGGGGAAATCGCGGGATTTTGGGGGCAAATGTGGGAATTTGGTGTGAAATGTGCGAATTTGGGTCAAAATTGTGGGCTTTGGGGGGCGAAATGGGGGAATTTGGGGGGAAATCGCAGGACTTTGGAAGAAAAATGTGGGATTTGGGGGGTGAAATGTGGGAATTTGGGTCAAAAATGTGGGATTTGGGGGGCGAAATGTGGGAATTTGGGGGAAATTGCAGGATGTTGGGGCAAAAATGTGGGCTTCAGGGGGCGAAATGGGGGAATTAGGGGGGAAATCGCAGGACTTTGGAAGAAAAATGTGGGATTTGGGGGGCGAAATGTGGGAATTTGGGTCAAAAATGTGGGATTTGGGGGGCGAAATGTGGGAATTTGGGGGAAATTGCAGGATGTTGGGGCAAAAATGTGGGCTTCAGGGGGCGAAATGTGGGATTTTGGTGCGAAATGTGGAATTTGGGGCAAAAATGCGGGATTTGGGGCGCGAAATGTGGGAATTTGGGGGGAAATTGCAGGATTTTGGGGCAAAAATGTGGGATTTGGGGGGCTAAACGGGGGAATTTGGGGGAAATCGCGGGATTTTGGGGGCAAAATGGGGGAATTTGGTGCGAAATGCGGCGTTTGGGGTCAAAAATGCGTGATTTGGGGGCAAAATGGGGGAATTTGGGGAAAAATGTGGGATTTGGGGGGCAAAATGTGGGATTTTGGTGTAAAATGTGGGGATTTGGGTCAAAAATGTGGGATTTTGGGGGGCGAAACGGGGGGATTTGGGGGGAAATCGTGGGATTTTGGGGCAAAAATGCGAGATTTGTCGAGCGAAATGGGTGAATTTGGGGCAAAAATGGGGGAATTTGGGGGGAAATCGTGGGATTTTGGGGGCAAAATGTGGGATTTTGGTGCAAAATGCAGGAATTTGGGGCAAAAATCGGGGATTTTTGGGGGAAATTGCAGGATTTTGGGGGCAAAACGTGCGGTTTTAGGGTAAAAACGGGGGATTTGGGGGGAAATCGCGGGATTTTGGGGGCAAAATGTGGGATATTGGTGTGAAATGTGGGAATTTGGGGCAAAAATGGGGGATTTGGGGGGCAAAATGGGGGATTTGGGGGGAAATCGTGGGATTTGGGAGGCAAAATGTGGGATTTTGGTGTAAAACGTGGGAATTTGGGGCAAAAATGTGGGATTTCGGGGGAAATAGCGGGATTTTGGGGGCGAAATGTGGGAATTTGGGTCAAAATTGTGGGCTTTGGGGGGCGAAATTGGGGAATTTGGGTCAAAAATGCGGGATTTGGGGGGCGAAATGTGGAAATTTGGTGTAAAAGGTGGGAATTTGGGGCAAAAATGTGGGATTTGGGGGGCGAAATGTGGGAATTTGGGGCGAAATTGCAGGATTTGGGGTCAAAATGTGGGGTTTTAGGGTAAAAATGGGGGGTTTTGGGGGAAATCGTGGGGTTTTGGGTGGCAAAATGTGGGAATTTGGGGCAAAAATGTGGGAATTTGGGGCAAAAATGTGGGATTTGGGGGGCGAAATGTGGGAATTTGGGGCAAAAATACAGGATTTTGGGGGCAAAATGTGGGAATTTGGTGTGAAATGTGGGAATTCAGGGCAAAAATGCGGGATTTGGGGGCAAAACTGTGGGATTTTGGGGGTAAATTGTGGGATTTTGGTGCAAAATGCAGGAATTTGGGGCAAAAATGGGGGATTTGTGGGGAAATCGTGGGATTTTGGGGGCAAAATGTTGGATTTTGGTGCGAAATGCGGGGATTTGGGTCAAAAATGTGGGATTTTGGGGGCAAAATGGGGGAATTTGGGTCAAAAATGTGGGATTTGGGGGGCAAAATGTGGGAATTTGGTGTAAAATGTGGGAATTTGGGGCAAAAATGGGGGCTTTGGGGGGCGAAATTGGGGAATTTGGGGCAAAAATGTGGGATTTGGGGGGCAAAATGTGGGATATTGGTGTGAAATGCGGAAATTTGGGGGGGAAATGTGGGATTTGGGGGGAAATTGCAGGATTTTGGTGTAAAATGTGGGAATGCAGGGCAAAAATGTGGGATTTGGGAAGCAAAATGGGGGATTTTGGGGGGAAATTGCAGGATTTGGGGGGCAAAATGTGCGGTTTTAGGGTAAAAATGAGGGATTTGGGGGGAAATCGCGGGATTTTGGGGGCAAAATGTGGGAATTGCGTGTGAAATGTGGGAATTTGGGTCAAAATTGTGCGCTTTGGGGGCGAAATGGGGGAATTTGGGGCAAAAATGCAGGATTTGGGGGGCGAAATGGGGGAATTTGGGTCAAAATTGTGGGCTTTGGGGGGCGAAATGTGGGAATTTGTGGCAAAAATGTGGGATTTGGGGGGCGAAATGTGGGAATTTGGTGTTAAAGTTGGGAATTCAGGGCAAAAATGTGGGATTTGGGGGGCAAAATGGGGGAATTTGGGGGGAAATCGCGGGACTTTGGAAGAAAACTGCGGGATTTGGGTGGCGAAATGTGGGAATTTGGGTCAAAAATGTGGGATTTGGGGGACGAAATGTGGGAATTTGGGGCGAAATTGCAGGATTTGGGGGCAAAATGTGGGGTTTTAGGGTAAAAATGGGGGATTTTGGGGGAAATCGTGGAATTTTGGGTGGCAAAATGTGGGAATTTGGTGTGAAATGTGGGAATTCAGGGCAAAAATGCGGGATTTTGGGGCAAAATGTGGGATTTTGGGGGTAAATTGTGGGATTTTGGTGCAAAATGCAGGAATTTGTGGCAAAAATGGGGGATTTGTGGGGAAATCGTGGGATTTTGGGGGCAAAATGTTGGATTTTGGTGCAAAATGCGGGGATTTGGGTCAAAAATGTGGGATTTGGGGGCAAAATGGGGGAATTTGGGTCAAAAATGTGGGATTTGGGGGCAAAATTTGGGAATTTGGTGTAAAATGTGGGAATTTGGGGCAAAAATGGGGGATTTGGGGGGCGAAATTGGGGAATTTGGGGCAAAAATGCGGGATTTGGGGGGCAAAATGTGGGATATTGGTGTGAAATGCGGAAATTTGGGGGAAAAATGTGGGATTTGGGGGGAAATTGCAGGATTTTGGTGTAAAATGTGGGAATGCAGGGCAAAAATGTGGGATTTGGGAAGCAAAATGGGGGATTTTGGGGGGAAATTGCAGGATTTGGGGGGCAAAATGTGCGGTTTTAGGGTAAAAATGGGGGATTTGGGGGGAAATCGCGGGATTTTGGGGGCAAAATGTGGGAATTTGGTGTGAAATGTGCGAATTTGGGTCAAAATTGTGGGCTTTGGGGGGCGAAATGGGGGAATTTGGGGGGAAATCGCAGGACTTTGGAAGAAAAATGTGGGATTTGGGGGGCGAAATGTGGGAATTTGGGTCAAAAATGTGGGATTTGGGGGGCGAAATGTGGGAATTTGGGGGAAATTGCAGGATGTTGGGGCAAAAATGTGGGATTTGGGGGGCGAAATGTGGGATTTTGGTGCGAAATGTGGAATTTGGGGCAAAAATGCGGGATTTGGGGCGCGAAATGTGGGAATTTGGGGGGAAATTGCAGGATTTTGGGGCAAAAATGTGGGATTTGGGGGGCTAAACGGGGGAATTTGGGGGAAATCGCGGGATTTTGGGGGCAAAATGGGGGAATTTGGTGCGAAATGCGGGGTTTGGGGTCAAAAATGCGTGATTTGGGGGCAAAATGGGGGAATTTGGGGAAAAATGTGGGATTTGGGGGGCAAAATGTGGGATTTTGGTGTAAAATGTGGGGATTTGGGTCAAAAATGTGGGATTTTGGGGGGCGAAACGGGGGGATTTGGGGGGAAATCGTGGGATTTTGGGGCAAAAATGCGAGATTTGTCGAGCGAAATGGGTGAATTTGGGGCAAAAATGGGGGAATTTGGGGGGAAATCGTGGGATTTTGGGGGCAAAATGTGGGATTTTGGTGCAAAATGCAGGAATTTGGGGCAAAAATCGGGGATTTTTGGGGGAAATTGCAGGATTTTGGGGGCAAAACGTGCGGTTTTAGGGTAAAAATGGGGGATTTGGGGGGAAATCGCGGGATTTTGGGGGCAAAATGTGGGATATTGGTGTGAAATGTGGGAATTTGGGGCAAAAATGGGGGATTTGGGGGGCGAAATTGGGGAATTTGGGGCAAAAATGTGGGATTTGGGGGGCAAAATGTGGGATATTGGTGTGAAATGTGGAAATTTTGGGGGAAAATGTGGGATTTGGGGGTAAATTGCAGGATTTTGGTGTAAAATGTGGGAATGCAGGGCAAAAATGTGGGATTTGGGAAGCAAAATGGGGGATTTTGGG
Organism: Chlamydotis macqueenii; assembly: GCF_036417535.1. Classification (NCBI taxonomy): domain Eukaryota; kingdom Metazoa; phylum Chordata; class Aves; order Otidiformes; family Otididae; genus Chlamydotis; species Chlamydotis macqueenii. Next base: position 1,037,439 of record NW_028239108.1, read on the forward strand.
GGGAAATTGCAGGATTTGGGGGGCAAAATGTGCGGTTTTAGGGTAAAAATGGGGGATTTGGGGGGAAATCGCGGGATTTTGGGGGCAAAATGTGGGAATTGCGTGTGAAATGTGCGAATTTGGGTCAAAATTGTGCGCTTTGGGGGCGAAATGTGGGAATTTGGGGCAAAAATGCAGGATTTGGGGGGCGAAATGTGGGAATTTGGGTCAAAAATGTGGGATTTGGGGTGCGAAATGTGGGAATTTGGGGCGAAATTGCAGGATTTGGGGGCAAAATGTGGGGTTTTAGGGTAAAAATGGGGGATTTTGGGGGAAATCGTGGGGTTTGGGGTGGCAAAATGTGGGAATTTGGTGTGAAATGCGGGAATTTGGGGCAAAATGTGGGATTTTGGGGAAAAATTGCGGGATTTTGAGGGGAAAATTGCAGGATTTGGGTGCAAAATGTGGGGTTTTAGGTCAAAAATGTGGGATTTTGGGGGAAATCGTGGGGTTTTGGGTGGCAAAATGTGGGTATTTGGTGTGAAATGTGGGAATTTGGGGCAAAAATGTGGTATTTGGGGGGCAAAATGTGGGAATTTGGGGCAAAAATACGGGATTTTGGGGGCAAAATGTGGGAATTTGGTGTTAAATGTGGGAATTCAGGGCAAAAATGCAGGATTTGGGGGCAAAATGTGGGATTTTGGGGGTAAATTGTGGGATTTTGGTGCAAAATGCAGGAATTTGGGGCAAAAATGGGGGATTTGTGGGGAAATCGTGGGATTTTGGGGGCAAAATGTTGGATTTTGGTGCAAAATGCGGGGATTTGGGTCAAAAATGTGGGATTTGGGGGCAAAATGGGGGAATTTGGTGTAAAATGTGGGAATTTGGGGCAAAAATGGGGGCTTTGGGGGGCGAAATTGGGGAATTTGGGGCAAAAATGTGGGATTTGGGGGGCAAAATGTGGGATATTGGTGTGAAATGCGGAAATTTGGGGGGAAAATGTGGGATTTGGGGGTAAATTGCAGGATTTTGGTGTAAAATGTGGGAATGCAGGGCAAAAATGTGGGATTTGGGAAGCAAAATGGGGGATTTTGGGGGGAAATTGCAGGATTTGGGGGGCAAAATGTGCGGTTTTAGGGTAAAAATGGTGGATTTGGGGGGAAATCGCGGGATTTTGGGGGCAAAATGTGGGAATTTGGTGTGAAATGTGCGAATTTGGGTCAAAATTGTGGGCTTTGGGGGGCGAAATGGGGGAATTTGGGGGGAAATCGCGGGACTTTGGAAGAAAAATGTGGGATTTGGGGGGCGAAATGTGGGAATTTGGGTCAAAAATGTGGGATTTGGGGGGCGAAATGTGGGAATTTGGGGGAAATTGCGGGATGTTGGGGCAAAAATGTGGACTTCAGGGGGCGAAATGTGGGATTTTGGTGCGAAATGTGGGGATTTGGGTCAAAAATGTGGGATTTTGGGGGGCGAAACGGGGGGATTTGGGGGGAAATCGTGGGATTTTGGGGCAAAAATGCGAGATTTGTCGAGCGAAATGGGTGAATTTGGGGCAAAAATGGGGGAATTTGGGGGGAAATCGTGGGATTTTGGGGGCAAAATGTGGGATTTTGGTGCAAAATGCAGGAATTTGGGGCAAAAATCGGGGATTTTTGGGGGAAATTGCAGGATTTTGGGGGCAAAACGTGCGGTTTTAGGGTAAAAATGGGGGATTTGGGGGGAAATCGCGGGATTTTGGGGGCAAAATGTGGGATATTGGTGTGAAATGTGGGAATTTGGGGCAAAAATGGGGGATTTGGGGGGCAAAATGGGGGATTTGGGGGGAAATCGTGGGATTTGGGTGCCAAATGTGGGATTTTGGTGTAAAACGTGGGAATTTGGGGCAAAAATGTGGGCTTTCGGGGGAAATAGCGGGATTTTGGGGGCGAAATGTGGGAATTTGGGTCAAAATTGTGGGCTTTGGGGGGCGAAATTGGGGAATTTGGGTCAAAAATGCGGGATTTGGGGGGCGAAATGTGGAAATTTGGTGTAAAAGGTGGGAATTTGGGGCAAAAATGTGGGATTTGGGGGGCAAAATGGGGGAATTTGGGGGGAAATCGCGGGACTTTGGAAGAAAAATGCGGGAATTTGGGTCAAAAATTTTGGATTTGGGGGGCGAAATGTGGGAATTTGGGTCAAAATTGTGGGCTTTGGGGGTCGAAATTGGGGGATTTGGGGCAAAAATGTGGGATTTGGGGGGCGAAATGTGGGAATTTGGTGTTAAAGTTGGGAATTCAGGGCAAAAATGTGGGATTTGGGGGGCAAAATTGCAGGATTTGGGGGGAAATTGCGGGACTTCGGAAGAAAAATGCGGGATTTGGGTGGCGCAATGTGGGAATTTGGGTAAAAAATGTGGGAATTTGGGTCAAAATTGTAGGCTTTCGGGGGCGAAATTGGGGAATTTGGGTCAAAAATGCGGGATTTGGGTGGCGAAATGTGGGAATTTGGGTCAAAAATGTGGGATTTGGGGGGCAAAATGTGGGAATTTGGTGTAAAATGTGGGAATTTGGGGCAAAATTGTGGGCTTTGGGGGGCGAAATTGGGGAATTTGGGGCAAAAATGTGGGTTTTGGAGGGCAAAATGTGGGATATTGGTGTGAAATGCGGAAATTTGGGGGGAAAATGTGGGATTTGGGGGTAAATTGCAGGATTTTGGTGTAAAATGTGGGAATGCAGGGCAAAAATGTGGGATTTGGGAAGCAAAATGGGGGATTTTGGGGGGAAATTGCAGGATTTGGGGGGCAAAATGTGCGGTTTTAGGGTAAAAATGGGGGATTTGGGGGGAAATCGCGGGATTTTGGGGGCAAAATGTGGGAATTGCGTGTGAAATGTGCGAATTTGGGTCAAAATTGTGCGCTTTGGGGGCGAAATGGGGGAATTTGGGGCAAAAATGCAGGATTTGGGGGGCGAAATGTGGGAATTTGGGTCAAAATTGTGGGCTTTGTGGGGCGAAATGTGGGAATTTGGGGCAAAAATGTGGGATTTGGGGGGCGAAATGTGGGAATTTGGTGTTAAAGTTGGGAATTCAGGGCAAAAATGTGGGATTTGGGGGGCAAAATGGGGGAATTTGGGGGGAAATCGCGGGACTTTGGAAGAAAAATGCGGGATTTGGGTGGCGAAATGTGGGAATTTGGGTCAAAAATGTGGGATTTGGGGGGCAAAATGTGGGAATTTGGGGCGAAATTGCAGGATTTGGGGGCAAAATGTGGGGTTTTAGGGTAAAAATGGGGGATTTTGGGGGAAATCGTGGAATTTTGGGTGGCAAAATGTGGGAATTTGGTGTGAAATGTGGGAATTCAGGGCAAAAATGCGGGATTTTGGGGCAAAATGTGGGATTTTGGGGGTAAATTGTGGGATTTTGGTGCAAAATGCAGGAATTTGGGGCAAAAATGGGGGATTTGTGGGGAAATCGTGGGATTTTGGGGGCAAAATGTTGGATTTTGGTGCAAAATGCGGGGATTTGGGTCAAAAATGTGGGATTTGGGGGCAAAATGGGGGAATTTGGGTCAAAAATGTGGGATTTGGGGGGCAAAATGTTGGAATTTGGTGTAAAATGTGGGAATTTGGGGCAAAAATGCAGGATTTGGGGGAGGAGATGGGGGAATTTGGGGGGAAATCGCTGGATTTTGGGGCAAAATGTGAGATATTGGTGTAAAATGTGGGGATTTGGGTCAAAAATGTGGGATTTTGGGGGGAAATTGCAGGATTTTGGGTGCAAAATGTGGGGTTTTAGATCAAAAATGGGGGATTTGGGGGGAAATCGTGGGATTTTGGGGGCGAAATGTGGGATTTTGGTGTAAAATGTGGGGATTTGTGTCAAAAATGGGGGATTTGGGGGGCGAAATTGGGGAATTTGGGGCAAAAATGCGGGATTTGGGGGGCAAAATGTGGGATATTGGTGTGAAATGCGGAAATTTGGGGGAAAAATGTGGGATTTGGGGGTAAATTGCAGGATTTTGGTGTAAAATGTGGGAATGCAGGGCAAAAATGTGGGATTTGGGAAGCAAAATGGGGGATTTTGGGGGGAAATTGCAGGATTTGGGGGGCAAAATGTGCGGTTTTAGGGTAAAAATGGGGGATTTGGGGGGAAATCGCGGGATTTTGGGGGCAAAATGTGGGAATTTGGTGTGAAATGTGGGAATTTGGGTCAAAATTGTGGGCTTTGGGGGGCGAAATGGGGGAATTTGGGGGGAAATCGTGGGACTTTGGAAGAAAAATGTGGGATTTGGGGGGCGAAATGTGGGAATTTGGGTCAAAAATGTGGGATTTGGGGGGCGAAATGTGGGAATTTGGGGGAAATTGCAGGATGTTGGGGCAAAAATGTGGGCTTCAGGAGGCGAAATGTGGGAATTTGGGGCGAAATTGCAGGATTTGGGGGCAAAATGTGGGGTTTTAGGGTAAAAATGGGGGATTTTGGGGGTAATCGTGGAATTTTGGGTGGCAAAATGTGGGAATTTGGTGTGAAATGCGGGAATTTGGGGCAAAATGTGGGATTTTGGGGAAAAATTGCGGGATTTTGAGGGGAAAATTGCAGGATTTGGGTGCAAAATGTGGGGTTTTAGGTCAAAAATGTGGGATTTTGGGGGAAATCGTGGGGTTTTGGGTGGCAAAATGTGGGTATTTGGTGTGAAATGTGGGAATTTGGGGCAAAAATGTGGGATTTGGGGGCAAAATGTGGGAATTTGGGTCAAAAATACAGGATTTTGGGGGCAAAATGTGGGAATTTGGTGTTAAATGTGGGAATTCAGGGCAAAAATGCGGGATTTGGGGGCAAAACTGTGGGATTTTGGGGGTAAATTGTGGGATTTTGGTGCAAAATGCAGGAATTTGGGGCAAAAATGGGGGATTTGTGGGGAAATCGTGGGATTTTGGGGGCAAAATGTTGGATTTTGGTGCAAAATGCGGGGATTTGGGTCAAAAATGTGGGATTTGGGGGCAAAATGGGGGAATTTGGGTCAAAAATGTGGGATTTGGGGGCAAAATGTGGGAATTTGGTGTAAAATGTGGGAATTTGGGGCAAAAATGGGGGATTTGGGGGGCGAAATTGGGGAATTTGGGGCAAAAATGCGGGATTTGGGGGGCAAAATGTGGGATATTGGTGTGAAATGCGGAAATTTGGGGGAAAAATGTGGGATTTGGGGGTAAATTGCAGGATTTTGGTGTAAAATGTGGGAATGCAGGGCAAAAATGTGGGATTTGGGAAGCAAAATGGGGGATTTTGGGGGGAAATTGCAGGATTTGGGGGGCAAAATGTGCGGTTTTAGGGTAAAAATGGGGGATTTGGGGGGAAATCGCGGGATTTTGGGGGCAAAATGTGGGAATTTGGTGTGAAATGTGGGAATTTGGGTCAAAATTGTGGGCTTTGGGGGGCGAAATGGGGGAATTTGGGGGGAAATCGCGGGACTTTGGAAGAAAAATATGGGATTTGGGGGGCGAAATGTGGGAATTTGGGTCAAAAATGTGGGATTTGGGGGGCGAAATGTGGGAATTTGGGGGAAATTGCGGGATGTTGGGGCAAAAATGTGGGCTTCAGGAGGCGAAATGCGGGATTTTGGTGCGAAATGTGGAATTTGGGGCAAAAATGCGGGATTTGGGGGGCGAAATGTGGGAATTTGGGGGGAAATTGCAGGATTTTGGGGCAAAAATGTGGGATTTGGGGGGCTAAACGGGGGAATTTGGGGGAAATCGCGGGATTTTGGGGGCAAAATGGGGGAATTTGGTGCGAAATGCGGGGTTTGGGGTCAAAAATGCGTGATTTGGGGGCAAAATGGGGGAATTTGGGGAAAAATGTGGGATTTGGGGGGCAAAATGTGGGATTTTGGTGTAAAATGTGGGGATTTGGGTCAAAAATGTGGGATTTTGGGGGGCGAAACGGGGGGATTTGGGGGGAAATCGTGGGATTTTGGGGCAAAAATGCGAGATTTGTCGAGCGAAATGGGTGAATTTGGGGCAAAAATGGGGGAATTTGGGGGGAAATCGTGGGATTTTGGGGGCAAAATGTGGGATTTTGGTGCAAAATGCAGGAATTTGGGGCAAAAATGTGGGATTTTTGGGGGAAATTGCAGGATTTTGGGTGCAAAATGTGGGGTTTTAGATCAAAAATGGGGGATTTGGGGGGAAATCGTGGGATTTTGGGGGCGAAATGTGGGATTTTGGTGTAAAATGTGGGGATTTGTGTCAAAAATGCGGGATTTGGGGGGCAAAACGGGGGAATTTGGGGGGAAATCACGGGATTTGGGGGCAAAAATGTGGGAATTTGGTGTGAAATGCGGGAATTTGGGGCAAAATGTGGGATTTTGTTGCGAAATGCGGGAATTTGGTGCAAAGATGTGGGATTTTGGGGAAAAATTGCGGGATTTTGAGGGGAAAATTGCAGGATTTGGGTGCAAAATGTGGGGTTTTAGGTCAAAAATGGGGGATTTTTGGGGAAATCGTGGGGTTTTGGGGGCAAAATGTGGGAATTTGGTGTGAAATGTGGGAATTTGGGGCAAAAATGTGGGATTTGGGGGGCAAAATGTGGGAATTTGGGGCAAAAATACGGGATTTTGGGGGCAAAATGTGGGAATTTGGTGTTAAATGTGGGAATTCAGGGCAAAAATGCGGGATTTGGGGGGCAAAATTGCAGGATTTGGGGGGAAATTGCGGGACTTCGGAAGAAAAATGCGGGATTTGGGTGGCGCAATGTGGGAATTTGGGTAAAAAATGTGGGATTTGGGGCGAAATTGCAGGATTTGGGGGCAAAATGTGGGGTCTTAGGGTAAAAATGGGGGATTTTGGGGGAAATCGTGGAATTTTGGGTGGCAAAATGTGGGAATTTGGTGTGAAATGTGGGAATTCAGGGCAAAAATGCGGGATTTGGGGGCAAAATGTGGGATTTTGGGGGTAAATTGTGGGATTTTGGTGCAAAATGCAGGAATTTGTGGCAAAAATGGGGGATTTGTGGGGAAATCGTGGGATTTTGGGGGCAAAATGTTGGATTTTGGTGCAAAATGCGGGGATTTGGGTCAAAAATGTGGGATTTGGGGGCAAAATGGGGGAATTTGGGTCAAAAATGTGGGATTTGGGGGGCAAAATGTGGGAATTTGGTGTAAAATGTGGGAATTTGGGGCAAAAATGCGGGATTTGGGGGGCGAGATGGGGGAATTTGGGGGGAAATCGCTGGATTTTGGGGCAAAATGTGAGATATTGGTGTAAAATGTGGGGATTTGGGTCAAAAATGTGGGATTTTGGGGGGAAATTGCAGGATTTTGGGTGCAAAATGTGGGGTTTTAGATCAAAAATGGGGGATTTGGGGGGAAATCGTGGGATTTTGGGGGCGAAATGTGGGATTTTGGTGTAAAATGTGGGGATTTGTGTCAAAAATGCGGGATTTGGGGGGCAAAACGGGGGAATTTGGGGGGAAATCACGGGATTTGGGGGCAAAAATGTGGGAATTTGGTGTGAAATGCGGGAATTTGGGGCAAAATGTGGGATTTTGTTGCGAAATGCGGGAATTTGGTGCAAAGATGTGGGATTTTGGGGAAAAATTGCGGGATTTTGAGGGGAAAATTGCAGGATTTGGGTGCAAAATGTGGGGTTTTAGGTCAAAAATGGGGGATTTGGGGGGAAATCGCGGGATTTTGTGGGCAAAATGTGGGAATTTGGTGTGAAATGTGCGAATTTGGGTCAAAATTGTGGGCTTTGGGGGGCGAAATGGGGGAATTTGGGGGGATATCGCGGGACTTTGGAAGAAAAATGTGGGATTTGGGGGGCGAAATGTGGGAATTTGGGTCAAAAATGTGGGATTTGGGGGGGCGAAATGTGGGAATTTGGGGGAAATTGCAGGATGTTGGGGCAAAAATGTGGGCTTCAGGGGGCGAAATGTGGGATTTTGGTGCGAAATGTGGAATTTGGGGCAAAAATGCGGGATTTGTGGCGCGAAATGTGGGAATTTGGGGGGAAATTGCGTGATTTTGGGGCAAAAATGTGGGATTTGGGGGGCGAAATGTGGGAATTTGGGTCAAAAATGTGGGATTTGGGGGGCGAAATGTGGGAATTTGGGGGGAAATTGCGGGATTTTGGGGCAAAAATGTGGGATTTGGGGGGCTAAACGGGGGAATTTGGGGGAAATCGCGGGATTTTGGGGGCAAAATGGGGGAATTTGGTGCGAAATGCGGGGTTTGGGGTCAAAAATGCGTGATTTGGGGGCAAAATGGGGGAATTTGGGGAAAAATGTGGGATTTGGGGGGAAAAATGTGGGATTTTGGTGTAAAATGTGGGGATTTGGGTCAAAAATGTGGGATTTTGGGGGGCGAAACGGGGGGATTTGGGGGAAATCGTGGGATTTTGGGGCAAAAATGCGAGATTTGTCGAGCGAAATGGGTGAATTTGGGGCAAAAATGGGGGAATTTGGGGGGAAATCGTGGGATTTTGGGGGCAAAATGTGGGATTTTGGTGCAAAATGCAGGAATTTGGGGCAAAAATCGGGGATTTTGGGGGGAAATTGCAGGATTTTGGGGGCAAAACGTGCGATTTTAGGGTAAAAATGGGGGATTTGGGGGGAAATCGCAGGATTTTGGGGGCAAAATGTGGGATATTGGTGTGAAATGTGGGAATTTGGGGCAAAAATGGGGGATTTGGGGGGCAAAATGGGGGATTTGGGGGGAAATCGTGGGATTTGGGTGCCAAATGTGGGATTTTGGTGTAAAACGTGGGAATTTGGGTCAAAATTGTGGGCTTTGGGGGCGAAATGGGGGAATTTGGGGGGAAATCGCGGGACTTTGGAAGAAAAATGCGGGATTTGGGGGGCAAAATGTGGGAATTTTGGTCAAAAATGTGGGATTTGGGGGCCAAAATGTGGGATTTTGGTGCGAAATGTGGAATTTGGGGCAAAAATGCGGGATTTGGGGCACGAAACGGGGGAATTTGGGGGGAAATTGCAGGATTTTGGGGCAAAAATGTGGGATTTGGTGGGCTAAACGGGGGAATTTGGGGGAAATCTCGGGATATTGGGGGCAAAATGGGGGAATTTGGTGCGAAATGCGGGGTTTGGGGTCAAAAATGCGTGATTTGGGGGCAAAATGGGGGAATTTGGGGAAAAATGTGGGATTTGTGGGGCAAAATGTGGGATTTTGGTGTAAAATGTGGGGATTTGGGTCAAAAATGTGGGATTTTGGGGGGAAATTGCAGGATTTTGGGGGGAAAAATGTGCGGTTTTAGGGTAAAAATGGGGGATTTGGAGAGAAATCGCGGGATTTTGGCGGCAAAATGTGGGATATTGGAGTGAAATGTGGGAATTTGGGGCAAAAATGGGGGATTCGGGGGGCGAAATGTGGGAATTTGGGGCAAAAATGCGGGATTTGGGGGACGAAATGTGGGAATTTGGGTCAAAATTGTGCGCTTTGGGGAGCGAAATTGGGGAATTTGGGGCAAAAATGTGGGATTTGGGGGGCGAAATGTGGGAATTTGGTGTTAAAGTTGGGAATTCAGGGCAAAAATGTGGGATTTGGGGGGCAAAATGGGGGAATTTGGGGGGAAATCGTGGGACTTTGGAAGAAAAATGCGGGATTTGGGTGGCGAAATGTGGGAATTTGGGTCAAAAATGTGGGATTTGGGGGGCGAAATGTGGGAATTTGGGGCGAAATTGCAGGATTTGGGGGCAAAATGTGGGATTTTAGGGTAAAAATGGGGGATTTGGGGGAAATCGTGGGGTTTTGGGTGGCAAAATGTGGGAATTTGGTGTGAAATGCGGGAATTTGGGGCAAAATGTGGGATTTTGGGGAAAAATTGCGGGATTTTGAGGGGAAAATTGCAGGATTTGGGTGCAAAATGTGGGGTTTTAGGTCAAAAATGTGGGATTTTGGGGGAAATCGTGGGGTTTTGGGTGGCAAAATGTGGGTATTTGGTGTGAAATGTGGGAATTTGGGGCAAAAATGTGGGATTTGTGGGGCAAAATGTGGGAATTTGGGGCAAAAATACGGGATTTTGGGGGCAAAATGTGGGAATTTGGTGTGAAATGTGGGAATTCAGGGCAAAAATGCAGGATTTGGGGGCAAAATGTGGGATTTTGGGGGTAAATTGTGGGATTTTGGTGCAAAATGCAGGAATTTGGGGCAAAAATGGGGGATTTGTGGGGAAATCGTGGGATTTTGGGGGCAAAATGTTGGATTTTGGTGCAAAATGCGGGGATTTGGGTCAAAAATGTGGGATTTGGGGGCAAAATGGGGGAATTTGGGTCCAAAATGTGGGATTTGGGGGCAAAATGTGGGAATTTGGTGTAAAATGTGGGAATTTGGGGCAAAAATGGGGGATTTGGGGGGCGAAATTGGGGAATTTGTGGCAAAAATGTGGGATTTGGGGGGCAAAATGTTGGAATTTGGTGTAAAATGTGGGGATTTGTGTCAAAAATGCGGGATTTGGGGGGCGAGATGGGGGAATTTGGGGCGAAATCGCTGGATTTTGGGGCAAAATGTGAGATATTGGTGTAAAATGCGGAAATTTGGGGGAAAAATGTGGGATTTGGGGGGAAATTGCAGGATTTTGGTGTAAAATGTGGGAATGCAGGGCAAAAATGTGGGATTTGGGAAGCAAAATGGGGGATTTTGGGGGGAAATTGCAGGATTTGGCGGGCAAAATGTGCGGTTTTAGGGTAAAAATGGGGGATTTGGGGGGAAATCGCGGGATTTTGGGGGCAAAATGTGGGAATTTGGTGTGAAATGTGCGAATTTGGGTCAAAATTGTGGGCTTTGGGGGGCGAAATGTGGGAATTTGGGGGGAAATCGCGGGACTTTGGAAGAAAAATGTGGGATTTGGGGGGCGAAATGTGGGAATTTGGGTCAAAAATGTGGGATTTGGGGGGCGAAATGTGGGAATTTGGGGGAAATTGCAGGATGTTGGGGCAAAAATGTGGGCTTCAGGGGGCGAAATGTGGGATTTTGGTGCGAAATGTGGAATTTGGGGCAAAAATGCGGGATTTGGGGCGCGAAATGTGGGAATTTGGGGGGAAATTGCAGGATTTTGGGGCAAAAATGTGGGATTTGGGGGGCTAAACGGGGGAATTTGGGGGAAATCGCGGGATTTTGGGGGCAAAATGGGGGAATTTGGTGCGAAATGCGGGGTTTGGGGTCAAAAATGCGTGATTTGGGGGCAAAATGGGGGAATTTGGGGAAAAATGTGGGATTTGGGGGGCAAAATGTGGGATTTTGGTGTAAAATGTGGGGATTTGGGTCAAAAATGTGGGATTTTGGGGGGCGAAACGGGGGGATTTGGGGGGAAATCGTGGGATTTTGGGGCAAAAATGCGAGATTTGTCGAGCGAAATGGGTGAATTTGGGGCAAAAATGGGGGAATTTGGGGGGAAATCGTGGGATTTTGGGGGCAAAATGTGGGATTTTGGTGCAAAATGCAGGAATTTGGGGCAAAAATGGGGGATTTTTGGGGGAAATTGCAGGATTTTGGGGGCAAAACGTGCGGTTTTAGGGTAAAAATGGGGGATTTGGGGGGAAATCGTGGGGTTTTGTGTGGCAAAATGTGGGTATTTGGTGTGAAATGTGGGAATTTGGGGCAAAAATGTGGGATTTGGGGGGCAAAATGGGGGAATTTGGGGCAAAAATACGGGATTTTGGGGGCAAAATGTGGGAATTTGGTGTTAAATGTGGGAATTCAGGGCAAAAATGCAGGATTTGGGGGCAAAATGTGGGATTTTGGGGGTAAATTGTGGGATTTTGGTGCAAAATGCAGGAATTTGGGGCAAAAATGTGGGATTTGTGGGGAAATCGTGGGATTTAGGGGGCAAAATGTTGGATTTTGGTGCAAAATGCGGGGATTTGGGTCAAAAATGTGGGATTTGGGGGCAAAATGGGGGAATTTGGGTCAAAAATGTGGGATTTTGGGGGCAAAATGTGGGAATTTGGTGTAAAATGTGGGAATTTGGGGCAAAAATGGGGGATTTGGGGGGCGAAATTGGGGAATTTGGGGCAAAAATGCGGGATTTGGGGGGCAAAATGTGGGATATTGGTGTGAAATGCGGAAATTTGGGGGGAAAATGTGGGATTTGGGGGTAAATTGCAGGATTTTGGTGTAAAATGTGGGAATGCAGGGCAAAAATGTGGGATTTGGGAAGCAAAATGGGGGATTTTGGGGGGAAATTGCAGGATTTGGGGGGCAAAATGTGCGGTTTTAGGGTAAAAATGGGGGATTTGGGGGGAAATCGCGGGATTTTGGGGGCAAAATGTGGGAATTTGGTGTGAAATGTGCGAATTTGGGTCAAAATTGTGGGCTTTGGGGGGCGAAATGGGGGAATTTGGGGGGATATCGCGGGACTTTGGAAGAAAAATGTGGGATTTGGGGGGCGAAATGTGGGAATTTGGGTCAAAAATGTGGGATTTGGGGGGCGAAATGTGGGAATTTGGGGGAAATTGCAGGATGTTGGGGCAAAAATGTGGGCTTCAGGGGGCGAAAATGTGGGAATTTGGGTCAAAAATGTGGGATTTGGGGGACGAAATGTGGGAATTTGGGGGGAAATTGCGGGATTTTGGGGCAAAAATGTGGGATTTGGGGGGCGAAATGTGGGAATTTGGTGTTAAAGTTGGGAATTCAGGGCAAAAATGTGGGATTTGGGGGGCAAAATGGGGGAATTTGGGGGGAAATCGTGGGACTTTGGAAGAAAAATGCGGGATTTGGGTGGCGAAATGTGGGAATTTGGGTCAAAAATGTGGGATTTGGGGGGCGAAATGTGGGAATTTGGGGCGAAATTGCAGGATTTGGGGGCAAAATGTGGGGTTTTAGGGTAAAAATGGGGGATTTTGGGGGAAATCGTGGGGTTTTGGGTGGCAAAATGTGGGAATTTGGTGTGAAATGCGGGAATTTGGGGCAAAATGTGGGATTTTGGGGAAAAATTGCGGGATTTTGAGGGGAAAATTGCAGGATTTGGGGGCAAGATGTGGGGTTTTAGGTCAAAAATGGGGGATTTTGGGGGAAATCGTGGGGTTTTGGGTGGCAAAATGTGGGTATTTGGTGTGAAATGTGGGAATTTGGGGCAAAAATGTGGGATTTGGGGGGCAAAATGTGGGAATTTGGGGCAAAAATACAGGATTTTGGGGGCAAAATGTGGGAATTTGGTGTGAAATGTGGGAATTCAGGGCAAAAATGCAGGATTTGGGGGCAAAATGTGGGATTTTGGGGGTAAATTGTGGGATTTTGGTGCAAAATGCAGGAATTTGGGGCAAAAATGGGGGATTTGTGGGGAAATCGTGGGATTTGGGGGGCAAAATGTTGGATTTTGGTGCAAAATGCGGGGATTTGGGTCAAAAATGTGGGATTTGGGGGCAAAATGGGGGAATTTGGGTCAAAAATGTGGGATTTGGGGGCAAAATGGGGGAATTTGGTGTAAAATGTGGGAATTTGGGGCAAAAATGGGGGATTTGGGGGGCGAAATTGGGGAATTTGGGGCAAAAATGCGGGATTTGGGGGGCAAAATGTGGGATATTGGTGTGGAATGCGGAAATTTGGGGGAAAAATGTGGGATTTGGGGGTAAATTGCAGGATTTTGGTGTAAAATGTGGGAATGCAGGGCAAAAATGTGGGATTTGGGAAGCAAAATGGGGGATTTTGGGGGGAAATTGCAGGATTTGGGGGGCAAAATGTGCGGTTTTAGGGTAAAAATGGGGGATTTGGGGGGAAATCGCGGGATTTTGGGGGCAAAATGTGGGAATTTGGTGTGAAATGTGCGAATTTGGGTCAAAATTGTGGGCTTTGGGGGGCGAAATGGGGGAATTTGGGGGGAAATCGCAGGACTTTGGAAGAAAAATGTGGGATTTGGGGGGCGAAATGTGGGAATTTGGGTCAAAAATGTGGGATTTTGGGGGGCGAAACGGGGGGATTTGGGGGGAAATCGTGGGATTTTGGTGCAAAAATGCGAGATTTGTCGAGCGAAATGGGTGAATTTGGGGCAAAAATGGGGGAATTTGGGGGGAAATCGTGGGATTTTGGGGGCAAAATGTGGGATTTTGGTGCAAAATGCAGGAATTTGGGGCAAAAATGGGGGATTTTTGGGGGAAATTGCAGGATTTTGGGGGCAAAACGTGCGGTTTTAGGGTAAAAATGGGGGATTTGTGGGGAAATCGCGGGATTTTGGGGGCAAAATGTGGGATATTGGTGTGAAATGTGGGAATTTGGGGCAAAAATGGGGGATTTGGGGGGCAAAATGGGGGAATTTGGGGGGAAATCGCGGGACTTTGGAAGAAAAATGCGGGAATTTGGGTCAAAAATGTGGGATTTGGGGGGCGAAATGTGGGAATTTGGGGCAAAAATGCGGGATTTGGGGGGCGAAATGGGGGAATTTCGGTCAAAATTGTGGGCTTTGGGGGTCGAAATTGGGGGATTTGGGGCAAAAATGTGGGATTTGGGGGGCGAAATGTGGGAATTTGGTATTAAAGTTGGGAATTCAGGGCAAAAATGTGGGATTTGAGGGGGCAAAATTGCAGGATTTGGGGGGAAATTGCGGGACTTCGGAAGAAAAATGCAGGATTTGGGTGGCGCAATGTGGGAATTTGGGTAAAAAATGTGGGATTTGTGGCGAAATTGCAGGATTTGGGGGCAAAATGTGGGGTTTTAGGGTAAAAATGGGGGATTTTGGGGGAAATCGTGGGATTTTGGGGGCAAAATGTGGGATATTGGTGTGAAATGTGGGAATTTGGGGCAAAAATGGGGGATTTGGGGGGCAAAATGGGGGATTTGGGGGGAAATCGTGGGATTTGGGGGCCAAATGTGGGATTTTGGTGTAAAACGTGGGAATTTGGGTCAAAAATGTGGGATTTGGGGGGAAATAGCGGGATTTTAGGGGCGAAATGTGGGAATTTGGGTCAAAATTGTGGGCTTTGGGGGGCGAAATTGGGGAATTTGGTTCAAAAATGCGGGATTTGGGTGGCGAAATGTGGGAATTTGGGTCAAAAATGTGGGATTTGGGGGGCAAAATGTGGGATATTGGTGTGAAATGCGGAAATTTGGGGGATAAATGTGGGATTTGGGGGGAAACGGCAGGATTTTGGTGTAAAATGTGGGAATGCAGGGCAAAAATGTGGGATTTGGGAAGCAAAATGGGGGATTTTGGGGGGAAATTGCAGGATTTGGGGGGCAAAATGTGCGGTTTTAGGGTAAAAATGGGGGATTTGGGGGGAAATCGTGGGATTTTGGGGGCAAAATGTGGGAATTGCGTGTGAAATGTGCGAATTTGGGTCAAAATTGTGCGCTTTGGGGGCGAAATGGGGGAATTTTGGGGCAAAAATGCATTATTTGGGGGGCGAAATGTGGGAATTTGGGTCAAAATTGTGGGCTTTGGGGGGCGAAATGTGGGAATTTGGGTCAAAAATGTGGGATTTGGGGGGCGAAATGTGGGAATTTGGTGTTAAAGTTGGGAATTCAGGGCAAAAATGTGGGATTTGGGGGGCAAAATGGGGGAATTTGGGGGAAATCGCGGGACTTTGGAAGAAAAATGCGGAATTTGGGTGGCGGAATGTGGGAATTTGGGTCAAAAATGTGGGATTTGGGGGGCGAAATGCGGGAATTTGGGGCGAAATTGCAGGATTTGGGGGCAAAATGTGGGGTTTTAGGGTAAAAATGGGGGATTTTGGGGGAAATCGTGGAATTTTGGGTGGCAAAATGTGGGAATTTGGTGTGAAATGTGGGATTTGGGGGGCAAAAATGCGGGATTTGGGGGCAAAATGTGGGATTTTGGGGGTAAATTGTGGGATTTTGGTGCAAAATGCAGGAATTTGTGGCAAAAATGGGGGATTTGTGGGGAAATCGTGGGATTTTGGGGGCAAAATGTTGGATTTTGGTGCAAAATGCGGGGATTTGGGTCAAAAATGTGGGATTTGGGGGCAAAATGGGCGAATTTGGGTCAAAAATGTGGGATTTTGGGGGCAAAATGTGGGAATTTGGTGTAAAATGTGGGAATTTGGGGCAAAAATGCGGGATTTGGGGGGCGAGATGGGGGAATTTGGGGGGAAATCGCTGGATTTTGGGGCAAAATGTGAGATATTGGTGTAAAATGTGGGGATTTGGGTCAAAAATGTGGGATTTTGGGGGGAAATTGCAGGATTTTGGGTGCAAAATGTGGGGTTTTAGATCAAAAATGGGGGATTTGGGGGGAAATCGTGGGATTTGGGGGGCGAAATGTGGGATTTTGGTGTAAAATGTGGGGATTTGTGTCAAAAATGCGGGATTTGGGGGGCAAAACGGGGGATTTGGGGGTAAATTGTGGGATTTGGGGGCAAAAATGTGGGAATTTGGTGTGAAATGCGGGAATTTGGGGCAAAATGTGGGATTTTGTTGCGAAATGCGGGAATTTGGTGCAAAGATGTGGGATTTTGGGGAAAAATTGCGGGATTTTGAGGGGAAAATTGCAGGATTTGGGTGCAAAATGTGGGGTTTTAGGTCAAAAATGGGGGATTTTGGGGGAAATCGTGGGGTTTTGGGTGGCAAAATGTGGGTATTTGGTGTGAAATGTGGGAATTTGAGGCAAAAATGTGGGATTTGGGGGGCAAAATGTGGGAATTTGGGGCAAAAATACGGGATTTTGGGGGCAAAATGTGGGAATTTGGTGTTAAATGTGGGAATTCAGGGCAAAAATGCAGGATTTGGGGGCAAAATGTGGGATTTTGGGGGTAAATTGTGGGATTTTGGTGCAAAATGCAGGAATTTGGGGCAAAAATGGGGGATTTGTGGGGAAATCGTGGGATTTTGGGGGCAAAATGTTGGATTTTGGTGCGAAATGTGGGAATTTGGGTCAAAAATGTGGGATTTGGGGGCAAAATGGGGGAATTTGGGTCAAAAATGTGGGATTTGGGGGGCAAAATGTGGGAATTTGGTGTAAAATGTGGGAATTTGGGGCAAAATTGTGGGCTTTGGGGGGCGAAATTGGGGAATTTGGGGCAAAAATGTGGGATTTGGGGGGCAAAATGTGGGATATTGGTGTGAAATGCGGAAATTTGGGGGAAAAATGTGGGATTTGGGGGGAAATTGCAGGATTTTGGTGTAAAATGTGGGAATGCAGGGCAAAAATGTGGGATTTGGGAAGCAAAATGGGGGATTTTGGGGGGAAATTGCAGGATTTGGGGGGCAAAATGTGCGGTTTTAGGGTAAAAATGGGGGATTTGGGGGGAAATCGCGGGATTTTGGGGGCAAAATGTGGGAATTTGGTGTGAAATGTGGGAATTTGTGTCAAAATTGTGGGCTTTGGGTGGCGAAATGGGGGAATTTGGGGGGAAATCGCGGGACTTTGGAAGAAAAATGTGGGATTTGGGGGGCTAAATGTGGGAATTTGGGTCAAAAATGTGGGATTTGGGGGGCGAAATGTGGGAATTTGGGGGAAATTGCAGGATGTTGGGGCAAAAATGTTGGCTTCAGGGGGCGAAAATGTGGGATTTTGGTGCGAAATGTGGAATTTGGGGCAAAAATGCGGGATTTGGGGCGCGAAATGTGGGAATTTGGGGGGAAATTGCGGGATTTTGGGGCAAAAATGTGGGATTTGGGGGGCGAAATGTGGGAATTTGGGTCAAAAATGTGGGATTTGGGGGGCGAAATGTGGGAATTTGGGGGGAAATTGCAGGATTTTGGGGCAAAAATGTGGGATTTGGGGGGCTAAACGGGGGAATTTGGGGAAAATCGCGGGATTTTGGGGGCAAAATGGGGGAATTTGGTGCGAAATGCGGGGTTTGGGGTCAAAAATGCGTGATTTGGGGGCAAAATGGGGGAATTTGGGGAAAAATGTGGGATTTGGGGGGCAAAATGTGGGATTTTGGTGTAAAATGTGGGGATTTGGGTCAAAAATGTGGGATTTTGGGGGGCGAAACGGGGGGATTTGGGGGGAAATCGTGGGATTTTGGTGCAAAAATGCGAGATTTGTCGAGCGAAATGGGTGAATTTGGGGCAAAAATGGGGGAATTTGGGGGGAAATCGTGGGATTTTGGGGGCAAAATGTGGGATTTTGGTGCAAAATGCAGGAATTTGGGGCAAAAATCGGGGATTTTTGGGGGAAATTGCAGGATTTCGGGGGCAAAACGTGCGATTTTAGGGTAAAAATGGGGGATTTGGGGGGAAATCGCGGGATTTTGGGGGCAAAATGTGGGATATTGGTGTGAAATGTGGGAATTTGGGGCAAAAATGGGGGATTTGGGGGGCAAAACGGGGGAATTTGGGGGGAAATCGTGGGATTTGGGTGCCAAATGTGGGATTTTGGTGTAAAACGTGGGAATTTGGGTCAAAATTGTGGGCTTTGGGGGCGAAATGGGGGAATTTGGGGGGAAATCGCGGGACTTTGGAAGAAAAATGCGGGATTTGGGGGGCAAAATGTGGGAATTTGGGTCAAAAATGTGGGATTTGGGGGGTGAAATGTGGGAATTTGGGGGAAATTGCGGGATGTTGGGGCAAAAATGTGGGATTTGGGGGGCAAAATGTGGGATTTTGGTGCGAAATGTGGAATTTGGGGCAAAAATGCGGGATTTGGGGCACGAAACGGGGGAATTTGGGGGGAAATTGCAGGATTTTGGGGCAAAAATGTGGGATTTGGGGGGCTAAACGGGGGAATTTGGGGGAAATCGCGGGATTTTGGGGGCAAAATGGGGGAATTTGGTGCGAAATGCGGGGTTTGGGGTCAAAAATGCGTGATTTGGGGGCAAAAATTGAGGAATTTGGGGAAAAATGTGGGATTTGGGGGGCAAAATGTGGGATTTTGGTGTAAAATGTGGGGATTTGGGTCAAAAATGTGGGATTTTGGGGGGAAATTGCAGGATTTTGGGGGCAAAATGTTCGGTTTTAGAGTAAAAATGGGGGATTTGGAGAGAAATCGCGGGATTTTGGCGGCAAAATGTGGGATATTGGTGTGAAATGTGGGAATTTGGGGCAAAAATGGGGGATTCGGGGGGCGAAATGTGGGAATTTGGGGCAAAAATGCGGGATTTGGGGGACGAAATGTGGGAATTTGGGTCAAAATTGTGGGCTTTGGGGAGCGAAATTGGGGAATTTGGGGCAAAAATGTGGGATTTGGGGGGCGAAATGTGGGAATTTGGTGTTAAAGTTTGGAATTCAGGGCAAAAATGTGGGATTTGGGGGGCAAAATGGGGGAATTTGGGGGGAAATCGTGGGACTTTGGAAGAAAAATGCGGGATTTGGGTGGCGAAATGTGGGAATTTGGGTCAAAAATGTGGGATTTGGGGGGCGAAATGTGGGAATTTGGGGCGAAATTGCAGGATTTGGGGGCAAAATGTGGGGTTTTAGGGTAAAAATGGGGGATTTTGGGGGAAATCGTGGGGTTTTGGGTGGCAAAATGTGGGAATTTGGTGTGAAATGCTGGAATTTGGGGCAAAATGTGGGATTTTGGGGAAAAATTGCGGGATTTTGAGGGGAAAATTGCAGGATTTGGGTGCAAAATGTGGGGTTTTAGGTCAAAAATGTGGGATTTTGGGGGAAATCGTGGGGTTTTGGGTGGCAAAATGTGGGTATTTGGTGTGAAATGTGGGAATTTGGGGCAAAAATGTGGGATTTTGGGGGCAAAATGTGGGAATTTGGGGCAAAAATACGGGATTTTGGGGGCAAAATGTGGGAATTTGGTGTGAAATGTGGGAATTCAGGGCAAAAATGCAGGATTTGGGGGCAAAATGTGGGATTTTGGGAGTAAATTGTGGGATTTTGGTGCAAAATGCAGGAATTTGGGGCAAAAATGGGGGATTTGTGGGGAAATCGTGGGATTTTGGGGGCAAAATGTTGGATTTTGGTGCAAAATGCGGGGATTTGGGTCAAAAATGTGGGATTTGGGGGCAAAATGGGGGAATTTGGGTCAAAAATGTGGGATTTGGGGGCAAAATGGGGGAATTTGGTGTAAAATGTGGGAATTTGGGGCAAAAATGGGGGATTTGGGGGGCGAAATTGGGGAATTTGGGGCAAAAATGCGGGATTTGGGGGGCAAAATGTGGGATATTGGTGTGGAATGCGGAAATTTGGGGGAAAAATGTGGGATTTGGGGGTAAATTGCAGGATTTTGGTGTAAAATGTGGGAATGCAGGGCAAAAATGTGGGATTTGGGAAGCAAAATGGGGGATTTTGGGGGGAAATTGCAGGATTTGGGGGGCAAAATGTGCGGTTTTAGGGTAAAAATGGGGGATTTGGGGGGAAATCGCGGGATTTTGGGGGCAAAATGTGGGAATTTGGTGTGAAATGTGCGAATTTGGGTCAAAATTGTGGGCTTTGGGGGGCGAAATGGGGGAATTTGGGGGGAAATCGCAGGACTTTGGAAGAAAAATGTGGGATTTGGGGGGCGAAATGTGGGAATTTGGGTCAAAAATGTGGGATTTTGGGGGGCGAAACGGGGGGATTTGGGGGGAAATCGTGGGATTTTGGTGCAAAAATGCGAGATTTGTCGAGCGAAATGGGTGAATTTGGGGCAAAAATGGGGGAATTTGGGGGGAAATCGTGGGATTTTGGGGGCAAAATGTGGGATTTTGGTGCAAAATGCAGGAATTTGGGGCAAAAATGGGGGATTTTTGGGGGAAATTGCAGGATTTTGGGGGCAAAACGTGCGGTTTTAGGGTAAAAATGGGGGATTTGTGGGGAAATCGCGGGATTTTGGGGGCAAAATGTGGGATATTGGTGTGAAATGTGGGAATTTGGGGCAAAAATGGGGGATTTGGGGGGCAAAATGGGGGAATTTGGGGGGAAATCGCGGGACTTTGGAAGAAAAATGCGGGAATTTGGGTCAAAAATGTGGGATTTGGGGGGCGAAATGTGGGAATTTGGGGCAAAAATGCGGGATTTGGGGGGCGAAATGGGGGAATTTCGGTCAAAATTGTGGGCTTTGGGGGTCGAAATTGGGGGATTTGGGGCAAAAATGTGGGATTTGGGGGGCGAAATGTGGGAATTTGGTATTAAAGTTGGGAATTCAGGGCAAAAATGTGGGATTTGAGGGGGCAAAATTGCAGGATTTGGGGGGAAATTGCGGGACTTCGGAAGAAAAATGCAGGATTTGGGTGGCGCAATGTGGGAATTTGGGTAAAAAATGTGGGATTTGTGGCGAAATTGCAGGATTTGGGGGCAAAATGTGGGGTTTTAGGGTAAAAATGGGGGATTTTGGGGGAAATCGTGGGATTTTGGGGGCAAAATGTGGGATATTGGTGTGAAATGTGGGAATTTGGGGCAAAAATGGGGGATTTGGGGGGCAAAATGGGGGATTTGGGGGGAAATCGTGGGATTTGGGGGCCAAATGTGGGATTTTGGTGTAAAACGTGGGAATTTGGGTCAAAAATGTGGGATTTGGGGGGAAATAGCGGGATTTTAGGGGCGAAATGTGGGAATTTGGGTCAAAATTGTGGGCTTTGGGGGGCGAAATTGGGGAATTTGGTTCAAAAATGCGGGATTTGGGTGGCGAAATGTGGGAATTTGGGTCAAAAATGTGGGATTTGGGGGGCAAAATGTGGGATATTGGTGTGAAATGCGGAAATTTGGGGGATAAATGTGGGATTTGGGGGGAAACGGCAGGATTTTGGTGTAAAATGTGGGAATGCAGGGCAAAAATGTGGGATTTGGGAAGCAAAATGGGGGATTTTGGGGGGAAATTGCAGGATTTGGGGGGCAAAATGTGCGGTTTTAGGGTAAAAATGGGGGATTTGGGGGGAAATCGTGGGATTTTGGGGGCAAAATGTGGGAATTGCGTGTGAAATGTGCGAATTTGGGTCAAAATTGTGCGCTTTGGGGGCGAAATGGGGGAATTTTGGGGCAAAAATGCATTATTTGGGGGGCGAAATGTGGGAATTTGGGTCAAAATTGTGGGCTTTGGGGGGCGAAATGTGGGAATTTGGGTCAAAAATGTGGGATTTGGGGGGCGAAATGTGGGAATTTGGTGTTAAAGTTGGGAATTCAGGGCAAAAATGTGGGATTTGGGGGGCAAAATGGGGGAATTTGGGGGGAAATCGCGGGACTTTGGAAGAAAAATGCGGAATTTGGGTGGCGGAATGTGGGAATTTGGGTCAAAAATGTGGGATTTGGGGGGCGAAATGCGGGAATTTGGGGCGAAATTGCAGGATTTGGGGGCAAAATGTGGGGTTTTAGGGTAAAAATGGGGGATTTTGGGGGAAATCGTGGAATTTTGGGTGGCAAAATGTGGGAATTTGGTGTGAAATGTGGGATTTGGGGGGCAAAAATGCGGGATTTGGGGGCAAAATGTGGGATTTTGGGGGTAAATTGTGGGATTTTGGTGCAAAATGCAGGAATTTGTGGCAAAAATGGGGGATTTGTGGGGAAATCGTGGGATTTTGGGGGCAAAATGTTGGATTTTGGTGCAAAATGCGGGGATTTGGGTCAAAAATGTGGGATTTGGGGGCAAAATGGGCGAATTTGGGTCAAAAATGTGGGATTTTGGGGGCAAAATGTGGGAATTTGGTGTAAAATGTGGGAATTTGGGGCAAAAATGCGGGATTTGGGGGGCGAGATGGGGGAATTTGGGGGGAAATCGCTGGATTTTGGGGCAAAATGTGAGATATTGGTGTAAAATGTGGGGATTTGGGTCAAAAATGTGGGATTTTGGGGGGAAATTGCAGGATTTTGGGTGCAAAATGTGGGGTTTTAGATCAAAAATGGGGGATTTGGGGGGAAATCGTGGGATTTGGGGGGCGAAATGTGGGATTTTGGTGTAAAATGTGGGGATTTGTGTCAAAAATGCGGGATTTGGGGGGCAAAACGGGGGATTTGGGGGTAAATTGTGGGATTTGGGGGCAAAAATGTGGGAATTTGGTGTGAAATGCGGGAATTTGGGGCAAAATGTGGGATTTTGTTGCGAAATGCGGGAATTTGGTGCAAAGATGTGGGATTTTGGGGAAAAATTGCGGGATTTTGAGGGGAAAATTGCAGGATTTGGGTGCAAAATGTGGGGTTTTAGGTCAAAAATGGGGGATTTTGGGGGAAATCGTGGGGTTTTGGGTGGCAAAATGTGGGTATTTGGTGTGAAATGTGGGAATTTGAGGCAAAAATGTGGGATTTGGGGGGCAAAATGTGGGAATTTGGGGCAAAAATACGGGATTTTGGGGGCAAAATGTGGGAATTTGGTGTTAAATGTGGGAATTCAGGGCAAAAATGCAGGATTTGGGGGCAAAATGTGGGATTTTGGGGGTAAATTGTGGGATTTTGGTGCAAAATGCAGGAATTTGGGGCAAAAATGGGGGATTTGTGGGGAAATCGTGGGATTTTGGGGGCAAAATGTTGGATTTTGGTGCGAAATGTGGGAATTTGGGTCAAAAATGTGGGATTTGGGGGCAAAATGGGGGAATTTGGGTCAAAAATGTGGGATTTGGGGGGCAAAATGTGGGAATTTGGTGTAAAATGTGGGAATTTGGGGCAAAATTGTGGGCTTTGGGGGGCGAAATTGGGGAATTTGGGGCAAAAATGTGGGATTTGGGGGGCAAAATGTGGGATATTGGTGTGAAATGCGGAAATTTGGGGGAAAAATGTGGGATTTGGGGGGAAATTGCAGGATTTTGGTGTAAAATGTGGGAATGCAGGGCAAAAATGTGGGATTTGGGAAGCAAAATGGGGGATTTTGGGGGGAAATTGCAGGATTTGGGGGGCAAAATGTGCGGTTTTAGGGTAAAAATGGGGGATTTGGGGGGAAATCGCGGGATTTTGGGGGCAAAATGTGGGAATTTGGTGTGAAATGTGGGAATTTGTGTCAAAATTGTGGGCTTTGGGGGGCGAAATGGGGGAATTTGGGGGGAAATCGCGGGACTTTGGAAGAAAAATGTGGGATTTGGGGGGCTAAATGTGGGAATTTGGGTCAAAAATGTGGGATTTGGGGGGCGAAATGTGGGAATTTGGGGGAAATTGCAGGATGTTGGGGCAAAAATGTTGGCTTCAGGGGGCGAAAATGTGGGATTTTGGTGCGAAATGTGGAATTTGGGGCAAAAATGCGGGATTTGGGGCGCGAAATGTGGGAATTTGGGGGGAAATTGCGGGATTTTGGGGCAAAAATGTGGGATTTGGGGGGCGAAATGTGGGAATTTGGGTCAAAAATGTGGGATTTGGGGGGCGAAATGTGGGAATTTGGGGGGAAATTGCAGGATTTTGGGGCAAAAATGTGGGATTTGGGGGGCTAAACGGGGGAATTTGGGGAAAATCGCGGGATTTTGGGGGCAAAATGGGGGAATTTGGTGCGAAATGCGGGGTTTGGGGTCAAAAATGCGTGATTTGGGGGCAAAATGGGGGAATTTGGGGAAAAATGTGGGATTTGGGGGGCAAAATGTGGGATTTTGGTGTAAAATGTGGGGATTTGGGTCAAAAATGTGGGATTTTGGGGGGCGAAACGGGGGGATTTGGGGGGAAATCGTGGGATTTTGGTGCAAAAATGCGAGATTTGTCGAGCGAAATGGGTGAATTTGGGGCAAAAATGGGGGAATTTGGGGGGAAATCGTGGGATTTTGGGGGCAAAATGTGGGATTTTGGTGCAAAATGCAGGAATTTGGGGCAAAAATCGGGGATTTTTGGGGGAAATTGCAGGATTTCGGGGGCAAAACGTGCGATTTTAGGGTAAAAATGGGGGATTTGGGGGGAAATCGCGGGATTTTGGGGGCAAAATGTGGGATATTGGTGTGAAATGTGGGAATTTGGGGCAAAAATGGGGGATTTGGGGGGCAAAACGGGGGAATTTGGGGGGAAATCGTGGGATTTGGGTGCCAAATGTGGGATTTTGGTGTAAAACGTGGGAATTTGGGTCAAAATTGTGGGCTTTGGGGGCGAAATGGGGGAATTTGGGGGGAAATCGCGGGACTTTGGAAGAAAAATGCGGGATTTGGGGGGCAAAATGTGGGAATTTGGGTCAAAAATGTGGGATTTGGGGGGTGAAATGTGGGAATTTGGGGGAAATTGCGGGATGTTGGGGCAAAAATGTGGGATTTGGGGGGCAAAATGTGGGATTTTGGTGCGAAATGTGGAATTTGGGGCAAAAATGCGGGATTTGGGGCACGAAACGGGGGAATTTGGGGGGAAATTGCAGGATTTTGGGGCAAAAATGTGGGATTTGGGGGGCTAAACGGGGGAATTTGGGGGAAATCGCGGGATTTTGGGGGCAAAATGGGGGAATTTGGTGCGAAATGCGGGGTTTGGGGTCAAAAATGCATGATTTGGGGGCAAAAATTGAGGAATTTGGGGAAAAATGTGGGATTTGGGGGGCAAAATGTGGGATTTTGGTGTAAAATGTGGGGATTTGGGTCAAAAATGTGGGATTTTGGGGGGAAATTGCAGGATTTTGGGGGCAAAATGTTCGGTTTTAGAGTAAAAATGGGGGATTTGGAGAGAAATCGCGGGATTTTGGCGGCAAAATGTGGGATATTGGTGTGAAATGTGGGAATTTGGGGCAAAAATGGGGGATTCGGGGGGCGAAATGTGGGAATTTGGGGCAAAAATGCGGGATTTGGGGGACGAAATGTGGGAATTTGGGTCAAAATTGTGGGCTTTGGGGAGCGAAATTGGGGAATTTGGGGCAAAAATGTGGGATTTGGGGGGCGAAATGTGGGAATTTGGTGTTAAAGTTTGGAATTCAGGGCAAAAATGTGGGATTTGGGGGGCAAAATGGGGGAATTTGGGGGGAAATCGTGGGACTTTGGAAGAAAAATGCGGGATTTGGGTGGCGAAATGTGGGAATTTGGGTCAAAAATGTGGGATTTGGGGGGCGAAATGTGGGAATTTGGGGCGAAATTGCAGGATTTGGGGGCAAAATGTGGGGTTTTAGGGTAAAAATGGGGGATTTTGGGGGAAATCGTGGGGTTTTGGGTGGCAAAATGTGGGAATTTGGTGTGAAATGCTGGAATTTGGGGCAAAATGTGGGATTTTGGGGAAAAATTGCGGGATTTTGAGGGGAAAATTGCAGGATTTGGGTGCAAAATGTGGGGTTTTAGGTCAAAAATGTGGGATTTTGGGGGAAATCGTGGGGTTTTGGGTGGCAAAATGTGGGTATTTGGTGTGAAATGTGGGAATTTGGGGCAAAAATGTGGGATTTTGGGGGCAAAATGTGGGAATTTGGGGCAAAAATACGGGATTTTGGGGGCAAAATGTGGGAATTTGGTGTGAAATGTGGGAATTCAGGGCAAAAATGCAGGATTTGGGGGCAAAATGTGGGATTTTGGGAGTAAATTGTGGGATTTTGGTGCAAAATGCAGGAATTTGGGGCAAAAATGGGGGATTTGTGGGGAAATCGTGGGATTTTGGGGGCAAAATGTTGGATTTTGGTGCAAAATGCGGGGATTTGGGTCAAAAATGTGGGATTTGGGGGCAAAATGGGGGAATTTGGGTCAAAAATGTGGGATTTGGGGGCAAAATGTGGGAATTTGGTGTAAAATGTGGGAATTTGGGGCAAAAATGGGGGATTTGGGGGGCGAAATTGGGGAATTTGGGGCAAAAATGCGGGATTTGGGGGGCAAAATGTGGGATATTGGTGTGAAATGCGGAAATTTGGGGGGAAAAATGTGGGATTTGGGGGGAAATTGCAGGATTTTGGTGTAAAATGTGGGAATGCAGGGCAAAAATGTGGGATTTGGGAAGCAAAATGGGGGATTTTGGGGGGAAATTGCAGGATTTGGGGGGCAAAATGTGCGGTTTTAGGGTAAAAATGGGGGATTTGGGGGGAAATCGCGGGATTTTGGGGGCAAAATGTGGGAATTTGGTGTGAAATGTGGGAATTTGGGTCAAAATTGTGGGCTTTGGGGGGCGAAATGGGGGAATTTGGGGGGATATCGCGGGACTTTGGAAGAAAAATGTGGGATTTGGGGGGCGAAATGTGGGAATTTGGGTCAAAAATGTGGGATTTGGGGGGCGAAATGTGGGAATTTGGGGGAAATTGCAGGATGTTGGGGCAAAAATGTTGGCTTCAGGGGGCGAAAATGTGGGATTTTGGTGCGAAATGTGGAATTTGGGTCAAAATTGTGGGCTTTGGGGGGCGAAATGTGGGAATTTGGGGGGAAATTGCGGGATTTTGGGGCAAAAATGTGGGATTTGGGGGGCGAAATGTGGGAATTTGGGTCAAAAATGTGGGATTTGGGGGGCGAAATGTGGGAATTTGGGGGGAAATTGCAGGATTTTGGGGCAAAAATGTGGGATTTGGGGGGCTAAACGGGGGAATTTGGGGGAAATCGCGGGATTTTGGGGGCAAAATGGGGGAATTTGGTGCGAAATGAGGTGTTTGGGGTCAAAAATGCGTGATTTGGGGGCAAAATGGGGGAATTTGGGGAAAAATGTGGGATTTGGGGGGCAAAATGTGGGATTTTGGTGTAAAATGTGGGGATTTGGGTCAAAAATGTGGGATTTTGGGGGGCGAAACGGGGGGATTTGGGGGGAAATCGTGGGATTTTGGTGCAAAAATGCGAGATTTGTCGAGCGAAATGGGTGAATTTGGGGCAAAAATGGGGGAATTTGGGGGGAAATCGTGGGATTTTGGGGGCAAAATGTGGGATTTTGGTGCAAAATGCAGGAATTTGGGGCAAAAATGGGGGATTTTTGGGGGAAATTGCAGGATTTTGGGGGCAAAACGTGCGGTTTTAGGGTAAAAATGGGGGATTTGGGGGGAAATCGCAGGATTTTGGGGGCAAAATGTGGGATATTGGTGTGAAATGTGGGAATTTGGGGCAAAAATGGGGGATTTGGGGGGCAAAATGGGGGATTTGGGGGGAAATCGTGGGATTTGGGTGCCAAATGTGGGATTTTGGTGTAAAACGTGGGAATTTGGGTCAAAATTGTGGGCTTTGGGGGCGAAATGGGGGAATTTGGGGGGAAATCGCGGGACTTTGGAAGAAAAATGCGGGATTTGGGGGGCAAAATGTGGGAATTTGGGTCAAAAATGTGGGATTTGGGGGGCGAAATGTGGGAATTTGGGGGAAATTGCGGGATGTTGGGGCAAAAATGTGGGATTTGGGGGGCAAAATGTGGGATTTTGGTGCGAAATGTGGAATTTGGGGCAAAAATGCGGGATTTGGGGCACGAAACGGGGGAATTTGGGGGGAAATTGCAGGATTTGGGGGCAAAAATGTGGGATTTGGGGGGCTAAACGGGGGAATTTGGGGGAAATCTCGGGATATTGGGGGCAAAATGGGGGAATTTGGTGCGAAATGCGGGGTTTGGGGTCAAAAATGCGTGATTTGGGGGCAAAAATTGAGGAATTTGGGGAAAAATGTGGGATTTGGGGGGCAAAATGTGGGATTTTGGTGTAAAATGTGGGGATTTGGGTCAAAAATGTGGGATTTTGGGGGGAAATTGCAGGATTTTGGGGGCAAAATGTTCGGTTTTAGAGTAAAAATGGGGGATTTGGAGAGAAATCGCGGGATTTTGGCGGCAAAATGTGGGATATTGGTGTGAAATGTGGGAATTTGGGGCAAAAATGGGGGATTCGGGGGGCGAAATGTGGGAATTTGGGGCAAAAATGCGGGATTTGGGGGACGAAATGTGGGAATTTGGGTCAAAATTGTGGGCTTTGGGGAGCGAAATTGGGGAATTTGGGGCAAAAATGTGGGATTTGGGGGGCGAAATGTGGGAATTTGGTGTTAAAGTTTGGAATTCAGGGCAAAAATGTGGGATTTGGGGGGCAAAATGGGGGAATTTGGGGGGAAATCGTGGGACTTTGGAAGAAAAATGCGGGATTTGGGTGGCGAAATGTGGGAATTTGGGTCAAAAATGTGGGATTTGGGGGGCGAAATGTGGGAATTTGGGGCGAAATTGCAGGATTTGGGGGCAAAATGTGGGGTTTTAGGGTAAAAATGGGGGATTTTGGGGGAAATCGTGGGGTTTTGGGTGGCAAAATGTGGGAATTTGGTGTGAAATGCGGGAATTTGGGGCAAAATGTGGGATTTTGGGGAAAAATTGCGGGATTTTGAGGGGAAAATTGCAGGATTTGGGTGCAAAATGTGGGGTTTTAGGTCAAAAATGTGGGATTTTGGGGGAAATCGTGGGGTTTTGGGTGGCAAAATGTGGGTATTTGGTGTGAAATGTGGGAATTTGGGGCAAAAATGTGGGATTTGGGGGGCAAAATGTGGGAATTTGGGGCAAAAATACGGGATTTTGGGGGCAAAATGTGGGAATTTGGTGTGAAATGTGGGAATTCAGGGCAAAAATGCAGGATTTGGGGGCAAAATGTGGGATTTTGGGAGTAAATTGTGGGATTTTGGTGCAAAATGCAGGAATTTGGGGCAAAAATGGGGGATTTGTGGGGAAATCGTGGGATTTTGGGGGCAAAATGTTGGATTTTGGTGCAAAATGCGGGGATTTGGGTCAAAAATGTGGGATTTGGGGGCAAAATGGGGGAATTTGGGTCCAAAATGTGGGATTTGGGGGCAAAATGTGGGAATTTGGTGTAAAATGTGGGAATTTGGGGCAAAAATGGGGGATTTGGGGGGCGAAATTGGGGAATTTGGGGCAAAAATGCGGGATTTGGGGGGCAAAATGTGGGATATTGGTGTGAAATGCGGAAATTTGGGGGAAAAATGTGGGATTTGGGGGTAAATTGCAGGATTTTGGTGTAAAATGTGGGAATGCAGGGCAAAAATGTGGGATTTGGGAAGCAAAATGGGGGATTTTGGGGGGAAATTGCAGGATTTGGGGGGCAAAATGTGCGGTTTTAGGGTAAAAATGGGGAATTTGGGGGGAAATCGCGGGACTTTGGAAGGAAAATGTGGGATTTGGGGGGCGAAGTGTGGGAATTTGGGGGAAATTGCAGGATGTTGGGGCAAAAATGTGGGCTTCAGGGGGCGAAATGTGGGATTTTGGTGCGAAATGTGGAATTTGGGGCAAAAATGCGGGATTTGGGGCGCGAAATGTGGGAATTTGGGGGGAAATTGCAGGATTTTGGGGCAAAAATGTGGGATTTGGGGGGCTAAACGGGGGAATTTGGGGGAAATCGCGGGATTTTGGGGGCAAAATGGGGGAATTTGGTGCGAAATGCGGGGTTTGAGGTCAAAAATGCGTGATTTGGGGGCAAAATGGGGGAATTTGGGGAAAAATGTGGGATTTGGGGGGCAAAATGTGGGATTTTGGTGTAAAATGTGGGGATTTGGGTCAAAAATGTGGGATTTTGGGGGCGAAACGGGGGGATTTGGGGGGAAATCGTGGGATTTTGGGGCAAAAATGCGAGATTTGTCGAGCGAAATGGGTGAATTTGAGGCAAAAATGGGGGAATTTGGGGGGAAATCGTGGGATTTTGGGGGCAAAATGTGGGATTTTGGTGCAAAATGCAGGAATTTGGGGCAAAAATCGGGGATTTTTGGGGGAAATTGCAGGATTTTGGGGGCAAAACGTGCGGTTTTAGGGTAAAAATGGGGGATTTGGGGGGAAATCGCGGGATTTTGGGGGCAAAATGTGGGATATTGGTGTGAAATGTGGGAATTTGGGGCAAAAATGGGGGATTTGGGGGGCAAAATGGGGGATTTGGGGGGAAATCGTGGGATTTGGGAGGCAAAATGTGGGATTTTGGTGTAAAACGTGGGAATTTGGGGCAAAAATGTGGGATTTCGGGGGAAATAGCGGGATTTTGGGGGCGAAATGTGTGAATTTGGGTCAAAATTGTGGGCTTTGGGGGGCGAAATTGGGGAATTTGGGTCAAAAATGCGGGATTTGGGGGGCGAAATGTGGAAATTTGGTTTAAAAGGTGGGAATTTGGGGCAAAAATGTGGGATTTGGGGGGCGAAATGTGGGAATTTGGGGCGAAATTGCAGGATTTGGGGGCAAAATGTGGGGTTTTAGGGTAAAAATGGGGGATTTTGGGGGAAATCGTGGGGTTTTGGGTGGCAAAATGTGGGAATTTGGTGTGAAATGTGGGAATTCAGGGCAAAAATGTGGGATTTGGGGGCAAAAATGTGGAATTTTGGGGGTAAATTGTGGGATTTTGGTGCAAAATGCAGGAATTCAGGGCAAAAATGGGGGATTTGTGGGGAAATCGTGGGATTTTGGGGGCAAAATGTTGGATTTTGGTGCAAAATGCGGGGATTTGGGTCAAAAATGTGGGATTTGGGGGCAAAATGGGGGAATTTGGGTCAAAAATGTGGGATTTGGGGGGCAAAATGTGGGAATTTGGTGTAAAATGTGGGAATTTGGGGCAAAATTGTGGGCTTTGGGGGGCGAAATTGGGGAATTTGGGGCAAAAATGCAGGATTTGGGGGGCAAAATGTGGGATATTGGTGTGAAATGCGGAAATTTGGGGAAAAAATGTGGGATTTGGGGGTAAATTGCAGGATTTTGGTGTAAAATGTGGGAATGCAGGGCAAAAATGTGGGATTTGGGAAGCAAAATGGGGGATTTTGGGGGGAAATTGCAGGATTTGGGGGGCAAAATGTGCGGTTTTAGGGTAAAAATGGGGGATTGGGGGGGAAATCGTGGGTTTTTGGGGGCAAAATGTGGGAATTTGGTGTGAAATGTGGGAATTTGGGTCAAAATTGTGGGCTTTGGGGGGCGAAATGGGGGAATTTGGGGGAAATCGCGGGACTTTGGAAGAAAAATGTGGGATTTGGGGGGCGAAATGTGGGAATTTGGGTCAAAAATGTGGGATTTGGTGGGCGAAATTGGGGAATTTGGGGCAAAAATGTGGGATTTGGGGGGCGAAATGTGGGAATTTGGTGTTAAAGTTGGGAATTCAGGGCAAAAATGTGGGATTTGGGGGGCAAAATGGGGGAATTTGGGTCAAAAATGTGGGATTTGGGGGGCGAAATGTGGGAATTTGGGTCAAAAATGTGGGATTTGGGGGGCGAAATGTGGGAATTTGGGGGAAATTGCGGGATGTTGGGGCAAAAATGTGGGATTTGGGGGGCAAAATGTGGGATTTTGGTGCGAAATGTGGAATTTGGGGCAAAAATGCGGGATTTGGGGCACGAAACGGGGGAATTTGGGGGGAAATTGCAGGATTTTGGGGCAAAAATGTGGGATTTGGGGGGCTAAACGGGGGAATTTGGGGGAAATCGCGGGATTTTGGGGGCAAAATGGGGGAATTTGGTGCGAAATGCGGGGTTTGGGGTCAAAAATGCGTGATTTGGGGGCAAAAATTGAGGAATTTGGGGAAAAATGTGGGATTTGGGGGGCAAAATGTGGGATTTTGGTGTAAAATGTGGGGATTTGGGTCAAAAATGTGGGATTTTGGGGGGAAATTGCAGGATTTTGGGGGCAAAATGTTCGGTTTTAGAGTAAAAATGGGGGATTTGGAGAGAAATCGCGGGATTTTGGCGGCAAAATGTGGGATATTGGTGTGAAATGTGGGAATTTGGGGCAAAAATGGGGGATTCGGGGGGCGAAATGTGGGAATTTGGGGCAAAAATGCGGGATTTGGGGGACGAAATGTGGGAATTTGGGTCAAAATTGTGGGCTTTGGGGAGCGAAATTGGGGAATTTGGGGCAAAAATGTGGTATTTGGGGGGCGAAATGTGGGAATTTGGTGTTAAAGTTTGGAATTCAGGGCAAAAATGTGGGATTTGGGGGGCAAAATGGGGGAATTTGGGGGGAAATCGTGGGACTTTGGAAGAAAACTGCGGGATTTGGGTGGCGAAATGTGGGAATTTGGGTCAAAAATGTGGGATTTGGGGGGCGAAATGTGGGAATTTGGGGCGAAATTGCAGGATTTGGGGGCAAAATGTGGGGTTTTAGGGTAAAAATGGGGGATTTTGGGGGAAATCGTGGGGTTTTGGGTGGCAAAATGTGGGAATTTGGTGTGAAATGCGGGAATTTGGGGCAAAATGTGGGATTTTGGGGAAAAATTGCGGGATTTTGAGGGGAAAATTGCAGGATTTGGGTGCAAAATGTGGGGTTTTAGGTCAAAAATGTGGGATTTTGGGGGAAATCGTGGGGTTTTGGGTGGCAAAATGTGGGTATTTGGTGTGAAATGTGGGAATTTGGGGCAAAAATGTGGGATTTGGGGGGCAAAATGTGGGAATTTGGGGCAAAAATACGGGATTTTGGGGGCAAAATGTGGGAATTTGGTGTGAAATGTGGGAATTCAGGGCAAAAATGCAGGATTTGGGGGCAAAATGTGGGATTTTGGGAGTAAATTGTGGGATTTTGGTGCAAAATGCAGGAATTTGGGGCAAAAATGGGGGATTTGTGGGGAAATCGTGGGATTTTGGGGGCAAAATGTTGGATTTTGGTGCAAAATGCGGGGATTTGGGTCAAAAATGTGGGATTTGGGGGCAAAATGGGGGAATTTGGGTCAAAAATGTGGGATTTGGGGGCAAAATGTGGGAATTTGGTGTAAAATGTGGGAATTTGGGGCAAAAATGGGGGATTTGGGGGGCGAAATTGGGGAATTTGGGGCAAAAATGCGGGATTTGGGGGGCAAAATGTGGGATATTGGTGTGAAATGCGGAAATTTGGGGGAAAAATGTGGGATTTGGGGGTAAATTGCAGGATTTTGGTGTAAAATGTGGGAATGCAGGGCAAAAATGTGGGATTTGGGAAGCAAAATGGGGGATTTTGGGGGGAAATTGCAGGATTTGGGGGGCAAAATGTGCGGTTTTAGGGTAAAAATGGGGAATTTGGGGGGAAATCGCGGGACTTTGGAAGGAAAATGTGGGATTTGGGGGGCGAAGTGTGGGAATTTGGGGGAAATTGCAGGATGTTGGGGCAAAAATGTGGGCTTCAGGGGGCGAAATGTGGGATTTTGGTGCGAAATGTGGAATTTGGGGCAAAAATGCGGGATTTGGGGCGCGAAATGTGGGAATTTGGGGGGAAATTGCAGGATTTTGGGGCAAAAATGTGGGATTTGGGGGGCTAAACGGGGGAATTTGGGGGAAATCGCGGGATTTTGGGGGCAAAATGGGGGAATTTGGTGCGAAATGCGGGGTTTGAGGTCAAAAATGCGTGATTTGGGGGCAAAATGGGGGAATTTGGGGAAAAATGTGGGATTTGGGGGGCAAAATGTGGGATTTTGGTGTAAAATGTGGGGATTTGGGTCAAAAATGTGGGATTTTGGGGGGCGAAACGGGGGGATTTGGGGGGAAATCGTGGGATTTTGGGGCAAAAATGCGAGATTTGTCGAGCGAAATGGGTGAATTTGAGGCAAAAATGGGGGAATTTGGGGGGAAATCGTGGGATTTTGGGGGCAAAATGTGGGATATTGGTGTGAAATGTGGGAATTTGGGGCAAAAATGGGGGATTTGGGGGGCAAAATGGGGGATTTGGGGGGAAATCGTGGGATTTGGGAGGCAAAATGTGGGATTTTGGTGTAAAACGTGGGAATTTGGGGCAAAAATGTGGGATTTCGGGGGAAATAGCGGGATTTTGGGGGCGAAATGTGGGAATTTGGGTCAAAATTGTGGGCTTTGGGGGGCGAAATTGGGGAATTTGGGTCAAAAATGCGGGATTTGGGGGGCGAAATGTGGAAATTTGGTGTAAAAGGTGGGAATTTGGGGCAAAAATGTGGGATTTGGGGGGCGAAATGTGGGAATTTGGGGCGAAATTGCAGGATTTGGGGGCAAAATGTGGGGTTTTAGGGTAAAAATGGGGGATTTTGGGGGAAATCGTGGGGTTTTGGGTGGCAAAATGTGGGAATTTGGTGTGAAATGTGGGAATTCAGGGCAAAAATGTGGGATTTGGGGGCAAAAATGTGGAATTTTGGGGGTAAATTGTGGGATTTTGGTGCAAAATGCAGGAATTTGGGGCAAAAATGGGGGATTTGTGGGGAAATCGTGGGATTTTGGGGGCAAAATGTTGGATTTTGGTGCAAAATGCGGGGATTTGGGTCAAAAATGTGGGATTTGGGGGCAAAATGGGGGAATTTGGGTCAAAAATGTGGGATTTGGGGGGCAAAATGTGGGAATTTGGTGTAAAATGTGGGAATTTGGGGCAAAATTGTGGGCTTTGGGGGGCGAAATTGGGGAATTTGGGGCAAAAATGCAGGATTTGGGGGGCAAAATGTGGGATATTGGTGTGAAATGCGGAAATTTGGGGAAAAAATGTGGGATTTGGGGGTAAATTGCAGGATTTTGGTGTAAAATGTGGGAATGCAGGGCAAAAATGTGGGATTTGGGAAGCAAAATGGGGGATTTTGGGGGGAAATTGCAGGATTTGGGGGGCAAAATGTGCGGTTTTAGGGTAAAAATGGGGGATTTGGGGGGAAATCGTGGGTTTTTGGGGGCAAAATGTGGGAATTTGGTGTGAAATGTGCGAATTTGGGTCAAAATTGTGGGCTTTGGGGGGCGAAATGGGGGAATTTGGGGGAAATCGCGGGACTTTGGAAGAAAAATGTGGGATTTGGGGGGCGAAATGTGGGAATTTGGGTAAAAATGTGGGATTTGGTGGGCGAAATTGGGGAATTTGGGGCAAAAATGTGGGAATTGGGGGGCGAAATGTGGGAATTTGGTGTTAAAGTTGGGAATTCAGGGCAAAAATGTGGGATTTGGGGGGCAAAATGGGGGAATTTGGGTCAAAAATGTGGGATTTGGGGGGCGAAATGTGGGAATTTGGGTCAAAAATGTGGGATTTGGGGGGCGAAATGTGGGAATTTGGGGGAAATTGCAGGATGTTGGGGCAAAAATGTGGGATTTGGGGGGCAAAATGTGGGATTTTGGTGCGAAATGTGGAATTTGGGGCAAAAATGCAGGATTTGGGGCACGAAACGGGGGAATTTGGGGGGAAATTGCAGGATTTTGGGGCAAAAATGTGGGATTTGGGGGGCTAAACGGGGGAATTTGGGGGAAATCTCGGGATATTGGGGGCAAAATGGGGGAATTTGGTGCGAAATGCGGGGTTTGGGGTCAAAAATGCGTGATTTGGGGGCAAAAACTGAGGAATTTGGGGAAAAATGTGGGATTTGTGGGGTGCAAAATGTGGGATTTTGGTGTAAAATGTGGGGATTTGGGTCAAAAATGTGGGATTTTGGGGGGATATTGCAGGATTTTGGGGGCAAAATGTTCGGTTTTAGGGTAAAAATGGGGGATTTGGAGAGAAATCGCGGGATTTTGGCGGCAAAATGTGGGATATTGGTGTGAAATGTGGGAATTTGGGGCAAAAATGGGGGATTTTGTGGGGCAAAATGGGGGATTTGGGGGGAAATCGTGGGATTTGGGGGGCAAAATGTGGGATATTCGTGTGAAATGTGGGAATTTGGGGCAAAAATGGGGGATTCGGGGGGCGAAATGTGGGAATTTGGGGCAAAAATGCGGGATTTGGGGGACGAAATGTGGGAATTTGGGTCAAAATTGTGGGCTTTGGGGAGCGAAATTGGGGAATTTGGGGCAAAAATGTGGGATTTGGGGGGCGAAATGTGGGAATTTGGTGTTAAAGTTGGGAATTCAGGGCAAAAATGTGGGATTTGGGGGGCAAAATGGGGGAATTTGGGGGGAAATCGTGGGACTTTGGAAGAAAAATGCGGGATTTGGGTGGCGAAATGTGGGAATTTGGGTCAAAAATGTGGGATTTGGGGGGCGAAATGTGGGAATTTGGGGCGAAATTGCAGGATTTGGGGGCAAAATGTGGGGTTTTAGGGTAAAAATGGGGGATTTTGGGGGAAATCGTGGGGTTTGCGGTGGCAAAATGTGGGAATTTGGTGTGAAATGTGGGAATTTGGGGCAAAAATGTGGGATTTGGGGGGCGAAATGTGGGAATTTGGGGCAAAAATACAGGATTTTGGGGGCAAAATGTGGGAATTTGGTGTGAAATGTGGGAATTCAGGGCAAAAATGCAGGATTTGGGGGCAAAAATGTGGGATTTTGCGGGTAAATTGTGGGATTTTGGTGCAAAATGCAGGAATTTGGGGCAAAAATGGGGGATTTGTGGGGAAATCGTGTGATTTTGGGGGCAAAATGTTGGATTTTGGTGCGAAATGCGGGGATTTGGGTCAAAAATGTGGGATTTGGGGGCAAAATGGGGGAATTTGGGTCAAAAATGTGGGATTTGGGGGGCAAAATGTGGGAATTTGGTGTAAAATGTGGGAATTTGGGGCAAAATTGTGGGCTTTGGGGGGCGAAATTGGGGAATTTGGGGCAAAAATGCGGGATTTGGGGGGCAAAATGTGGGATATTGGTGTGAAATGCGGAAATTTGGGGGAAAAATGTGGGATTTGGGGGTAAATTGCAGGATTTTGGTGTAAAATGTGGGAATGCAGGGCAAAAATGTGGGATTTGGGAAGCAAAATGGGGGATTTTGGGGGGAAATTGCAGGATTTGGGGGGCAAAATGTGCGGTTTTAGGGTAAAAATGGGGGATTTGGGGGGAAATCGTGGGTTTTCGGGGGCAAAATGTGGGAATTTGGTGTGAAATGTGCGAATTTGGGTCAAAATTGTGGGCTTTGGGGGGCGAAATGGGGGAATTTGGAGGAAATCGCGGGACTTTGGAAGAAAAATGTGGGATTTGGGGGGCGAAATGTGGGAATTTGGGTCAAAAATGTGGGATTTGGTGGGCGAAATGTGGGAATTTGGGGGGAAATTGCAGGATTTGGGGGGCGAAATGTGGGAATTTGGTGTTAAAGTTGGGAATTCAGGGCAAAAATGTGGGATTTGGGGGGCAAAATGGGGGAATTTGGGTCAAAAATGTGGGATTTGGGGGGCGAAATGTGGGAATTTGGGGCAAAATTGCAGGATTTGGGGGCAAAATGTGGGGTTTTAGGGGTAAATTATGGGATTTTGGTGCAAAATGCAGGAATTTGGGGCAAAAATGGGGGATTTGTGGGGAAATCGTGTGATTTTGGGGGCAAAATGTTGGATTTTGGTGCGAAATGCGGGGATTTGGGTCAAAAATGTGGGATTTGGGTGGCGAAATGTGGGAATTTGGGGCAAAAATACGGGATTTTGGGGGCAAAATGTTGGAATTTGGTGTAAAATGTGGGAATTTGGGGCAAAAATGGGGGATTTGGGGGCGAAATTGCAGAATTTGGGGCAAAAATGCGGGATTTGGGGGGCAAAATGTGGGATATTGGTGTGAAATGCGGAAATTTGGGGGGAAAATGTGGGATTTGGGGAGAAATTGCAGGATTTTGGTGTAAAATGTGGGAATGCAGGGCAAAAATGTGGGATTTGGGAAGCAAAATGGGGGATTTTGGGGGGAAATTGCAGGATTTGGGGGGCAAAATGTGCGGTTTTAGGGTAAAAATGGGGGATTTGGGGGGAAATCGCGGGATTTTGGGGGCAAAATGTGGGAATTTGGTGTGAAATGTGCGAATTTGGGTCAAAATTGTGGGCTTTGGGGGGCGAAATGGGGGAATTTGGGGGGAAATCGCGGGACTTTGGAAGAAAAATGTGGGATTTGGGGGGCGAAATGTGGGAATTTGGGTCAAAAATGTGGGATTTGGGGGGCGAAATGTGGGAATTTGGGGGAAATTGCGGGATGTTGGGGCAAAAATGTGGGCTTCAGGGGGCGAAATGTGGGATTTTGGTGCGAAATGTGGAATTTGGGGCAAAAATGCGGGATTTGGGGCGCGAAATGTGGGATTTTGGGGG
Organism: Chlamydotis macqueenii; assembly: GCF_036417535.1. NCBI lineage: Eukaryota > Metazoa > Chordata > Aves > Otidiformes > Otididae > Chlamydotis > Chlamydotis macqueenii. The sequence goes on from NW_028239108.1 coordinate 1,075,862, forward strand.
GAAATTGCGGGATTTTGGGGCAAAAATGTGGGATTTGGGGGGCGAAATGTGGGAATTTGGGTCAAAAATATGGGATTTGGGGGGCGAAATGTGGGAATTTGGGGGGAAATTGCGGGATTTTGGGGCAAAAATGTGGGATTTGGGGGGCTAAACGGGGGAATTTGGGGGAAATCGCGGGATTTTGGGGTCAAAATTGGGGAATTTGTTGCGAAATGCGGGGTTTGGGGTCAAAAATGCGTGATTTGGGGAAAAATGGGGGAATTTGGGGAAAAATGTGTGATTTGGGGGGCAAAATGTGGGATTTTGGTGTAAAATGTGGGGATTTGGGTCAAAAATGTGGGATTTTGGGGGGCGAAACGGGGGGATTTGGGGGGAAATCGTGGGATTTTGGGGCAAAAATGCGAGATTTGTCGAGCGAAATGGGTGAATTTGGGGCAAAAATGGGGGAATTTGGGGGGAAATCGTGGGATTTTGGGGGCAAAATGTGGGATTTTGGTGCAAAATGCAGGAATTTGGGGCAAAAATCGGGGATTTTTGGGGGAAATTGCAGGATTTTGGGGGCAAAACGTGCGGTTTTAGGGTAAAAATGGGGGATTTGGGGGGAAATCGCGGGATTTTGGGGGCAAAATGTGGGATATTAGTGTGAAATGTGGGAATTTGGGGCAAAAATGGGGGATTTGGGGGGCAAAATGGGGGATTGGGGGGAAATCGTGGGATTTGGGGGCCAAATGTGGGATTTTGGTGTAAAACGTGGGAATTTGGGGCAAAAATGTGGGATTTCGGGGGAAATAGCGGGATTTTGGGGGCGAAATGCGGGAATTTGGGTCAAAAATGTGGGATTTGGGGGGCGAAATGTGGGAATTTGGGGCAAAAATGCGGGATTTGGGGGGCGAAATGTGGGAATTTGGGTCAAAATTGTGGGCTTTGGGGGTTGAAATTGGGGGATTTGGGGCAAAAATGTGGTATTTGGGCGGCGAAACGTGGGAATTTGGTGTTAAAGTTGGGAATTCAGGGCAAAAATGTGGGATTTGGGGGGCAAAATTGCAGGATTTGGGGGGAAATTGCAGGACTTTGGAAGAAAAATGCGGGATTTGGGTGGCGCAATGTGGGAATTTGGGTAAAAAATGTAGGATTTGGGGCGAAATTGCAGGATTTGGGGGCAAAATGTGGGGTTTTAGGGTAAAAATGGGGGATTTTGGGGGAAATCGTGGGGTTTTGGGTGGCAATATGTGGAATTTGGTGTGAAATGTGGGAATTCAGGGCAAAAATGGGGGATTTGGGGGGCGAAATGTGGGAATTTGGGGCAAAAATACGGGATTTTGGGGGCAAAATGTGGGAATTTGGTGTTAAATGTGGGAATTCAAGGCAAAAATATGGGATTTTGGTGTGAAATGTGGGGATTTGGGGCAAAAATATGGGATTTTGGTGTAAAATGCAGGAATTTGGGGCAAAAATGGGGGATTTGGGGGCAAAATGTGGGAATTGGGGGCAAAAATGTTGGATTTTGGGGGAAGTCGCGGGATTTGGGGGCAAAATGGGGGATTTTGCTGCGAAATGTGGGGATTTGGGTCAAAAATGCGGGATTTGGGCTCGAAATGGGGGGTTTTGGTGTAAAATGTTGGAATTTGGGGCAAAAATGTGGGATTTTGGTGTAAAATGCAGGAATTTGGGGCAAAAATGGGGGATTTTGAGGGCAAAATGGGGGATTTGGGGGCAAAAATGTGGGATTTTGGGGGCAAAATATGAGATTTTGGTGTAAAATGTGGGAATTCAGGTCAAAAATGTGGGATTTGCGGGGCAAAATGGGGGAATTTGGGGGGAAATCGCGGGATTTTGGGGTTAGGGTTACGGTTAGGGTTAGGGTTAGGTTAGGGTTAGGGTTTTGGGGGGAAAATGGGGGAATTTGGGGGGAAATCGTGGGATTTTGGGGGCAAAATGTTGGATCTTGGTGCGAAATGCGGGGATTTGGGTCAAAAATGCGGGATTTGGGTGCAACATGCAGGAATTTGGGTCAAAAATGTGGGATTTTGGGGGCAAAATGGGGGATTTTGGTGTAAAATGTTGGAATTTGGGGCAAAAATGCGGGATTTGGGGCAAAAATGTGGGATTTTGGGGGCAAAATGGGGGAATTTGGGGGGAATCGCGGGATTTTGGTGTAAAATGTGGGAATTCGGGGGGCAAAATGGGGGAATTTTGGGGGAAATCGTGGTATTTTCGGGGCAAAATGGGGGGTTTTGGTGCGAAATACGGGGATTTGGGTCCAAAATGCGGGATTTGGGTCAAAAATGTGGGATTTTGGGGGCGAAATGGGGGATTTTGGTGTAAAATGTTGGAATTTGGGGCAAAAATGCGGTATATGGGACAAAAATGTGGGATTTTGGGGGGAAAATGGGGGATTTTGGGGGGGAAATCGTGGGATTTTGGAAGCCTAAATGTGGGATATCGGTGTGAAATGTGGGAATTTGGGGTAAAAATATTGGGTTTTAGGGTAAAAATGGGGGATTTGGGGGGAAATTGCAGGATTTTGGGAGCAAAATGTTGGAATTTGGTGTGAAATGTGGGATTTGGGGCAAAAATATGGGATTTGGGGGGCAAAATGTGGGAATTTGGGGGGAAATCGTGGGATTTTGGGTCAAAATGGGTTAGGGTTATGGTTAGGGGTTAGGGTTAGGGTTACAGTTAGGGTTAAGGTTAGTGTTTTTGGGGAAAAATGGGGGAATTTCAGGGGAAATGGTGGGATTTTGGGGGCGAAATGGGGGAATTTGGTGTAAAATGCAGGAATTCAGGGCAAAAATGGGGGATTTGGGGGCAAAATGTGGGAATTGGGGGCAAAAATGTTGGATTTTGGGGGAAGTCGCGGGATTTGGGGGCAAAATGGGGGATTTTGCTGCGAAATGCGGGGATTCGGGTCAAAAATGCGGGATTTCGGGGGCGAAATGTGGGAATTTGGGGCAAAAATGTGGGATTTTGGGGGCGAAATGTGGGAATTTGGGGCAAAAATGCAGGATTTGGGTCAAAATTGTGGGCTTTGGGGGGCAAAATGGGGGAATTTGGGGGGAATCACGGGATTTTGGTGTAAAATGTGGGAATTCGGGGGGCAAAATGGGGGAATTTGGGGGGAAATCGCGGTATTTTGGGGGCAAAATGGGGGGTTTTGGTGCGAAATGCGGGGATTTGGGTCAAAAATGTGGGATTTTGGGGGCGAAATGTGGGATATTGGTGTAAAATGTTGGAATTTGGGGCAAAAATGCGGGATTTGGGGCAAAAATGTGGGATTTTGGGGGCAAAATGGGGGATTTTGGGGGGGAAATCGTGGGATTTTGGAAGGCTAAATGTGGGATATTGGTGTGAAATGGGGGAATTTGGGGTAAAAATATGGGGTTTTAGGGTAAAAATGGGGGATTTGGGGGGAAATTGCAGGATTTTGGGGGCAAAATGTTGGAATTTGGTGTGAAATATGGGATTTGGGTCAAAAATGTGGGATTTTGGGGGCAAAATGGGGGAATTTGGGGGGAAATCGCGGGATTTTGGTGTAAAATGTGGGAATTCGGGGGGCAAAATGGGGGAATTTGGGGGGAAATCGTGGGATTTTGGGGCAAAAATGGGGGATTTAGGGGGCGAAATGTTGGAATTTGTGTCAAAAATTTTGGATATGGGGGGCAAAAATGGGGGAATTTGGGGCAAAAATGCGGGATTTGGGGAAAAAATGTGGGATTTTGGGGGCAAAATGGGCGAATTTGGGGGGAAATCGTGGGATTTTGGGGGCAAAATGGGGGTTTTGGTGCGAAATGCGGGGATTTGGGTCAAAAATGCGGGATTTGGGTCAAAAATGTGGGATTTTGGGGGCGAAATGGGGGATTTTGGTGTAAAATGTGGGAATTTGGGGCAAAAATGTGGGATTTTGGTGTAAAATGCAGGAATTTGGGGCAAAAATGGGGGATTTTGAGGGCAAAATGGGGGATTTGGGGGCAAAAATGTGGGATTTTGGGGGCAAAATGTGAGATTTTGGTGTAAAATGTGGGAATTCAGGTCAAAAATGTGGGATTTGCAGGGCAAAATGTGGGAATTTGGGGGGAAATCGCAGGATTTTGGGGTTAGGATTAGGGTTAGGGTTAGGTTAGGTTAGGGTTAGGTTACGGTTAGGGTTAGGTTACGGTTAGGGTTAGGGTTTTGGGGGGAAAAAATAGGGGAATTTGGGGGGAAATCGCGGGATTTTGGTGTAAAATGTGGGAATTCGGGGGCAAAATGTGGGAATTTGGGGGGAAATCGTGGTATTTTGGGGGCAAAATGGGGGGTTTTGGTGCGAAATGCGGGGATTTGCGTCAAAAATGCGGGATTTGGGTCAAAAATGTGGGAGTTTGGGGGCGAAATGGGGGATTTTGGTGTAAAATGTTGGAATTTGGGGCAAAAATGTGGGATTTTGGTGTAAAATGCAGGAATTTGGGGCAAAAATGGGGGATTTTGAGGGCAAAATGGGGGATTTGGGGGCAAAAATGAGGGATTTTGGGGGCAAAATGTGAGATTTTGGTGTAAAATGTGGGAATTCAGGTCAAAAATGTGGGATTTGCAGGGCAAAATGTGGGAATTTGGGGGGAAATCGCGGGATTTTGGGGTTAGGATTAGGGTTAGGGTTAGGTTAGGTTAGGGTTAGGGTTAGGGTTAGGTTACGGTTAGGGTTAGGGTTACGGTTAGGGTTAGGGTTTTGGGGGGAAAAAATAGGGGAATTTGGGGGGAAATCGTGGGATTTTGGGGGCAAAATGTTGGATCTTGGTGCGAAATGCGGGGATTTGGGTCAAAAATGCGGGATTTGGGTGCAAAATGGGGGAATTTGGGTCAAAAATGTGGGATTTTGGGGGCAAAATGTGGGATTTTGGTGTAAAATGTGGGAATTCAGGGGGCAAAATGGGGGAATTTGGGGGGAAATCGCGGGATTTTGGGGCAAAAATGGGGGATTTGGGGGGGCGAAATGTGGGAATTTGTGTCAAAAATTTTGGATATGGGGGCAAAATGGGGGACTTTGGGGCAAAAATGCGGGAATTTGTTGCGAAATGGGGTAATTTGGGGCAAAAATGGGGAAATTTGGGGGAAATCGTGGGATTTTGGGGGCAAAATGTGGGAATTTGGGGCAAAAATGTGGGATTTGTGGGGCAAAATGTGGGATTTTGGTGGCGAAATGTGGGAATTGGGGGCAAAAATGCGGGATTTGGGGGGTGAAACGGGGGAATTTGGGGGGAAATCACAGGATTTTGGGGCAAAAATGTGTGATTTTGGTGCGAAATGCGGGAATTTGGGTCAAAAATTGGGATTTTGGGGGCGAAATGGGGGATTTTGGTGTAAAATGCAGGAATTTGGGGCAAAAATGTGGGATTTGGGGGGCAAAATGGCGGATTTGGGGGCAAAAATGTGGGATTTTGGGGGCAAAATGTGAGATTTTGGTGTAAAATGTGGGAATTCAGGTCAAAAATGTGGGATTTGTAGGGCAAAATGTGGGAATTTGGGGGGAAATCGCGGGATTTTGGGGTTAGGGTTAGGGTTACGGTTAGGGTTAGGTTAGGGTTACGGTTAGGGTTAGGGTTTTGGGGGGAAAAAATGGGGGAATTTGGGGGGAAATCGCGGGATTTTGGGGGCAAAATGTTGGAATTTGGTGTGAAATGTGGGATTTGGGGGGCAAAAATGTGGGATTTGGGGGCAAAATGGGGGAATTTGGGGGGAAATCGTGGGATTTTGGGTCAAAATGGGTTAGGGTTATGGTTAGGGTTAGGGGTTAGGGTTAGGGTTACAGTTAGGGTTAGGGTTAGAGTTTTTGGGTTAGGGTTAGGGTTAGGGGGTTAGGGTTAGGGTTAGGGGTTAGGGTTAGGGTTAGGGTTAGGGTTAGGGTTAGGGTTACAGTTAGGGTTACAGTTAGGGTTAGGGTTAGTGTTTTTGGGAAAAAAATGGGGGAATTTGGGGGGAAATGGTGGGATTTTGGGGGCAAAATGTTGGATCTTGGTGCGAAATGTGGGGATTTGGGTCAAAAATGCGGGATTTGGGTGCAAAATGGGGGAATTTGGGTCAAAAATGTGGGATTTTGGGAGCAAATGTGGGATTTTGGTGTAAAATGTGGGAATTTGGGGCAAAAATGCGGGATTTGGGGCAAAAATGTGGGATTTTGGGGGGAAAATGGGATTTTGGTGTAAAATGTGGGAATTTGGGGCAAAAATGCAGGATTTGTGGGCAAAATGGGGGAATTTGGGGGGAAATCGCGGGATTTTGGGGCAAAAATGGGGGATTTGGGGGGGCGAAATGTGGGAATTTGTGTCAAAAATTTTGGATATGGGGGCAAAATGGGGGACTTTGGGGCAAAAATGCGGGAATTTGTTGCGAAATGGGGTAATTTGGGGCAAAAATTGGGGAATTTGGGGGAAATCGTGGGATTTTGGGGGCAAAATGTGGGAATTTGGTGTAAAATGTGGGAATTCAGGTCAAAAATGTGGGATTTGCAGGGCAAAATGTGGGAATTTGGGGGGAAATCGCGGGATTTTGGGGTTAGGGTTAGGGTTACGGTTAGGGTTAGGTTAGGGTTACGGTTAGGGTTAGGGTTTTGGGGGGAAAAAATGGGGGAATTTGGGGGGAAATCGCGGGATTTTGGGGGCAAAATGTTGGAATTTGGTGTGAAATGTGGGATTTGGGGGGCAAAAATGTGGGATTTGGGGGACAAAATGGGGGAATTTGGGGGGAAATCGCGGGATTTTGGTGTAAAATGTGGGAATTCGGGGGGCAAAATGGGGGAATTTGGGGGAAATCGTGGGATTTTGGGGCAAAAATGGGGGATTTAGGGGGCGAAATGTGGGAATTTGGTGTTAAAGTTTGGAATTCAGGGCAAAAATGTGGGATTTGGGGGGCAAAATGGGGGAATTTGGGGGGAAATCGTGGGACTTTGGAAGAAAACTGCGGGATTTGGGTGGCGAAATGTGGGAATTTGGGTCAAAAATGTGGGATTTGGGGGGCGAAATGTGGGAATTTGGGGCGAAATTGCAGGATTTGGGGGCAAAATGTGGGGTTTTAGGGTAAAAATGGGGGATTTTGGGGGAAATCGTGGGGTTTTGGGTGGCAAAATGTGGGAATTTGGTGTGAAATGCGGGAATTTGGGGCAAAATGTGGGATTTTGGGGAAAAATTGCGGGATTTTGAGGGGAAAATTGCAGGATTTGGGTGCAAAATGTGGGGTTTTAGGTCAAAAATGTGGGATTTTGGGGGAAATCGTGGGGTTTTGGGTGGCAAAATGTGGGTATTTGGTGTGAAATGTGGGAATTTGGGGCAAAAATGTGGGATTTGGGGGGCAAAATGTGGGAATTTGGGGCAAAAATACGGGATTTTGGGGGCAAAATGTGGGAATTTGGTGTGAAATGTGGGAATTCAGGGCAAAAATGCAGGATTTGGGGGCAAAATGTGGGATTTTGGGAGTAAATTGTGGGATTTTGGTGCAAAATGCAGGAATTTGGGGCAAAAATGGGGGATTTGTGGGGAAATCGTGGGATTTTGGGGGCAAAATGTTGGATTTTGGTGCAAAATGCGGGGATTTGGGTCAAAAATGTGGGATTTGGGGGCAAAATGGGGGAATTTGGGTCAAAAATGTGGGATTTGGGGGCAAAATGTGGGAATTTGGTGTAAAATGTGGGAATTTGGGGCAAAAATGGGGGATTTGGGGGGCGAAATTGGGGAATTTGGGGCAAAAATGCGGGATTTGGGGGGCAAAATGTGGGATATTGGTGTGAAATGCGGAAATTTGGGGGAAAAATGTGGGATTTGGGGGTAAATTGCAGGATTTTGGTGTAAAATGTGGGAATGCAGGGCAAAAATGTGGGATTTGGGAAGCAAAATGGGGGATTTTGGGGGGAAATTGCAGGATTTGGGGGGCAAAATGTGCGGTTTTAGGGTAAAAATGGGGAATTTGGGGGGAAATCGCGGGACTTTGGAAGGAAAATGTGGGATTTGGGGGGCGAAGTGTGGGAATTTGGGGGAAATTGCAGGATGTTGGGGCAAAAATGTGGGCTTCAGGGGGCGAAATGTGGGATTTTGGTGCGAAATGTGGAATTTGGGGCAAAAATGCGGGATTTGGGGCGCGAAATGTGGGAATTTGGGGGGAAATTGCAGGATTTTGGGGCAAAAATGTGGGATTTGGGGGGCTAAACGGGGGAATTTGGGGGAAATCGCGGGATTTTGGGGGCAAAATGGGGGAATTTGGTGCGAAATGCGGGGTTTGAGGTCAAAAATGCGTGATTTGGGGGCAAAATGGGGGAATTTGGGGAAAAATGTGGGATTTGGGGGGCAAAATGTGGGATTTTGGTGTAAAATGTGGGGATTTGGGTCAAAAATGTGGGATTTTGGGGGGCGAAACGGGGGGATTTGGGGGGAAATCGTGGGATTTTGGGGCAAAAATGCGAGATTTGTCGAGCGAAATGGGTGAATTTGAGGCAAAAATGGGGGAATTTGGGGGGAAATCGTGGGATTTTGGGGGCAAAATGTGGGATATTGGTGTGAAATGTGGGAATTTGGGGCAAAAATGGGGGATTTGGGGGGCAAAATGGGGGATTTGGGGGGAAATCGTGGGATTTGGGAGGCAAAATGTGGGATTTTGGTGTAAAACGTGGGAACTTGGGGCAAAAATGTGGGATTTCGGGGGAAATAGCGGGATTTTGGGGGCGAAATGTGGGAATTTGGGTCAAAATTGTGGGCTTTGGGGGGCGAAATTGGGGAATTTGGGTCAAAAATGCGGGATTTGGGGGCGAAATGTGGAAATTTGGTGTAAAAGGTGGGAATTTGGGGCAAAAATGTGGGATTTGGGGGGCGAAATGTGGGAATTTGGGGCGAAATTGCAGGATTTGGGGGCAAAATGTGGGGTTTTAGGGTAAAAATGGGGGATTTTGGGGGAAATCGTGGGGTTTTGGGTGGCAAAATGTGGGAATTTGGTGTGAAATGTGGGAATTCAGGGCAAAAATGTGGGATTTGGGGGCAAAAATGTGGAATTTTGGGGTAAATTGTGGGATTTTGGTGCAAAATGCAGGAATTTGGGGCAAAAATGGGGGATTTGTGGGGAAATCGTGGGATTTTGGGGGCAAAATGTTGGATTTTGGTGCAAAATGCGGGGATTTGGGTCAAAAATGTGGGATTTGGGGGCAAAATGGGGGAATTTGGGTCAAAAATGTGGGATTTGGGGGGCAAAATGTGGGAATTTGGTGTAAAATGTGGGAATTTGGGGCAAAATTGTGGGCTTTGGGGGGCGAAATTGGGGAATTTGGGGCAAAAATGCAGGATTTGGGGGGCAAAATGTGGGATATTGGTGTGAAATGCGGAAATTTGGGGAAAAAATGTGGGATTTGGGGGTAAATTGCAGGATTTTGGTGTAAAATGTGGGAATGCAGGGCAAAAATGTGGGATTTGGGAAGCAAAATGGGGGATTTTGGGGGGAAATTGCAGGATTTGGGGGGCAAAATGTGCGGTTTTAGGGTAAAAATGGGGGATTTGGGGGGAAATCGTGGGTTTTTGGGGGCAAAATGTGGGAATTTGGTGTGAAATGTGCGAATTTGGGTCAAAATTGTGGGCTTTGGGGGGCGAAATGGGGGAATTTGGGGGAAATCGCGGGACTTTGGAAGAAAAATGTGGGATTTGGGGGGCGAAATGTGGGAATTTGGGTAAAAATGTGGGATTTGGTGGGCGAAATTGGGGAATTTGGGGCAAAAATGTGGGAATTGGGGGGCGAAATGTGGGAATTTGGTGTTAAAGTTGGGAATTCAGGGCAAAAATGTGGGATTTGGGGGGCAAAATGGGGGAATTTGGGTCAAAAATGTGGGATTTGGGGGGCGAAATGTGGGAATTTGGGTCAAAAATGTGGGATTTGGGGGGCGAAATGTGGGAATTTGGGGGAAATTGCAGGATGTTGGGGCAAAAATGTGGGATTTGGGGGGCAAAATGTGGGATTTTGGTGCGAAATGTGGAATTTGGGGCAAAAATGCAGGATTTGGGGCACGAAACGGGGGAATTTGGGGGGAAATTGCAGGATTTTGGGGCAAAAATGTGGGATTTGGGGGGCTAAACGGGGGAATTTGGGGGAAATCTCGGGATATTGGGGGCAAAATGGGGGAATTTGGTGCGAAATGCGGGGTTTGGGGTCAAAAATGCGTGATTTGGGGGCAAAAACTGAGGAATTTGGGGAAAAATGTGGGATTTGTGGGGTGCAAAATGTGGGATTTTGGTGTAAAATGTGGGGATTTGGGTCAAAAATGTGGGATTTTGGGGGGATATTGCAGGATTTTGGGGGCAAAATGTTCGGTTTTAGAGTAAAAATGGGGGATTTGGAGAGAAATCGCGGGATTTTGGCGGCAAAATGTGGGATATTGGTGTGAAATGTGGGAATTTGGGGCAAAAATGGGGGATTTTGTGGGGCAAAATGTGGGATTTGGGGGGAAATCGTGGGATTTGGGGGGCAAAATGTGGGATATTCGTGTGAAATGTGGGAATTTGGGGCAAAAATGGGGGATTCGGGGGGCGAAATGTGGGAATTTGGGGCAAAAATGCGGGATTTGGGGGACGAAATGTGGGAATTTGGGTCAAAATTGTGGGCTTTGGGGAGCGAAATTGGGGAATTTGGGGCAAAAATGTGGGATTTGGGGGGCGAAATGTGGGAATTTGGTGTTAAAGTTGGGAATTCAGGGCAAAAATGTGGGATTTGGGGGGCAAAATGGGGGAATTTGGGGGGAAATCGTGGGACTTTGGAAGAAAAATGCGGGATTTGGGTGGCGAAATGTGGGAATTTGGGTCAAAAATGTGGGATTTGGGGGGCGAAATGTGGGAATTTGGGGCGAAATTGCAGGATTTGGGGGCAAAATGTGGGGTTTTAGGGTAAAAATGGGGGATTTTGGGGGAAATCGTGGGGTTTTTGGTGGCAAAATGTGGGTATTTGGTGTGAAATGTGGGAATTTGGGGCAAAAATGTGGGATTTGGGGGGCGAAATGTGGGAATTTGGGGCAAAAATACAGGATTTTGGGGGCAAAATGTGGGAATTTGGTGTGAAATGTGGGAATTCAGGGCAAAAATGCAGGATTTGGGGGCAAAAATGTGGGATTTTGCGGGTAAATTGTGGGATTTTGGTGCAAAATGCAGGAATTTGGGGCAAAAATGGGGGATTTGTGGGGAAATCGTGTGATTTTGGGGGCAAAATGTTGGATTTTGGTGCGAAATGCGGGGATTTGGGTCAAAAATGTGGGATTTGGGGCAAAATGGGGGAATTTGGGTCAAAAATGTGGGATTTGGGGGGCAAAATGTGGGAATTTGGTGTAAAATGTGGGAATTTGGGGCAAAATTGTGGGCTTTGGGGGGCGAAATTGGGGAATTTGGGGCAAAAATGCGGGATTTGGGGGGCAAAATGTGGGATATTGGTGTGAAATGCGGAAATTTGGGGGAAAAATGTGGGATTTGGGGGTAAATTGCAGGATTTTGGTGTAAAATGTGGGAATGCAGGGCAAAAATGTGGGATTTGGGAAGCAAAATGGGGGATTTTGGGGGGAAATTGCAGGATTTGGGGGGCAAAATGTGCGGTTTTAGGGTAAAAATGGGGGATTTGGGGGGAAATCGTGGGTTTTCGGGGGCAAAATGTGGGAATTTGGTGTGAAATGTGCGAATTTGGGTCAAAATTGTGGGCTTTGGGGGGCGAAATGGGGGAATTTGGAGGAAATCGCGGGACTTTGGAAGAAAAATGTGGGATTTGGGGGGCGAAATGTGGGAATTTGGGTCAAAAATGTGGGATTTGGTGGGCGAAATGTGGGAATTTGGGGGGAAATTGCAGGATTTGGGGGGCGAAATGTGGGAATTTGGTGTTAAAGTTGGGAATTCAGGGCAAAAATGTGGGATTTGGGGGGCAAAATGGGGGAATTTGGGTCAAAAATGTGGGATTTGGGGGGCGAAATGTGGGAATTTGGGGCAAAATTGCAGGATTTGGGGGCAAAATGTGGGGTTTTAGGGGTAAATTATGGGATTTTGGTGCAAAATGCAGGAATTTGGGGCAAAAATGGGGGATTTGTGGGGAAATCGTGTGATTTTGGGGGCAAAATGTTGGATTTTGGTGCGAAATGCGGGGATTTGGGTCAAAAATGTGGGATTTGGGTGGCGAAATGTGGGAATTTGGGGCAAAAATACGGGATTTTGGGGGCAAAATGTTGGAATTTGGTGTAAAATGTGGGAATTTGGGGCAAAAATGGGGGATTTGGGGGCGAAATTGCAGAATTTGGGGCAAAAATGCGGGATTTGGGGGGCAAAATGTGGGATATTGGTGTGAAATGCGGAAATTTGGGGGGAAAATGTGGGATTTGGGGAGAAATTGCAGGATTTTGGTGTAAAATGTGGGAATGCAGGGCAAAAATGTGGGATTTGGGAAGCAAAATGGGGGATTTTGGGGGGAAATTGCAGGATTTGGGGGGCAAAATGTGCGGTTTTAGGGTAAAAATGGGGGATTTGGGGGGAAATCGCGGGATTTTGGGGGCAAAATGTGGGAATTTGGTGTGAAATGTGCGAATTTGGGTCAAAATTGTGGGCTTTGGGGGGCGAAATGGGGGAATTTGGGGGGAAATCGCGGGACTTTGGAAGAAAAATGTGGGATTTGGGGGGCGAAATGTGGGAATTTGGGTCAAAAATGTGGGATTTGGGGGGCGAAATGTGGGAATTTGGGGGAAATTGCGGGATGTTGGGGCAAAAATGTGGGCTTCAGGGGGCGAAATGTGGGATTTTGGTGCGAAATGTGGAATTTGGGGCAAAAATGCGGGATTTGGGGCGCGAAATGTGGGATTTTGGGGGGAAATTGCGGGATTTTGGGGCAAAAATGTGGGATTTGGGGGGCGAAATGTGGGAATTTGGGTCAAAAATATGGGATTTGGGGGGCGAAATGTGGGAATTTGGGGGGAAATTGCGGGATTTTGGGGCAAAAATGTGGGATTTGGGGGGCTAAACGGGGGAATTTGGGGGAAATCGCGGGATTTTGGGGTCAAAATTGGGGAATTTGTTGCGAAATGCGGGGTTTGGGGTCAAAAATGCGTGATTTGGGGAAAAATGGGGGAATTTGGGGAAAAATGTGTGATTTGGGGGGCAAAATGTGGGATTTTGGTGTAAAATGTGGGGATTTGGGTCAAAAATGTGGGATTTTGGGGGGCGAAACGGGGGGATTTGGGGGGAAATCGTGGGATTTTGGGGCAAAAATGCGAGATTTGTCGAGCGAAATGGGTGAATTTGGGGCAAAAATGGGGGAATTTGGGGGGAAATCGTGGGATTTTGGGGGCAAAATGTGGGATTTTGGTGCAAAATGCAGGAATTTGGGGCAAAAATCGGGGATTTTTGGGGGAAATTGCAGGATTTTGGGGGCAAAACGTGCGGTTTTAGGGTAAAAATGGGGGATTTGGGGGGAAATCGCGGGATTTTGGGGGCAAAATGTGGGATATTAGTGTGAAATGTGGGAATTTGGGGCAAAAATGGGGGATTTGGGGGGCAAAATGGGGGATTGGGGGGAAATCGTGGGATTTGGGGGCCAAATGTGGGATTTTGGTGTAAAACGTGGGAATTTGGGGCAAAAATGTGGGATTTCGGGGGAAATAGCGGGATTTTGGGGGCGAAATGCGGGAATTTGGGTCAAAAATGTGGGATTTGGGGGGCGAAATGTGGGAATTTGGGGCAAAAATGCGGGATTTGGGGGGCGAAATGTGGGAATTTGGGTCAAAATTGTGGGCTTTGGGGGTTGAAATTGGGGGATTTGGGGCAAAAATGTGGTATTTGGGCGGCGAAACGTGGGAATTTGGTGTTAAAGTTGGGAATTCAGGGCAAAAATGTGGGATTTGGGGGGCAAAATTGCAGGATTTGGGGGGAAATTGCAGGACTTTGGAAGAAAAATGCGGGATTTGGGTGGCGCAATGTGGGAATTTGGGTAAAAAATGTAGGATTTGGGGCGAAATTGCAGGATTTGGGGGCAAAATGTGGGGTTTTAGGGTAAAAATGGGGGATTTTGGGGGAAATCGTGGGGTTTTGGGTGGCAATATGTGGAATTTGGTGTGAAATGTGGGAATTCAGGGCAAAAATGGGGGATTTGGGGGGCGAAATGTGGGAATTTGGGGCAAAAATACGGGATTTTGGGGGCAAAATGTGGGAATTTGGTGTTAAATGTGGGAATTCAAGGCAAAAATATGGGATTTTGGTGTGAAATGTGGGAATTTGGGGCAAAAATATGGGATTTTGGTGTAAAATGCAGGAATTTGGGGCAAAAATGGGGGATTTGGGGGCAAAATGTGGGAATTGGGGGCAAAAATGTTGGATTTTGGGGGAAGTCGCGGGATTTGGGGGCAAAATGGGGGATTTTGCTGCGAAATGTGGGGATTTGGGTCAAAAATGCGGGATTTGGGCTCGAAATGGGGGGTTTTGGTGTAAAATGTTGGAATTTGGGGCAAAAATGTGGGATTTTGGTGTAAAATGCAGGAATTTGGGGCAAAAATGGGGGATTTTGAGGGCAAAATGGGGGATTTGGGGGCAAAAATGTGGGATTTTGGGGGCAAAATATGAGATTTTGGTGTAAAATGTGGGAATTCAGGTCAAAAATGTGGGATTTGCGGGGCAAAATGGGGGAATTTGGGGGGAAATCGCGGGATTTTGGGGTTAGGGTTACGGTTAGGGTTAGGGTTAGGTTAGGGTTAGGGTTTTGGGGGGAAAATGGGGGAATTTGGGGGGAAATCGTGGGATTTTGGGGGCAAAATGTTGGATCTTGGTGCGAAATGCGGGGATTTGGGTCAAAAATGCGGGATTTGGGTGCAACATGCAGGAATTTGGGTCAAAAATGTGGGATTTTGGGGGCAAAATGGGGGATTTTGGTGTAAAATGTTGGAATTTGGGGCAAAAATGCGGGATTTGGGGCAAAAATGTGGGATTTTGGGGGCAAAATGGGGGAATTTGGGGGGAATCGCGGGATTTTGGTGTAAAATGTGGGAATTCGGGGGGCAAAATGGGGGAATTTTGGGGGAAATCGTGGTATTTTCGGGGCAAAATGGGGGGTTTTGGTGCGAAATACGGGGATTTGGGTCCAAAATGCGGGATTTGGGTCAAAAATGTGGGATTTTGGGGGCGAAATGGGGGATTTTGGTGTAAAATGTTGGAATTTGGGGCAAAAATGCGGTATATGGGACAAAAATGTGGGATTTTGGGGGAAAATGGGGGATTTTGGGGGGGAAATCGTGGGATTTTGGAAGCCTAAATGTGGGATATCGGTGTGAAATGTGGGAATTTGGGGTAAAAATATTGGGTTTTAGGGTAAAAATGGGGGATTTGGGGGGAAATTGCAGGATTTTGGGAGCAAAATGTTGGAATTTGGTGTGAAATGTGGGATTTGGGGCAAAAATATGGGATTTGGGGGGCAAAATGTGGGAATTTGGGGGGAAATCGTGGGATTTTGGGTCAAAATGGGTTAGGGTTATGGTTAGGGGTTAGGGTTAGGGTTACAGTTAGGGTTAAGGTTAGTGTTTTTGGGGAAAAATGGGGGAATTTCAGGGGAAATGGTGGGATTTTGGGGGCGAAATGGGGGAATTTGGTGTAAAATGCAGGAATTCAGGGCAAAAATGGGGGATTTGGGGGCAAAATGTGGGAATTGGGGGCAAAAATGTTGGATTTTGGGGGAAGTCGCGGGATTTGGGGGCAAAATGGGGGATTTTGCTGCGAAATGCGGGGATTCGGGTCAAAAATGCGGGATTTCGGGGGCGAAATGTGGGAATTTGGGGCAAAAATGTGGGATTTTGGGGGCGAAATGTGGGAATTTGGGGCAAAAATGCAGGATTTGGGTCAAAATTGTGGGCTTTGGGGGGCAAAATGGGGGAATTTGGGGGGAATCACGGGATTTTGGTGTAAAATGTGGGAATTCGGGGGGCAAAATGGGGGAATTTGGGGGGAAATCGCGGTATTTTGGGGGCAAAATGGGGGGTTTTGGTGCGAAATGCGGGGATTTGGGTCAAAAATGTGGGATTTTGGGGGCGAAATGTGGGATATTGGTGTAAAATGTTGGAATTTGGGGCAAAAATGCGGGATTTGGGGCAAAAATGTGGGATTTTGGGGGCAAAATGGGGGATTTTGGGGGGGAAATCGTGGGATTTTGGAAGGCTAAATGTGGGATATTGGTGTGAAATGGGGGAATTTGGGGTAAAAATATGGGGTTTTAGGGTAAAAATGGGGGATTTGGGGGGAAATTGCAGGATTTTGGGGGCAAAAATGTTGGAATTTGGTGTGAAATATGGGATTTGGGTCAAAAATGTGGGATTTTGGGGGCAAAATGGGGGAATTTGGGGGGAATCGCGGGATTTTGGTGTAAAATGTGGGAATTCGGGGGGCAAAATGGGGGAATTTGGGGGGAAATCGTGGGATTTTGGGGCAAAAATGGGGGATTTAGGGGGCGAAATGTTGGAATTTGTGTCAAAAATTTTGGATATGGGGGGCAAAAATGGGGGAATTTGGGGCAAAAATGCGGGATTTGGGGAAAAAATGTGGGATTTTGGGGGCAAAATGGGCGAATTTGGGGGGAAATCGTGGGATTTTGGGGGCAAAATGGGGGTTTTGGTGCGAAATGCGGGGATTTGGGTCAAAAATGCGGGATTTGGGTCAAAAATGTGGGATTTTGGGGGCGAAATGGGGGATTTTGGTGTAAAATGTGGGAATTTGGGGCAAAAATGTGGGATTTTGGTGTAAAATGCAGGAATTTGGGGCAAAAATGGGGGATTTTGAGGGCAAAATGGGGGATTTGGGGGCAAAAATGTGGGATTTTGGGGCAAAATGTGAGATTTTGGTGTAAAATGTGGGAATTCAGGTCAAAAATGTGGGATTTGCAGGGCAAAATGTGGGAATTTGGGGGGAAATCGCAGGATTTTGGGGTTAGGATTAGGGTTAGGGTTAGGTTAGGTTAGGGTTAGGTTACGGTTAGGGTTAGGTTACGGTTAGGGTTAGGGTTTTGGGGGGAAAAAATAGGGGAATTTGGGGGGAAATCGCGGGATTTTGGTGTAAAATGTGGGAATTCGGGGGCAAAATGTGGGAATTTGGGGGGAAATCGTGGTATTTTGGGGGCAAAATGGGGGGTTTTGGTGCGAAATGCGGGGATTTGCGTCAAAAATGCGGGATTTGGGTCAAAAATGTGGGAGTTTGGGGGCGAAATGGGGGATTTTGGTGTAAAATGTTGGAATTTGGGGCAAAAATGTGGGATTTTGGTGTAAAATGCAGGAATTTGGGGCAAAAATGGGGGATTTTGAGGGCAAAATGGGGGATTTGGGGCAAAAATGAGGGATTTTGGGGGCAAAATGTGAGATTTTGGTGTAAAATGTGGGAATTCAGGTCAAAAATGTGGGATTTGCAGGGCAAAATGTGGGAATTTGGGGGGAAATCGCGGGATTTTGGGGTTAGGATTAGGGTTAGGGTTAGGTTAGGTTAGGGTTAGGGTTAGGGTTAGGTTACGGTTAGGGTTAGGGTTACGGTTAGGGTTAGGGTTTTGGGGGGAAAAAATAGGGGAATTTGGGGGGAAATCGTGGGATTTTGGGGGCAAAATGTTGGATCTTGGTGCGAAATGCGGGGATTTGGGTCAAAAATGCGGGATTTGGGTGCAAAATGGGGGAATTTGGGTCAAAAATGTGGGATTTTGGGGGCAAAATGTGGGATTTTGGTGTAAAATGTGGGAATTCAGGGGGCAAAATGGGGGAATTTGGGGGGAAATCGCGGGATTTTGGGGCAAAAATGGGGGATTTGGGGGGGCGAAATGTGGGAATTTGTGTCAAAAATTTTGGATATGGGGGCAAAATGGGGGACTTTGGGGCAAAAATGCGGGAATTTGTTGCGAAATGGGGTAATTTGGGGCAAAAATGGGGAAATTTGGGGGAAATCGTGGGATTTTGGGGGCAAAATGTGGGAATTTGGGGCAAAAATGTGGGATTTGTGGGGCAAAATGTGGGATTTTGGTGGCGAAATGTGGGAATTGGGGGCAAAAATGCGGGATTTGGGGGGTGAAACGGGGGAATTTGGGGGGAAATCACAGGATTTTGGGGCAAAAATGTGTGATTTTGGTGCGAAATGCGGGAATTTGGGTCAAAAATTGGGATTTTGGGGGCGAAATGGGGGATTTTGGTGTAAAATGCAGGAATTTGGGGCAAAAATGTGGGATTTGGGGGGCAAAATGGCGGATTTGGGGGCAAAAATGTGGGATTTTGGGGGCAAAATGTGAGATTTTGGTGTAAAATGTGGGAATTCAGGTCAAAAATGTGGGATTTGTAGGGCAAAATGTGGGAATTTGGGGGGAAATCGCGGGATTTTGGGGTTAGGGTTAGGGTTACGGTTAGGGTTAGGTTAGGGTTACGGTTAGGGTTAGGGTTTTGGGGGGAAAAAATGGGGGAATTTGGGGGGAAATCGCGGGATTTTGGGGGCAAAATGTTGGAATTTGGTGTGAAATGTGGGATTTGGGGGGCAAAAATGTGGGATTTGGGGGCAAAATGGGGGAATTTGGGGGGAAATCGTGGGATTTTGGGTCAAAATGGGTTAGGGTTATGGTTAGGGTTAGGGGTTAGGGTTAGGGTTACAGTTAGGGTTAGGGTTAGAGTTTTTGGGTTAGGGTTAGGGTTAGGGGGTTAGGGTTAGGGTTAGGGGTTAGGGTTAGGGTTAGGGTTAGGGTTAGGGTTAGGGTTACAGTTAGGGTTACAGTTAGGGTTAGGGTTAGTGTTTTTGGGGAAAAAAATGGGGGAATTTGGGGGGAAATGGTGGGATTTTGGGGGCAAAATGTTGGATCTTGGTGCGAAATGTGGGGATTTGGGTCAAAAATGCGGGATTTGGGTGCAAAATGGGGGAATTTGGGTCAAAAATGTGGGATTTTGGGAGCAAAATGTGGGATTTTGGTGTAAAATGTGGGAATTTGGGGCAAAAATGCGGGATTTGGGGCAAAAATGTGGGATTTTGGGGGGAAAATGGGATTTTGGTGTAAAATGTGGGAATTTGGGGCAAAAATGCAGGATTTGTGGGCAAAATGGGGGAATTTGGGGGGAAATCGCGGGATTTTGGGGCAAAAATGGGGGATTTGGGGGGGCGAAATGTGGGAATTTGTGTCAAAAATTTTGGATATGGGGGCAAAATGGGGGACTTTGGGGCAAAAATGCGGGAATTTGTTGCGAAATGGGGTAATTTGGGGCAAAAATTGGGGAATTTGGGGGAAATCGTGGGATTTTGGGGGCAAAATGTGGGAATTTGGTGTAAAATGTGGGAATTCAGGTCAAAAATGTGGGATTTGCAGGGCAAAATGTGGGAATTTGGGGGGAAATCGCGGGATTTTGGGGTTAGGGTTAGGGTTACGGTTAGGGTTAGGTTAGGGTTACGGTTAGGGTTAGGGTTTTGGGGGGAAAAAATGGGGGAATTTGGGGGGAAATCGCGGGATTTTGGGGGCAAAATGTTGGAATTTGGTGTGAAATGTGGGATTTGGGGGGCAAAAATGTGGGATTTGGGGGACAAAATGGGGGAATTTGGGGGGAAATCGCGGGATTTTGGTGTAAAATGTGGGAATTCGGGGGGCAAAATGGGGGAATTTGGGGGGAAATCGTGGGATTTTGGGGCAAAAATGGGGGATTTAGGGGGCGAAATGTTGGAATTTGTGTCAAAAATTTTGGATATGGGGGGCAAAAATGGGGGAATTTGGGGCAAAAATGCGGGATTTGGGGAAAAAATGTGGGATTTTGGGGGCAAAATGGGCGAATTTGGGGGGAAATCGTGGGATTTTGGGGGCAAAATGGGGGTTTTGGTGCGAAATGCGGGGATTTGGGTCAAAAATGCGGGATTTGGGTCAAAAATGTGGGATTTTGGGGGCGAAATGGGGGATTTTGGTGTAAAATGTGGGAATTTGGGGCAAAAATGTGGGATTTTGGTGTAAAATGCAGGAATTTGGGGCAAAAATGGGGGATTTTGAGGGCAAAATGGGGGATTTGGGGGCAAAAATGTGGGATTTTGGGGGCAAAATGTGAGATTTTGGTGTAAAATGTGGGAATTCAGGTCAAAAATGTGGGATTTGCAGGGCAAAATGTGGGAATTTGGGGGGAAATCGCAGGATTTTGGGGTTAGGATTAGGGTTAGGGTTAGGTTAGGTTAGGGTTAGGTTACGGTTAGGGTTAGGGTTTTGGGGGGAAAAAATAGGGGAATTTGGGGGGAAATCGCGGGATTTTGGTGTAAAATGTGGGAATTCGGGGGCAAAATGTGGGAATTTGGGGGGAAATCGTGGTATTTTGGGGGCAAAATGGGGGGTTTTGGTGCGAAATGCGGGGATTTGCGTCAAAAATGCGGGATTTGGGTCAAAAATGTGGGAGTTTGGGGGCGAAATGGGGGATTTTGGTGTAAAATGTTGGAATTTGGGGCAAAAATGTGGGATTTTGGTGTAAAATGCAGGAATTTGGGGCAAAAATGGGGGATTTTGAGGGCAAAATGGGGGATTTGGGGGCAAAAATGAGGGATTTTGGGGGCAAAATGTGAGATTTTGGTGTAAAATGTGGGAATTCAGGTCAAAAATGTGGGATTTGCAGGGCAAAATGTGGGAATTTGGGGGGAAATCGCGGGATTTTGGGGTTAGGATTAGGGTTAGGGTTAGGTTAGGTTAGGGTTAGGGTTAGGGTTAGGTTACGGTTAGGGTTAGGGTTACGGTTAGGGTTAGGGTTTTGGGGGGAAAAAATAGGGGAATTTGGGGGGAAATCGTGGGATTTTGGGGGCAAAATGTTGGATCTTGGTGCGAAATGCGGGGATTTGGGTCAAAAATGCGGGATTTGGGTGCAAAATGGGGGAATTTGGGTCAAAAATGTGGGATTTTGGGGGCAAAATGTGGGATTTTGGTGTAAAATGTGGGAATTCAGGGGGCAAAATGGGGGAATTTGGGGGGAAATCGCGGGATTTTGGGGCAAAAATGGGGGATTTGGGGGGGCGAAATGTGGGAATTTGTGTCAAAAATTTTGGATATGGGGGCAAAATGGGGGACTTTGGGGCAAAAATGCGGGAATTTGTTGCGAAATGGGGTAATTTGGGGCAAAAATGGGGAAATTTGGGGGAAATCGTGGGATTTTGGGGGCAAAATGTGGGAATTTGGGGCAAAAATGTGGGATTTGTGGGGCAAAATGTGGGATTTTGGTGGCGAAATGTGGGAATTGGGGGCAAAAATGCGGGATTTGGGGGGTGAAACGGGGGAATTTGGGGGGAAATCACAGGATTTTGGGGCAAAAATGTGTGATTTTGGTGCGAAATGCGGGAATTTGGGTCAAAAATTGGGATTTTGGGGGCGAAATGGGGGATTTTGGTGTAAAATGCAGGAATTTGGGGCAAAAATGTGGGATTTGGGGGGCAAAATGGCGGATTTGGGGGCAAAAATGTGGGATTTTGGGGGCAAAATGTGAGATTTTGGTGTAAAATGTGGGAATTCAGGTCAAAAATGTGGGATTTGTAGGGCAAAATGTGGGAATTTGGGGGAAATCGCGGGATTTTGGGGTTAGGGTTAGGGTTACGGTTAGGGTTAGGTTAGGGTTACGGTTAGGGTTAGGGTTTTGGGGGGAAAAAATGGGGGAATTTGGGGGGAAATCGCGGGATTTTGGGGGCAAAATGTTGGAATTTGGTGTGAAATGTGGGATTTGGGGGGCAAAAATGTGGGATTTGGGGGCAAAATGGGGGAATTTGGGGGGAAATCGTGGGATTTTGGGTCAAAATGGGTTAGGGTTATGGTTAGGGTTAGGGGTTAGGGTTAGGGTTACAGTTAGGGTTAGGGTTAGAGTTTTTGGGTTAGGGTTAGGGTTAGGGGGTTAGGGTTAGGGTTAGGGGTTAGGGTTAGGGTTAGGGTTAGGGTTAGGGTTAGGGTTACAGTTAGGGTTACAGTTAGGGTTAGGGTTAGTGTTTTTGGGGAAAAAAATGGGGGAATTTGGGGGGAAATGGTGGGATTTTGGGGGCAAAATGTTGGATCTTGGTGCGAAATGTGGGGATTTGGGTCAAAAATGCGGGATTTGGGTGCAAAATGGGGGAATTTGGGTCAAAAATGTGGGATTTTGGGAGCAAAATGTGGGATTTTGGTGTAAAATGTGGGAATTTGGGGCAAAAATGCGGGATTTGGGGCAAAAATGTGGGATTTTGGGGGGAAAATGGGATTTTGGTGTAAAATGTGGGAATTTGGGGCAAAAATGCAGGATTTGTGGGCAAAATGGGGGATTTTGGGGGGGAAATCGTGGGATTTTAGAAGGCTAAATGTGGGATATTGGTGTGAAATGTGGTAATTTGGGGTAAAAATATGGGGTTTTAGGGTAAAAATGGGGGAATTTGGGGGGAAATCGTGGGATTTTGGGTCAAAATGGGTTAGGGTTATGGTTAGGGTTAGGGGTTAGGGTTAGGGTTGGGGTTACGGTTAGCGTTAGAGTTTTTTGGGAAAAATGGGGGAATTTGGGGGGAAATGGTGGGATTTTGGGGGCGAAATGGGGGAATTTGGTGTAAAATGCAGGAATTCAGGGCAAAAATGGGGGATTTGGGGGCAAAATGTGGGAATTGGGGGCAAAAATGTTGGATTTTGGGGGAAGTCGCGGGATTTTGGGGCAAAATGGGGGATTTTGCTGCGAAATGTGGGGATTTGGGTCAAAAATGCGGGATTTGGGGTCGAAATGGGGGATTTTGGTGTAAAATGTTGGAATTTGGGGCAAAAATGTGGGATTTTGGTGTAAAATGCAGGAATTTGGGGCAAAAATGTGGGATTTTGAGGGCAAAATGGGGGATTTGGGGGCAAAAATGTGGGATTTTGGGGGCAAAATATGAGATTTTGGTGTAAAATGTGGGAATTCAGGTCAAAAATGTGGGATTTGCGGGGCAAAATGGGGGAATTTGGGGGGAAATCGCGGGATTTTGGGGTTAGGGTTACGGTTAGGGTTAGGGTTAGGTTAGGGTTAGGGTTTTGGGGGTAAAAATGGGGGAATTTGGGGGGTTAGGGTTAGGGTTAGGGTTAGGGTTAGGGGGTTAGGGTTAGGGTTAGGGTTAGGGTTAGGGTTAGGGTTAGGGTTAGGGTTAGGGTTAGGGTTAGGGTTAGGGTTAGGGTTAGGGTTAGGGTTAGGGTTAGGGTTAGGGTTAGGGTTAGGGTTAGGGTTAGCCATTAGGGTTAGGGTTAGCCATTAGGGTTAGGGTTAGGGTTAGGGTTAGGGTTAGGGTTAGGGTTAGGGTTAGGGTTAGGGTTAGGGTTAGGGTTAGGGTTAGGGTTAGGGTTAGGGTTAGGGTTAGGGTTAGGGTTAGGGTTAGGGTTAGGTTAGGGTTAGGGTTAGGGTTAGGGTTAGGGTTAGGGTTAGGGTTAGGGTCATTAGGGTTAGGGTTAGGGTCATTAGGGTTAGGGTTAGGGTCATTAGGGTTAGGGTTAGGGTTAGGGTTAGGGTTAGGGTTAGGGTTAGGGGGTTAGGGTTAGGGTTAGGGTTAGGGTTAGGGTTAGGGTTAGGGTTAGGGTTAGGGTTAGGGTTAGGGTTAGGGTTAGGGTTAGGGTTAGGGTTAGGGTTAGGGTTAGGGTTAGGGTTAGGGTTAGGGTTAGGGTTAGGGTTAGGGTTAGGGTTAGGGTTAGGGTTAGGGTTAGGGTTAGGGTTAGGGTTAGGGTTAGGGTTAGGGTTAGGGTTAGGGTTAGGGTTAGGGTTAGGGTTAGGGTTAGGGTTAGGGTTAGGGTTAGGGTTAGGGTTAGGGTTAGGGTTAGGGTTAGGGTTAGGGTTAGGGTTAGGGTTAGGGTTAGGGTTAGGGTTAGGGTTAGGGTTAGGGTTAGGGTTAGGGTTAGGGTTAGGGTTAGGGTTAGGGTTAGGGTTAGGGTTAGGGTTAGGGTTAGGGTTAGGGTTAGGGTTAGGGTTAGGGTTAGGGTTAGGGTTAGGGTTAGGGTTAGGGTTAGGGTTAGGGTTAGGGTTAGGGTTAGGGTTAGGGTTAGGGTTAGGGTTAGGGTTAGGGTTAGGGTTAGGGTTAGGGTTAGGGTTAGGGTTAGGGTTAGGGTTAGGGTTAGGGTTAGGGTTAGGGTTAGGGTTAGGGTTAGGGTTAGGGTTAGGGTTAGGGTTAGGGTTAGGGTTAGGGTTAGGGTTAGGGTTAGGGTTAGGGTTAGGGTTAGGGTTAGGGTTAGGGTTAGGGTTAGGGTTAGGGTTAGGGTTAGGGTTAGGGTTAGGGTTAGGGTTAGGGTTAGGGTTAGGGTTAGGGTTAGGGTTAGGGTTAGGGTTAGGGTTAGGGTTAGGGTTAGGGTTAGGGTTAGGGTTAGGGTTAGGGTTAGGGTTAGGGTTAGGGTTAGGGTTAGGGTTAGGGTTAGGGTTAGGGTTAGGGTTAGGGTTAGGGTTAGGGTTAGGGTTAGGGTTAGGGTTAGGGTTAGGGTTAGGGTTAGGGTTAGGGTTAGGGTTAGGGTTAGGGTTAGGGTTAGGGTTAGGGTTAGGGTTAGGGTTAGGGTTAGGGTTAGGGTTAGGGTTAGGGTTAGGGTTAGGGTTAGGGTTAGGGTTAGGGTTAGGGTTAGGGTTAGGGTTAGGGTTAGGGTTAGGGTTAGGGTTAGGGTTAGGGTTAGGGTTAGGGTTAGGGTTAGGGTTAGGGTTAGGGTTAGGGTTAGGGTTAGGGTTAGGGTTAGGGTTAGGGTTAGGGTTAGGGTTAGGGTTAGGGTTAGGGTTAGGGTTAGGGTTAGGGTTAGGGTTAGGGTTAGGGTTAGGGTTAGGGTTAGGGTTAGGGTTAGGGTTAGGGTTAGGGTTAGGGTTAGGGTTAGGGTTAGGGTTAGGGTTAGGGTTAGGGTTAGGGTTAGGGTTAGGGTTAGGGTTAGGGTTAGGGTTAGGGTTAGGGTTAGGGTTAGGGTTAGGGTTAGGGTTAGGGTTAGGGTTAGGGTTAGGGTTAGGGTTAGGGTTAGGGTTAGGGTTAGGGTTAGGGTTAGGGTTAGGGTTAGGGTTAGGGTTAGGGTTAGGGTTAGGGTTAGGGTTAGGGTTAGGGTTAGGGTTAGGGTTAGGGTTAGGGTTAGGGTTAGGGTTAGGGTTAGGGTTAGGGTTAGGGTTAGGGTTAGGGTTAGGGTTAGGGTTAGGGTTAGGGTTAGGGTTAGGGTTAGGGTTAGGGTTAGGGTTAGGGTTAGGGTTAGGGTTAGGGTTAGGGTTAGGGTTAGGGTTAGGGTTAGGGTTAGGGTTAGGGTTAGGGTTAGGGTTAGGGTTAGGGTTAGGGTTAGGGTTAGGGTTAGGGTTAGGGTTAGGGTTAGGGTTAGGGTTAGGGTTAGGGTTAGGGTTAGGGTTAGGGTTAGGGTTAGGGTTAGGGTTAGGGTTAGGGTTAGGGTTAGGGTTAGGGTTAGGGTTAGGGTTAGGGTTAGGGTTAGGGTTAGGGTTAGGGTTAGGGTTAGGGTTAGGGTTAGGGTTAGGGTTAGGGTTAGGGTTAGGGTTAGGGTTAGGGTTAGGGTTAGGGTTAGGGTTAGGGTTAGGGTTAGGGTTAGGGTTAGGGTTAGGGTTAGGGTTAGGGTTAGGGTTAGGGTTAGGGTTAGGGTTAGGGTTAGGGTTAGGGTTAGGGTTAGGGTTAGGGTTAGGGTTAGGGTTAGGGTTAGGGTTAGGGTTAGGGTTAGGGTTAGGGTTAGGGTTAGGGTTAGGGTTAGGGTTAGGGTTAGGGTTAGGGTTAGGGTTAGGGTTAGGGTTAGGGTTAGGGTTAGGGTTAGGGTTAGGGTTAGGGTTAGGGTTAGGGTTAGGGTTAGGGTTAGGGTTAGGGTTAGGGTTAGGGTTAGGGTTAGGGTTAGGGTTAGGGTTAGGGTTAGGGTTAGGGTTAGGGTTAGGGTTAGGGTTAGGGTTAGGGTTAGGGTTAGGGTTAGGGTTAGGGTTAGGGTTAGGGTTAGGGTTAGGGTTAGGGTTAGGGTTAGGGTTAGGGTTAGGGTTAGGGTTAGGGTTAGGGTTAGGGTTAGGGTTAGGGTTAGGGTTAGGGTTAGGGTTAGGGTTAGGGTTAGGGTTAGGGTTAGGGTTAGGGTTAGGGTTAGGGTTAGGGTTAGGGTTAGGGTTAGGGTTAGGGTTAGGGTTAGGGTTAGGGTTAGGGTTAGGGTTAGGGTTAGGGTTAGGGTTAGGGTTAGGGTTAGGGTTAGGGTTAGGGTTAGGGTTAGGGTTAGGGTTAGGGTTAGGGTTAGGGTTAGGGTTAGGGTTAGGGTTAGGGTTAGGGTTAGGGTTAGGGTTAGGGTTAGGGTTAGGGTTAGGGTTAGGGTTAGGGTTAGGGTTAGGGTTAGGGTTAGGGTTAGGGTTAGGGTTAGGGTTAGGGTTAGGGTTAGGGTTAGGGTTAGGGTTAGGGTTAGGGTTAGGGTTAGGGTTAGGGTTAGGGTTAGGGTTAGGGTTAGGGTTAGGGTTAGGGTTAGGGTTAGGGTTAGGGTTAGGGTTAGGGTTAGGGTTAGGGTTAGGGTTAGGGTTAGGGTTAGGGTTAGGGTTAGGGTTAGGGTTAGGGTTAGGGTTAGGGTTAGGGTTAGGGTTAGGGTTAGGGTTAGGGTTAGGGTTAGGGTTAGGGTTAGGGTTAGGGTTAGGGTTAGGGTTAGGGTTAGGGTTAGGGTTAGGGTTAGGGTTAGGGTTAGGGTTAGGGTTAGGGTTAGGGTTAGGGTTAGGGTTAGGGTTAGGGTTAGGGTTAGGGTTAGGGTTAGGG